>NC_074716.1:22205839-22524589 GCF_947242115.1 Biomphalaria glabrata
TTTTCTGTCTAAATGTTGAAACTGCCTCCTTATTTCTGTTCAAAGTAATGTATCTAAAAAAAAACTGATGTATTTAAGGTTTCACAAAATAAGAGAAGTGTGTTTTCTTTCCTGTGGAAACCAAGTTATTTGATATCATGTCAAATTCTTTTGACATCATTGCACTTTTTGAGGCTATTGGACCTTTTAAAAAAATATCTTTGAACTTTTTGAGATGATAACACTTTTTGAAATGATGTGTAGGCATACTGGAGGGACCCAGCTATCACACTAGTTTCTGTTGGAACCTATCTATTTCTTTTACATAATAAAAAATAATAGGAAACTCAAGTTTTTAGATTGACTACATTGAAGCCATCTAAAAGATGTGCACTGATGACTATGACATAGATCTTATAGAGGTTTTACTTTGATTGTACAATTTGTGTCACTAGTCAATGTTGTAAGTGTTCCAAAAGTTTATAAGAGTATTGATCCTCTGTTGATTGTCTATTTGTAGTGGAGGGCTGAGGGACTATCAATCAAGGAGATTCTGTCACAAACTCCATTTTATTGTTTTACATTGCTGCTCATCTTTTTACTCACTCTGTTTTATAGTTATCTATTGTTTCAAACTTTTCTCTCTACAAAGTATAAAAGGGACTAATTCAACTTATACCACCACATCAGTCAAGTACAATTTCTCTCCCTTGTTCTAGATAACAAACAAAATAATTAATTACCAATAGTTGATTCTTTTTGTTGATTCTTGTTTTGTTAGGTAAAAGAAATAATTGTGCAAAATTTCAGCTTGATCTGAAATTGGGTGTGCGAGAAATAACCTGTACAAACTTTACCAGACAGTGAGTTGATAGAAGCTTTGTAAAAATAACATAGTTTAGTTTTAAAACGAAGTCGTAGCTCTTATTAAAAATAAAAGGAGGAGGGGAGGAGATAGTTGGGATCGAGTTTTTGTTTCTTTTGCCACAGCTGGGTAGTTTTTTTTTTAAATATCGTCCGTTGGGCTAATGTGTCCACTAGGTTAGATCTGATGGATGTCAAATGCAGGCCTTACATCGTGAAAACGCCAGTTAAAACACGTAGACTTCGTGATCGTGTAACCAAGCATGACGTAGGTCTACTAGTCTTTACTTGACAGTCCTTTTTGGAACAAGAAAAAGTATGAAATTAACACTTGCATATTGATTGGAGGCCACCATGCGTATCAGTAGAGGGAGTGGAGGGGTCACCAAAGGAAAAAAAATAAGTCAGTCAAAGCATTAAACTAACTGAACTCTCTTCAGAATACGTGGAGCACATAGTCTAGTAGGCCTACCCTCAAGTGATGCAGTTTGGTCTGCTGGTTTCATCAGTTGATTTCATCAGACCGACTGAAACGAACGGGTTTGAGTTGACCAAATGGCTTCTTGTAGTTTGTTTTGTTGCCTGTGCAGATATCTACAATGTAACAGATGGTTTTTTTTAATCCGGATTTTTAGTTTCACACACACACACACATACAATCACTTTTTAAAAAGAAATTGCAGTTAGGCCTAAAAATAATATAAAAAATCTGAGTCCATGGCTCTTCAAAATGTCGATACATTCAACAGAAGTTATGAAGAAATCAATTGGACTTATTTCTGTGGGGCTGGTTGGACTGAACTCGAGGAAACAGATGGCTAATGTTGGCCTACTCTTGTACATTTACTGAATTGATCTACAATGAGTTTTAAACTTTTAGTTTGGAAAGTTTAGGGAAGGGAGTAGCGAAATAGTCTTGATCTGTGTCAAATATGGCCGTCGTAAAGCTAGTGCCTACACAATTGTAAGGGCGGTAATCATCACTATTTTGATTGCGTCTAATAAGGAAATGACATTAAGTTGGAAATGAGAATTATGTTGCTCTAGGTTGTAGCTATTGTTAACCTTATACAATGGTCATTAATCTACTCCACTTGCTTTCTCCCAATAGCATGCAGTGCTTTTAGATTTCACCTTTTTTCTAGATACCGAAGAAATTTCATTCTCTTAAGGGGCGGTGGGGGTAGGGCCATTGAAGACGTGTGAATAGAGTTAAAACAATTCAATTCGGGTTTAATTATGTGCTCACGCCAATATTGAATTTCTGATACGGCCTAAGTACAACCCTACAAATGGTTTCCCCCTCCCTTTGTACAAAGCTTCTATCAACTCTCTCTGTCTGGTCAAAAAGGTTTGCACATGTTATTTCTCCCACACCCAATCTCGGATCAAGCTGAAATTTTGCACAATTATTTCTTTTACCTGACAACACAAAAATCAATTTTTAAAAAATTTAACCAATTAGTTAATGAACTATTGTAATTAATTATTTTGTTTGGTATCTCGAACAAGAGAAAGAAGTTGTACTTGACTAAGGTGGTGATGTAAGCTGAATTAGTCTCCTTTATAGATCACGGCTTTTCAAGTAACTTTCAATTAAACAATAGATAACTATACACTCTTATTTTCATACACACCTTACTAGCAGAGTGGTTAAACAAACAAACAAATGTATATTTTTTTTAAATGTTTTTCTTTTTCTCTGTTTGAAAACAACAACTTGAGCAATGAAAGAGATAACGAAGATACAACTTTGATGAAAACAACTTGAGCAATGAAAGAGATAACGAAGATACAACTTTGATGAAAACAACAACTTGAGCAATGAAAGAGATAACGAAGATACAACTTTGATGAAAACAACTTGAGCAATGAAAGAGATAACGAAGATACAACTTTGATGAAAACAACTTGAGCAATGAAAGAGATAACGAAGATACAACTTTGATGAAAACAACAACTTGAGCAATGAAAGAGATAACGAAGATACAACTTTGATGAAAATAACAACTTGAGCAATGAAAGAGATAACGAAGATACAACTTTGATGAAAACAACAACTTGAGCAATGAAAGAGATAACGAAGATACAACTTTGATGAAAACAACTTGAGCAATGAAAGAGATAACGAAGATACAACTTTGATGAAAACAACAACTTGAGCAATGAAAGAGATAACGAAGATACAACTTTGATGAAAACAACAACTTGAGCAATGAAAGAGATAACGAAGATACAACTTTGATGAAAATAACAACTTGAGCAATGAAAGAGATAACGAAGATACAACTTTGATGAAAACAACAACTTGAGCAATGAAAGAGATAACGAAGATACAACTTTGATGAAAACAACAACTTGAGCAATGAAAGAGATAACGAAGATACAACTTTGATGAAAACAACTTGAGCAATGAAAGAGATAACGAAGATACAACTTTGATGAAAACAACAACTTGAGCAATGAAAGAGATAACGAAGATACAACTTTGATGAAAACAACAACTTGAGCAATGAAAGAGATAACGAAGATACAACTTTGATGAAAATAACAACTTGAGCAATGAAAGAGATAACGAAGATACAACTTTGATGAAAACAACAACTTGAGCAATGAAAGAGATAACGAAGATACAACTTTGATGAAAACAACAACTTGAGCAATGAAAGAGATAACGAAGATACAACTTTGATGAAAACAACTTGAGCAATGAAAGAGATAACGAAGATACAACTTTGATGAAAACAACAACTTGAGCAATGAAAGAGATAACGAAGATACAACTTTGATGAAAACAACTTGAGCAATGAAAGAGATAACGAAGATACAACTTTGATAATCCGGATCTCGTGGCTCTCACAACCTACAAGGCCTAATATAGTTGCAAGACAATAGGCCTATAGAGGTGACATGACATCAGGTTCGAATCTCTAAATGATCGTTTTTGGACATCTTCGATTTTTTTTTAGTGTATAAACAGGGATGAAAGTACTGGTTCTAGAAATGAGGGGGGGGACGTGTCTGAGAGGTCACTCGACTTGTCTGGTAGATATGAGGCACAACGCCGAACGGCCCAGTTTCTTGCCAGAGCACTACGGGAGGATTAAATCCTGTTTTTTCAATAGTTCATCTCAGGTTCTAGAAATGAAATATTACTGTAAATTTCATAGACGGAATATGTAACATAAGATTTGTTTTAAAACCAAGGTTTCAAAGACAGTTTGTGTGGAAACACAAACTCAAAATCGACCCCCAAAGTGGTCCGCTTTGGCAGGTAAAAAGGCAGGTTTTAATATTTTCAGCAAGACTATCAGAAACTATGACCAAACCCTATCTCCGTCGTTACAAATAGAAGAGCCATGCGCGTGTCCAAAGTGTTGCCGATACTGTTGTCTAGTTAGTTCGACTAACGACTTGATAGGACAGGATACGGAGATTTATTAATGTTATTATTACATTGTTAATATTCATATGTAGTCTATGAACTGATAGTTATGAAGTTATGGTTCAATGTGAAACTCGCCTGATGTTATTGAATGAGTATAATATCTAATTGATTTGTTTTGTAAAGGGCCAATCTTTCATTGAATGCCTCAAGAAAGAAACTTTTCACTTTGGTTAAAGTAGAACTCTCGTGTTGCATAGAGTACGTCACGTGTACAATATGAAACACTGCTTATTAATTTTTGTTTTAAATTATATCCGACTTACTAAATAGATTCTTTCTTTCAAAAGTTATCATTTTGTCACCACATGATGGCTAGTATGACGAGAAATAGCCTACTTACTATAGTAATACATTTTTTTAACATTAAAAAAAGCTTTTGCATAAATGTGTTAGAAATATGCTGAAGGTTCCTGTGTTTCTCTGTACATAGTTCTTTTTTTAATGCAAAGATCACTCTTTTATTTCTGCAAATCGGACGGACTAGAGTTACCCCACGTAATTTTAGAGGCGAAAAAAAAAAGGGGGGGGGGGAGAATATGTAGTACTCACCTGTCACTAAATGCAGGGCCGGATTTAACCATTGTGGGGCTCATTGCAAAACGGATTTCGCGGGTCCCAGTTTGGGTAGGGATACGGATAATAAGTGAAATTTTTAAGAGTTTGTATTAGAAAATATATTCGTCTTTGCATTTTATTCATTCTTTACTACACACAGAATTACTACACGAGCCTTGCGTGTAGCGAAGTCATACAGTCATATCATAAGAATTATTTTTCCTACATAGATCACGCCCAATAGCAAGAATTACCAAATGTTTCAATCTATCTACGAGAATTGTTGACCTCAAGTAATTCTTCATTAGTTTGAGGCGCGAGAAGCTTCTTTCACTAGATTCCACAATTACGGGTATTGCATAATGCCGTTTTTTTTTTAATCGTATCGCGTAGGATTGGCGTTTTCCATATTGAATGACATCCCAAAATGACAGTTTTGTCTATATTTTTCAGGAGATTTGTATGAGTTTTCAAAAGATTTTAATAATTTCCGGGTATTTCCAGGACTTTTCGTATATTTTGTATTTTCAGGAGGTTTCCAGAAGCTCCTTGTAAATCGACAGGAGGCCGTGGGAAATATGTTATAAGTTATTAAATGGTTTAATTTTAATAACTTATACACCTAGAATTAGAGCGGGTCCTATGAAAGTGCGGGGCCCTCTGCGGTCGCATAGGTCGAAGTGGCCTAAGGCCGGCCCTGCATAATAGCGGCGTATGCTACGCCGTCGGTCGACTAGTCTAGTTAAACTTCAATTATTTAACAGTAACTATAGATCTAACATTTATTTCCTAAAGTTGTATTCATCTAGCCTTTCTAAGAAGCAAAGTCAGAAACCAGTGCTTTTCGCTCAAAGGAAAGAACGGCAAGTGAAGTAGCATGATTTGTGTCATAGAACTTCTGAAATCATTTCTGATCAATCGCAACTTCAGAGAAAGACCGCTCTGCTGAGCTAGTATATATATATATATACACATAGACATACAGTGCTTTTTTTTTTTGTTGGTAAAGTAGGTGCCGGTACTCAGTGATGGATTGCCTAACTTTTAACTGCTAAAAATTCATAATAAACGTTAAAATACAAGAAAAGTAATAATTTTGTCCCCACATTAAAAAAGGTGCTGGTACGCCGTACCGGTGCGTACCGTCACACAAAAAAAAAAAAATAGGCCTATATATATACAGAGCAAAGTGCCTGGACGAAAAGAAAGAGGAATACAGATGAGGGATACCCGACCCTTTTGAACTTAATCTTTTAGATTAGGCCAATATAGGCCTAGACATAGGCCTACTTCATAAGAGAAGATAATAATTATGTCCTACGCATTTCATATGCCAATCTAAAAGGCATGATGCATGTTAATCATTGACTCGTACTCTGCTAAGTCGTTGATTTTCCTGGTTTATTCAGGCAACCCATTCCATTCTCTAATGGCACTCAACGGAAGAAGAAGCTAGCACTTGTACGACTTTGTCCAAGAATACGGACTAAGAAAAGTGCCTCCATCTTTGTGTCTCTGAGTATTTTATTAGGTTTTGTTTTCTATACTATTTTGAAATTATGGTCCAGTTTTTTATGTATTATTTCTTCTTTACTTTTTATTCCTCTGTCCTGGAAGTGTCTCTAAATTTTGTGACTAATGGTGTTACTCTTAAAAAGATGTGAATAATCGTTTTGTTTTTAGTTTTTTTCTTTCTGCCTTAAGCTGCCTTTTTTTGGGGTGGGGGTGGAAAGACATGCTCCAATATGATTCTCATTACTGTAATTCTTCTAATTCACTTTGTAAAATGTCTGTTTCTTGTGTTGTTTTTATATAGTTCTATACATTATGCAATCATCCACAAATAATCTGACTTTAGGTCCTGAACTATTGCAATTTCTGCAGTAGTGGGCCAAAATAAGATTGTTCCTTGAGTAGCTATAATTTAGTATAAAAGAAATAGGTCTACACCAGTGGTTCCCAAACTTTTTTGTCTCGTAGACCCCTTGCTATGCTTTCTTATTTTCGGTAGACCCCCTGCTTAACTTGCACACATTATTGCAAATTCATCTTTTTTTTTAAACAAATTTCTAACTGTAGTGAGTTTAAGACTGAAAAAATTAATTTAAAACTACACATTACATTATAGAGACCTGTCGTTTTTATTGATAACATTTAAATTTAAACCAATTAAAGGTTTATCATCCGTTGCTAAGGATATTATGTTTCATATAGAAATTTGTTCTATGAAGTAGTCTTTCAAACATTAAATACTAATTAATTAATTAGCCTTAAGTATCATTGTAAAGGGTTTTGCAAAGAGCAGTTTCTCGTGCATTTCTTGATCTTTCATGTGTGGATCAAATATTGAGTCTGCAGAACTGTTTTCATTAACAGAAGAAGGGGCGAAGGCGAGTAACTGGCGCCTTAACCAGTAAGCTTTGAGCTGGAATGGCCTTGGCTTGCTAATCACCTAGCAGAAGGAAAACTGAATTCAAAACTCTGCTGCCAAAATGGGAAAGGTTTCGTGGGTCAACCCTGAGGAAAAACCATTAGGCCGTTTGTAGCACACAGCGCTACACCTTGTCAGACCGGTGATGCCGTTGATCCCAAACTGTATAGATGTCGTTTGCAAAGAATTACATAAGAAGCCTTTAGTTTTATAACTCATGCCACTGATGTGCCTTGAACTGTATTTAAGAAATTCTTTTAATAATAACAGATGTAGGTTTGTGTAAAACGGCTGGTTTAATCAATGTTTGACTTTTGCTGTTTTCTGTATTTTGTTATAAGTAAAGAGATATTGTAAGACTCTCAGAAACCATCATCCTCTCTCTATGATGTGGAAGAGAGATTTTGTGGTTCTATTCTGAACTTTATCTTTGAGTGTTCGAATGTTTTTCAAATCGTTATCTATTTTGTCATGGTGGCATTGTCTCAAATGATCCTCCAGCGTAATTGGTTTCATAGCGTCTTCAAAAAGGTACTTAGGCAACGGCTTGTTTGACAAGGAAAGAATAAATCCAAATTTTAAATAATCAACGCTGTAAAGTCTGCTACCTTGCTTTTTTTAAAACATTAATTACATGTAGAAAAAAATTAAGCTATTAAAAAAAGTATTGACATTGAATAGAACAATTTTTCCTTTGAATATCAGAATAAATATTTATAGGATTGACTAAGATACAAATCATATAATGGTGTATGAAATAATTACATAAATGGAATGTGAAAAATAAAGTCACGACCTCATTAAATAAAATCTATTATCGTAGACCCCCACTTTATTTTTTCACTTTCGTAGACCCCTTGGAAGTCTTCGTAGACCCCTGTGGGTCTATATATAGACCACTTTGGGAATCACTGGTCTACACCTTAGTAATTACTATTATTGGTCTTGATTTGGATTCGAGCCATTTATTATTATTACAATATGTTTATTTTATTATTCTTGTTTTTAAATTATTTCCATTACTTTTTTATTAATGAAGAAAAATGTATTAATGCCTATATATCATTAGGCCTAAATATTAATAGCCTACCATTCTTGTAATGTGTCACAATTAATAATGAAAAAATTGTTAGTAATTTAGCTACATCGGATATTTGATGAATATTTCTGAAATTAGATCTAAGATTTCCAATATCTAATTAAATTTATTTTTTTAGTAAAAGCTTTTAGATCTAGTTTTAAATAACTTATAGCGGCACTTTGATTCAAGCGATTGCGGGTAAAAAAAAAAAATTAGCGGAGAGGCCTCCAGTCTATTTTGAAATGTTCATTTAAGTGGGCGGGCGTAGGCTAAAAATAGCACACATTAAAAAAAAAAGAGTATAACTGGAATCCCCACATTTGATTGGCTGGTTCCGACTAGACGTGTCAAGCGTGTTAAAAATATAAATATATATCTATTTGACAAACAACTGTTCAAAGTATACGGAAAATAATGTTTGATGTTTAAGTAATTCGAAATTATTATATTAAATTACATAATATGTTTGCGGAAATAGTACAAATATTTATAGACAAATTTTAATGCATCGGGAAACTTATTGGCGTAAGTTTTTTTCAGTGCGTTGTTGGGCTGCAATATATTCTAGCGCTGCTGGCTTGAGAATAGCAAGCACAACAAAGTACACTGCAAGAGAAAATAGAGTCCCGTGCGGATCCTCCTCCTCCTTCTCCCATCGGTTAACGGCTATCCCTTGAGGTATTTTGGTCTTCTACCAAACCTCAGGGACACTACGAAAATGGACATCCTTTATGGACACGATAGAAAACTTGAATATCTGGAAGAGCCAGATGATGTGGATTTCTTTGATGCAAGCGACATATTTCACTCGCATGTGGTAAGTTTTTGTGGATGATTGAAGTAAAATAGAAACCGGTAGTGAATGGGGTCCTTCGTGGTGATTTATAGAAAAATTCAGTGACATATGTTACTTTTTAATGTTATTATTTTGCTTTCAGTTTAAGAAATAAATAGTCACAATATGTACATTAGTTTTGTTTTATCTATACTCAACGTCTGAAGCAGATCTTGTTGAAATTTATTTTCTTGATCTCTATCTTTGAAGTTGTATTTACGTCTATTGCGAATGCAGGTCATGCATGTATTATTATTATGGGTGACGCCCATCTTTAGTGGCTTATTTAGATTTAGAAATCTACGAGCTTTGTATGGCTTATTTTTGGTCAGGATTTTGTGATTTTACCATCACTATCACAAAAGAGATACAAGACACCGATAGCAAAGACAAACAGACACAAACTCTCTTTTGTTCCCCTGGCAATCAAATCATTAAATTTTAAATAAGAACAATCTGGTATAAACTTTCACTTTGTCACATGTAAATTATGAGTGAGTCTGGTGTGAATGTACACTTTGGCTTTGGTTTCTTATAGTTATAATGTTTTTTGTTTGGTGTAAATAGTAATGCACAAATTGTAAGACAACTTTCCTTACGGATAATAAAGATTATTATTATTATTATTATCTGTTTAGTAGTAGATCTATACACAATCCCTTAGTCCAGTCTGTTATATTGTAATGTTGAAGTCTAGAATAAAGATCTGGTATATATTTTATCATAGTAGAGTCTAGTGTAATATAGGCATATTATTAATTTTAAATCTTGATACTAATGATTATGACATTATGATTATGATCCTGATAGTGTTATTAAATAGATCTATAACTTTTTTTTTTTGATTTTGTTTTGTCACATCGAATATTTAATAATAATAATAATCTTTATTGTCCATATGGAAATTTTTCTTACAATTTGTGCATTACACCAAACAAAAAACATAACTATAACACTATAAGAAATCAAAGTGTACATTCACACCAGACTCACTCATAATTTACACATGACAAAGTTTATATCAGATTGTTCTTATTTAATGATTTGATTGCCAAGGGAACAAAAGAGTGTTTGTGTCTGTTTGATTTTGATGAATATTTCTATTTCTATATAATCTAGACTAGACATACATATATCTGTAATCTAGTCTAGAATAGCTCTAGCCATCTAGATTTAGATCTACTTAGACTTAATTTGATATAAATCATAGCAGTACTTTTATAACAAGAAATCTGTAAACTCTTCATCATTGTCATCAAGATCTAATTTTAATGCAAGCCTTTCCTTAGACGCCTTAGTCTTAAAGGTGACAAAAAGTTAAGAAGAGGGAGTAACCTTAAGGGCTTTGGTTCATAGAGGACAAAAATAAGGTTACTGGAAATCTATAATTTTAAATTAAAGAAAACAAAATTATTTACTTTTATTGATATTTTAGTCAGCTTTGGTTAAAACGTCTTTAAGGAAATTATTCTGTCATATTGAATGAGATCTATAGGTCTAAAATAAATGAATCTTGTGTTTTTCTCATGGACATCTTCCATAAAGTTAGTTTGCTTGAAGCACTAGGTTTATGTGTTATGTTAAAAAGAATGGTATTAATTAATTAATTAAATTTATTTATTTAATGATACATTTTTTTCTTCGATTTTTGTTTAAAGTACTGAAAAACAACAACAAAAAATGAAACAAGACTTGCTGAGCCAAATAGATTTATTTAAAAGCAACAACAGCAACAAAAAATAAAACTGACATGCTGAGCCAAATAGATTTATTTTAAAAAATAACATGATAAGAGAGGAAAGTTCATTTTAATTTTTTGTTTTATTTTCTAGTTTTTTTTAAAATCTGAACAGATCTATAATATTTGTAAAAACCACCCTTAGGAAAAAAATAAGGGTCAGTTTTAGAAATGAAAAATTTATAACAAGAACAAAGAAACTTTGTTAATTTATGAAAAAATTTAAGCTGGTTTCATTTTTTTACGCAGTACTTTACCATTACATTTTCAGTATGCATGGTGTTTGTATGGTTTATTGTCTAGTGTGTTCTGTTTATTTCAGATATTATCATATAATGTGTTTCTTTTATTTGCCTAATATGTTATGTATATATTTAGTTTATCTCTATCTTGTTTGACATATTGTGTATGTGTTTTGTCTATTTTGAGATATTTCTTTAGATTTTGCTAACAATTCAAACAAAATCTCTGATTTTGAAATTCTTATGTATTTTAATTTTTTTAAAAATAATATAGTTTAAAAAAAATTAATTAAAAATAGAGATGTTTGTGACCTTGCCCTTGGTTTACTAACTTCCACTTTCAGATGTTTTCTCACCAGTATTAGTTTTCAGGATGGAGCATCCTGTTCTTTTTTTTTTACTTTTGTCAGGCTATGCACATTGCACCCCTCTTTCCCCCCTCCCCACTTTAAAGCCACCGTCTAACAACAGAGTAGCATTCCACTGGCTATCAGCTTCTTAGGAAAACCGTTTATCTCTACATAACAAAAAATAAAAACAATTTTTTTTTTGGGGGGGGGGGGGAAGGCATGTATGGCTCAGTACTACAGGAATATAAGTTAACAGAGTAATTCAATAGCTGCATAAGCACTAAATGTATGGTACTGTCTGTCTTACTTTACCTTACCTTCACCTATCTGTTGTACATTGGGGCACCAAGCAAGACTTGTTTACCGTCGTTCTCCATTCCTCCCTTTCTTTTGCCTTGTTTAAAACCTCTATCAATAGAAGCCTGTCCATTCTTTTATGTTGTCCTCCCATCGCTTTCTCTGTCTGCCTCTTCTTCTTTTTCCTGGTACTGTTCCCTGAAGGAGGGTCTTTGCGAGCACAGTGGATCTTGTAATATGGCCATATATTTTGAGCTTGCGTTTCTTTACAATAGTTAGCAGGTCATCATGTAACCCTGTCTGTCTAGAAGAGTAAAAACACAACTTCATTTTTTTAATTATTAGTTGAGAACTATCAAAGCCATTGATTTTCTTGTTCTGTTGTTAGGCTAGAATGATTTGTTTGCTTATTTCCTAGGTCTATACAACAAGTCAATGTCCTATCTAGCAGATGCTTTCGTTTGTATTGTTGTTGTTTTGAAACCCTGGTCACTTATTTGAATAGACCCTAACTCTAGAGACTAGATGTATAGTTAATCTTCCTGTAGTTCAGTGACAACATCTGGTATGAAATTCGGAATGATTCTTATCACTGATTGCGAGGAAATAGTTTCATCATTTTTCTCTTTCTGTCAGGATGGAACTTTTTTTCTGCTGACATTTCTGCCAGTCAGCAGTTAAAAGGGAAATCTCTAATGTAAGCTCCTGAGTCATGTATTTATTTTTTTTTTGTTTAAGTTCTCTGCAAGTAATCCAAAGAAAGGCAAGAAATCTGTTTATGTCTGCAGTTTTAAAACTAGTTCCTCGTTCTCTTCATCAAGACAATTTAATTATAAAGTAAAAGTTCTTTGGAAATGAAAACATTGTTGTTGTTGTTGTTTTCTATCATTTACTTAAATGCACAAACATTTTATTTGGGTTTCAACTGCTAGCGCCTGGTGACCTACTTAACGCGCAGCCTTCTGGTTTGTGTGAGTTCATGACCTGGCTATGTGCAGACTTGAACCACTTTGCTTCTACATCTTAGCTGGAGATGACTGTAGATGTGAACTCGGTGCCTGTATAAACAAACATGATTATAGGACAGGGCTGGGGGGGGGGGGCACTTTTTGTTTTTGACTTGGTGACTAGCTAACATAAAATGTTTACAGACTAGCATAGAACATGGCCTGTTTTGAATGGGTTTAAAAGCAACAGGCGACCTTTTTTTTTTGTTGTTGTTGTTTTTTTTTTCAAATATTACAGATCAATGGCTGTATCACATCAGAGATGGAAATGGTTGATTTGACCAATTGCCATGCATTTCGAATCTACTTGTACATATTGCTCTAGGTTTCAAGTGACAATACTTCAGGAACCTTTCGTGCCATTGGTTTTTCAGTAATCTTTGCCGAAAAAAAAAAAAGCCATAAACCTATACAAATAGCCATATAAACCTATACAAATAGCCATATAAACCTATACAAATAGCCATATAAACCTATACAAATAGCCATATAAACCTATACAAATAGCCCAATAAACCTATACAAATAGCCCAATAAACCTATACAAATAGCCATATAAACCTATACAAATAGCCATATAAACCTATACAAATAGCCATATAAACCTATACAAATAGCCATATAAACCTATACAAATAGCCATATAAACCTATACAAATAGCCATATAAACCTATACAAATAGCCCAATAAACCTATACAAATAGCCCAATAAACCTATACAAATAGCCATATAAACCTATACAAATAGCCATATAAACCTATACAAATAGCCCAATAAACCTATACAAATAGCCATATAAACCTATACAAATAGCCCAATAAACCTATACAAATAGCCATATAAACCTATACAAATAGCCATATAAACCTATACAAATAGCCCAATAAACCTATACAAATAGCCAAATAAACCTATACAAATAGCCATATAAACCTATACAAATAGCCATATAAACCTATACAAATAGCCATATAAACCTATACAAATAGCCATATAAACCTATACAAATAGCCCAATAAACCTATACAAATAGCCATATAAACCTATACAAATAGCCATATAAACCTATACAACTAGCCATATAAACCTATACAAATAGCCAAATAAACCTATACAACTAGCTATCTAAGCCTATTTCTTGGTCACTTGGGATAGCTCTCACGTGTGTATTGCTGGAAAGATTTGTTTCTCGGCTCCTAAAAGGAAGCCATTCTTTGTGCATTCCCTCGCGTTGAGATCATGCTAAAAGCGCTATTACAAATCCGATTTCCCATCATTTGTTTATTGTAAGTAGGACTGACTCGCAGCGTAACACAAACCCACTGTAGTGTCTTTGAGCACGTGTTCCTTAGTATGTACAGTTAGTTTAGATTACAGCTTATCAATACATTTTGAAAGGAGCCATTTCTGCTAGCATACAAGGGAAACAATAACCAGGATTTGTTATCCCCAGCACTAGCGCAAACATTTCCTTCTTGGAATTCAATAAACATTGGCTGTATTTTTAACGTTTTTTTTACGCCCTGGCTACAACTGAGGTCTTTTTTTTTTTTTCACGCTCTGTCTACTTTATACCAGAGGTCTTTCACGCTCTGTCTACTTAATAGATCTGGGGTTCTCTATATAAGATCTAATACACACACTTGAATACATCCTTTTTCTCCACCGCCACCCCCCCCCCACCCCCAACAGTACGTGTACCCTGCTCTATGAATGGCTACTGTTTCAAATAATTAATCCAACACTAACGTCTCGGTTTCCTTGTTGTAGATGAGGTTCATCTGCTCTAGTACATATACATGCACAGAGGCAATGTGTTACACGGGCCAACAGCTGTGTCCACTTGCCTCAATAAGCCTTTAGGGTTAAATTGATCTCGTTGCTTGTACATTATCATTGAGAGACTGGGGACCACGTGACCCATCGTTTGTTTGTTTTCTATCATGCTGTGCCTGCACATTATATCAGCGTCTAGGTAATACATGCTGATTATCTATATATCTGTCTATCAATCTATCCGTCCATCCAGCCTCGTTGTTGTTGTCTCGTGACTACTGTGAGATGGCTGTAGATAAAGAGATAGAAATATAGCTATGTCTAAATGTAGCAGGCGTGAAAGTCCAGGAAGATTTACATACTCTAACATGCAAACCATGTCACCAATTTCTAGACAACTCTAACCTACCAGTTTATATAACAACTTCATCCCATTCATTTCTTGACACTCTAAGTTATCCGACAAACACAGCTCATCCCATTCATTTCTTGACACTCTAAGTTATCCGACAAACACAGCTCATTTCATTCATTTCTTGACACTCTAAGTTATCCGACAAACACAGCTCATCCCATTCATTTCTTGACACTCTAAGTTATCCGACAAACACAGCTCATCCCATTCATTTCTTGACACTCTAAGTTATCCGACAAACACAGCTCATCCCATTCATTTCTTGACACTCTAAGTTATCCGACAAACGCAGCTCATCCCATTCATTTCTTGACACTCTAAGTTATCCGACAAACACAGCTCATCCCATTCATTTCTTGACACTCTAAGTTATCCGACAAACACAGCTCATCCCATTCATTTCTTGACACTCTAAGTTATCCGACAAACACAGCTCATCCCATTCATTTCTTGACACTCTAAGTTATCCGACAAACACAGCTCATCCCATTCATTTCTTGACTCTCTAAGTTATCCGACAAACGCAGCTCATCCCATTCATTTCTTGACTCTCTAAGTTATCCGACAAACACAGCTCATCCCATTCATTTCTTGACTCTCTAAGTTATCCGACAAACACAGCTCATCCCATTCATTTCTTGACTCTCTAAGTTATCCGACAAACACAGCTCATCCCATTCATTTCTTGACACTCTAAGTTATCCGACAAACACAGCTCATCCCATTCATTTCTTGACTCTCTAAGTTATCCGACAAACACAGCTCATCCCATTCATTTCTTGACACTCTAAGTTATCCGACAAACACAGCTCATCCCATTCATTTCTTGACACTCTAAGTTATCCGACAAACGCAGCTCATCCCATTCATTTCTTGACACTCTAAGTTATCCGACAAACACAGCTCATCCCATTCATTTCTTGACACTCTAAGTTATCCGACAAACGCAGCTCATCCCATTCATTTCTTGACACTCTAAGTTATCCGACAAACACAGCTCATCCCATTCATTTCTTGACACTCTAAGTTATCCGACAAACACAGCTCATCCCATTCATTTCTTGACTCTCTAAGTTATCCGACAAACACAGCTCATCCCATTCATTTCTTGACACTCTAAGTTATCCGACAAACACAGCTCATCCCATTCATTTCTTGACTCTCTAAGTTATCCGACAAACGCAGCTCATCCCATTCATTTCTTGACACTCTAAGTTATCCGACAAACACAGCTCATCCCATTCATTTCTTGACACTCTAAGTTATCCGACAAACACAGCTCATCCCATTCATTTCTTGACACTCTAAGTTATCCGACAAACACAGCTCATCCCATTCATTTCTTGACACTCTAAGTTATCCGACAAACACAGCTCATCCCATTCATTTCTTGACACTCTAAGTTATCCGACAAACACAGCTCATCCCATTCATTTCTTGACACTCTAAGTTATCCGACAAACACAGCTCATCCCATTCATTTCTTGACACTCTAAGTTATCCGACAAACACAGCTCATCCCATTCATTTCTTGACTCTCTAAGTTATCCGACAAACACAGCTCATCCCATTCATTTCTTGACTCTCTAAGTTATCCGACAAACGCAGCTCATCCCATTCATTTCTTGACACTCTAAGTTATCCGACAAACACAGCTCATCCCATTCATTTCTTGACACTCTAAGTTATCCGACAAACACAGCTCATCCCATTCATTTCTTGACACTCTAAGTTATCCGACAAACACAGCTCATCCCATTCATTTCTTGACTCTCTAAGTTATCCGACAAACACAGCTCATCCCATTCATTTCTTGACACTCTAAGTTATCCGACAAACACAGCTCATCCCATTCATTTCTTGACTCTCTAAGTTATCCGACAAACACAGCTCATCCCATTCATTTCTTGACACTCTAAGTTATCCGACAAACACAGCTCATCCCATTCATTTCTTGACACTCTAAGTTATCCGACAAACACAGCTCATCCCATTCATTTCTTGACTCTCTAAGTTATCCGACAAACACAGCTCATCCCATTCATTTCTTGACACTCTAAGTTATCCGACAACAACAGCTCATCCCCCCAAAAAACAAAACACGAGCCTCACTGTCTTTCCTCAAACCTTTTCAGTTGATTTCTCTAAACTGTTTCAACACAATGTACTTGTGTACATCTAGCTGACTTTTCTATGCACTGATTAGAGAGATATAAAAACCACTAGGTAGATCTTATTGATACCAGTTTCTTTTAAAGAACTTCTTGTTTGTGCGGATATTAAAGGTTTGATTTGAAGGGGAAGCTATCCGGACGTCTGTCTAATATACCTTCAAATGTATGTAGTCTGTTTTCAAGATGATTGATATCTTCGTTGACACACACATTGACTATTTGAACATGGCTGTCGCTAGTGTGTATACACTGAGAGAGTACAGCAGATAACCATTAGGTGCTGGTGTCTGTAATGTAAAAGACAGTAGATAACACTGTGTCATTGTAGTCTGTGTTGTGTACATACTGTGTATAGAAGGCTACATTTCCCGTTGAATATAGGAGGAATAAAGGAGTTCAAAATTCATAAGATAATGGAAATGTACCCCCCCCCCCCCTTTTTAAAAAAGAAAAGGACTGCACTACTCTATATATCTCTCTGTACTTGTCGAGTTTATAACAATAGCGTTTCAAACTCGACATTGTTAAGCCACCCGTGTTTCTGACTGGAGAAGACGATTGCATTATTCTTTTCGAATAGACTTTTAAAAATTTATTTTTTTTATATCTGGATCTATATTGTTTAATGCACAGAATATGTTTGTAAGAAATTTGTGTGACAAAAAGGTGGGGGGGGGGGGGTAGTTGGAAATGTGTCAGTCTGTAGATAAACTTTCCACTTATCTGTTCAGTGTCAGATGACCACGTTAATTAGTCTTGTGGTTGCTGACCACGTCAGTCTGTCTTGTGGTTGATGACCACGTCAGTCTGTCTTGTGGTAGATGATTAGGCCTACTTTAGTTTAGTCTCTGGTCAAATGGTATGAACTACCCTCATACATGACCAAACATTCTTTTTGTGTAACGTAAGAAAGCACTTCATGCATGTTTGCGCCGGCGATCTAACATTTTGTAGTAGCTACCACCGCCCCGAGATTTCCACACTCCTTTCTTCCGGAGTTACTGGTTTGTTATGTCAGCCATGCAAACAATACATCCTGTTGCCTTGTAGCGTAAGCCTTTAATAGGTTGGCAAGTTTTTGAGGCCATGTTTTAGTCTGTCGAGGCGGAGTAAAGGTCACCGGTTTCTTTGGTCAACGGGTGGAAAGAATATTGCCAACTATTACTATCATACTTTCTATAGCTCATTGTATCCCTGGATACGTCATTATTTAGTATTATATACTAGTACGTAACTGACGTGACCTAGCTTGTCCGAGTCTTAGATATACTGCTGCCGAGTAGACATGCTCAGGGTACTGGGAAGGAACAGCCAAAGTAATAGGCCTACATCTTATATGCTCTTAGTGTCCCACATGCTCAGGGTACTGGGAAGGAATAGCCAAAGTAATAGGCCTACATCTTATATACTCTTAGTGTCCCACATGCTCAGGGTACTGGGAAGGAATAGCCTAAGTAATAGGCCTACATCTTATATGCTCTTAGTGTCCCACATGCTCAGGGTACTGGGAAGGAATAGCCAAAGTAATAGGCCTACATCTTATATACTCTTAGTGTCCCACATGCTCAGGGTACTGGGAAGGAATAGCCTAAGTAATAGGCCTACATCTTATATGCTCTTAGTGTCCCACATGCTCAGGGTACTGGGAAGGAATAGCCTAAGTAATAGGCCTACATCTTATATGCTCTTAGTGTCCCACATGCTCAGGGTACTGGGAAGGAATAGCCAAAGTAATAGGCCTACATCTTATATACTCTTAGTGTCCCACATGCTCAGGGTACTGGGAAGGAACAGCCAAAGTAATAGGCCTACATCTTATATGCTCTTAGTGTCCCACATGCTCAGGGTACTGGGAAGGAACAGCCAAAGTAATAGGCCTACATCTTATATACTCTTAGTGTCCCACATGCTCAGGGTACTGGGAAGGAATAGCCAAAGTAATAGGCCTACATCTTATATACTCTTAGTGTCCCACATGCTCAGGGTACTGGGAAGGAATAGCCTAAGTAATAGGCCTACATCTTATATACTCTTAGTGTCCCACATGCTCAGGGTACTGGGAAGGAATAGCCTAAGTAATAGGCCTACATCTTATATACTCTTAGTGTCCCACATGCTCAGGGTACTGGGAAGCAATAGCCAAAGTAATAGGCCTACATCTTATATACTCTTAGTGTCCGACAATCTTTAGTAGGCTGACCATCACGTGTGACACACCCACCTATCTAGATAGTTAGCCACTGTGTCACTGGAGTTCGTTGTAAGTGTAGGACGGAGATGGTGCTCAAACACAGAGCGCTCTTAGACCTTTATATCAAATCCAAAAGATACCTTGTGTCTTACTCAATGGATGCGCGTCTGTATCTCGTGTCCCTTTCTGACTAAAGCTGTTTAGCGAGATAAAGCCTTTGTTTGATAGACTTGGAAATCACTGATCTAGTCTATACCGTGGCTGTAGATGTGTCAGCTGATGTGTTTTGTTTCCCTGCTCTATGTTGTCCTATTGTCTGCGCGATGTTTTAGCTGTGATAATCTCAAGGGAAGAAATGCCGTTAGTGAACTAGGTAAATACGCCACTACGGGATGTCAACATAGTTTACATGTGACCGCCTTAAGTCCAGGAAGAAGTAACAATGTAGACACACACACACACACCTTTGTTTGACGAGCCTGTTCCTGTGTTGATCTTCTGTCTGTCTACCTGACGCTCTTGGCTGTACGTTTCAGGTCAAAGGACATCATTAGGGATAATTGTATGCTACTTGATGCACTAGGAAATAGTTAGGGGAAGGGGAGTGGAGGGAGAGCACACTTGTAGTTAATGATCACTTCAACAGTTAGATGTGTAGCACACCCATAGGTCTACACATGCATGTGTTCTCTTCTTCTTCTTTAGTAGTGCTACTCACAATTCACATGGTGACAGAAAAAAAAAAAGATAAATGTTGGTGCACATAAAGGTGAAATGTTAACAGATCATTATGCCAAGTGTCCTAGAATATCCTACCAGTAGATACCAGCTAGGCTCTGGCTCGTTGACTGTTTCTATTGAATAAAATATGATTCTTTACATATCTTGTTGTGTTTTTTTTGTCTGAATGTTTTTTTTTAAATATTCTACACGTTAGACTGGCGGTAGGTGGCTGAGCGCTTGGCTTCCGAACCGAGATCCTGGTGAAGATTGTTTTTTTTTTTTTTAATTTAGTGATAGTTGGGCGCCTTCGAGCCCACGCAGCTGTAATGGGTAGGTGACATTAGTTGTTGAAAGTAAAGGCGGTTGGTCATTGTGCTGGCCACATGACACCCTCGTTAATTGTGGCCACAGAAATAGAACCCCTTTACATCATCTGCCCTATTGATCGCAAGGACTGAAAGAACTTTTTTTTTACTTTACTGTTATACATAACACAAATAGTAAGCTAATATTTCAAACATTAAAAAAATACATGGAAATGGAAATACTATAACCCACACATGGTTGAACGTGTGTGTGTGAGATAGACTCGTGTATGACTTCAGTGGACTGGAGATAAATGTCTCTATGTAAACTCCATTAACCTGTTGGAACAGCAATGGACTTGCTCAGCTGGAACTAATCAATAGGTTAAAATTGATAGACATTTATTAGGTTCAATCCATGACCCATAAAGGTTTTGTTTAATAAAATAGTCCTCTATTTAGAGAATGTCTTGTGATAAAGAAATAAATATATACACACAACTCCAGATGGGTTGAAACATGTATCCAATGCTGGTAAAATGTGCTTTAAAAAAACGGAATAAAATAATTCCGCTTGTAGAATGTCAAATATATAATTCTCTTCATGGTTCAATAGTTTGGACAAGAAGTAAAGGAAAGATCACTCTTATTTCTGCAAGTCAGACTAGAGTTACCCTACGAAAAAAAAAGAGGGCGGGGAGAACAAGTTGTATTCACCCGTTACAAAATAGCAGGGCCGGACTTAACCGTTGTGACCAAGAAGTCATGGAAAGATTACTCTTTGTTATTTCTACCCCACGTAGTTTTAGCGGCGAAAAAAAAAAGAGAGTGGGGAGGAGAGCAAGTAATATACTCTGTATTCACCTGTCACTAAATAGCAGAGCCGGACTCAACCGTTGTAGGGCCCTATGCGAAACGAATTTCGCGGGGCCCACTTTAGGTAGGGATACTGATAACAAGTGAAATTTAAGAGTTTGTATTAGAAAATAAATTTGTCTTTGCATTTTATTCATTCTTTACTACACACATAATTACTACACGAGCCTTGTGTGTAGCGAAGTCATACAGTATATCGTAAGAATTCTGTTTCCTACATAAGTCACGCTCAATAGCAAGAATTACCAAATGTTTCAATCTTATCTACGAGAATTGTTGACCTCAAGTAATTCTTCATTAGTTTGAGGCGCGAGAAGCTTCTTTCACCAGATTCCAAAATTACGGTATAATGCCGTTTTTTTTTATCGCGAGTAGGATTGTCGTTTTCCATTTTGAATGACACCCCAAAATGAAAATTTTTGTCTATATATTTCAGGAGATTTGTTTGAGTTTTTTAAGATTTTAATAATTACCGGATATTTCCAGAACTTTTTCGTATATTTTTGCAATTTCAGGAGATTTCCAGGAGCTCCTGGTAAATCGACAGGAGGCCGCGGGAAATCTGTTATAAGTTTTAAAATGGTTTAATTTAATAATTTATACACCTAGAATTAGCGCGGGTCCTACGAAAGTGCGGGGCCCACTGCGGTCGCATAGGTTGCAGCTGCCTAAGGCCGGCCCTGCAAAATAGCGGCGTATGCTACTCCGCCGGTCGACTAGTGTCAAATATTTCTGTTTCTAGACTTCGTGTGAAAGTTTTTTTTTTTTATTATTTTACTGATGCCTGCCTTAGACTCCAGTAGAGCAGTCATGTCTGGGTGGATGTTTGCACACAACTGAAGTGTGACTAGAGTGAAGGGCGTGTTCTGTGAACACATGAGGTTTTCATTGAGAACTGGCTAGGGTCTAAACTGAATAGTCTTTTGAATAGTTGCTAGCTATAGATAGTTGAATCCAAAATTGTAAAACTTATTTGTGTATAATTGCTGCTAACCAATAGTTAGATGAAGTAATGGAGAATATAGCCTGAGTTCTAGCCTGAGACTGTTCTTTCTATTATAAGAAGCTTTGTTGTTGTTGTTGTTTTGTTTGTTCTAAGTTGTCAAGTAAGAAGGAAAAAACAAAAGACAGGCAATACTTAGGAACAAAACAAAAGACAGGCAATACTTAGGAACAAAACAAAAGACAGGCAATACTTAGGAACAAAACAAAAGACAGGCAATACTTAGGAACACAACAAAAAAAGACCTGACAATGATCTAGACTAGACCATAGGATCCAATGGAAACAAGATAATGTATATGCAATACTTGACTTGACTTGTTGGTAAATGTTTCTATCTGGAATGTTCTCCAGGTCAAGCTGAGGTCAGCTGTGTCTAGCAGCAGACCATGACAATGAAACACTGGCCTTTCCTCTCCCCCTCTCCTCTTAAATGAATTGAAACAAAAACTACAGGGAGACTACTTATGCCACTGTTGGAATTAAAGGAGCTGGATCATTGCAGTATGAGCAGTTGTCCCTCCCCTTCACATTTTGACAACAAAAAGTGGCCACAAATAACATGATAGTCTGTCTCTCTGTTCTATTCACTGATATGATTTCTTTGCAAAACTGAAAGGACTTTGTGATTTGTTTCACTGTGTGATTTGTTTCACTTTGTGATTTGTTTCACTTTGTGATTTGTTTCACTGTGTGATTTGTTTCACTTTGTGATTTGTTTCACTTTGTGATTTGTTTCACTGTGTGATTTGTTTCACTTTGTGATTTGTTTCACTTTGTGATTTCTTCTTCAACATTGATCTCTTTCATTGTCTGAATGAACAACACGAGAACATAAATCTATCCATACAAACTATTTCAATTGACTCTTAATGTTAGTGCCTGTCTTAAAGCTAAATATAATATTTACTTTAATATACCATTACATTGTTGATTTGAAAAATACAGTCACCTGCAGTATAATAAATGCAGTCTGCTTGGTATTATTGTATATTTATGATTGTGTTGCCAGGATACTTATGTCCATAGCTCTCTGACAAAACGTAGTGTCCACACACACACACACACAAGGTAACACATTTAGATCCAGTACACATGTTAATGAGAAAAACAAGATCTGCTATAGACACACAGACAACTAAGACCTGTAAAGTACACACACACACACATACATACATATATAGAGATTAGTAGTATTCTTCAGACCAGAGAATACACCAGCATAAAAGACTAAAGACTTGCCTGTCAGAGGAGCATTAAGGCTAAGGGGTGAAGGTTGGGTCAGTCAACGCACATGATTAAGAGAATCTTTTGCAACTATCAGCCCATCATACAAATATTTGTGGTCTTGATATGACACTCACCCCAGTGCCCCTGCCTCTGTGCCCAGGTGATACATAATACACAGTAATTTGCAGAAACTTTGCAACAAGTCTGACTTTTCAATGCCTTTGGTTTTCCGTCTTAGAACCAGTATGTCTGAGATGTGAATGATAAAATACACATGTGTGTCCCACTGTTAGCTACTGACATCACTGTTATATAGCTTGCTAATAGAATGTCATAAGAAAACACACACAAGAAATCATCATTCTCAGTATGAGCAAAAATTTTCTCATAGTAAAAAAAAAGAGCTACTGTAATGATCCAATATAACCTCTGTAAAAAATATCTTACTACATAAAGTGAACTAATGTCACCAAGTTTACTATACACAATATTTGACACAATCAGTATTTGTGTTGTTTTTTTTATATGGGTATTACTATTGGTATAGACAATTCAACAATTTTTTTGCAAAGAAACTATTACATATAAATTTGGATCAATGTGTACTATATACCTTTTTTTTGGTATTTTATTGATAGTTACTGTTACTTGTTTATATTCATACTATACTATAGGCTGAAGATATTTACTCAGCATTGTACAGTGAATTGAATAATGTTTGTGACAATGATTTTGTGTGTGTTCCAGACAGGTTTCCCCAGCCCTGACAATGTTGGTTATGAAAGTGACTGGTTGAACAGCTTCTTAGATGACCCTGTGCTGAATGACAAGATGATGAGTGATGCAATGAATCCACCATGTATCAAATCAGAACACAGCTACAGTATAAACGACAATGAACCTGGATCACCCAACACCCAACATGAAGGTAGAACATTAGGCACAAAATCTCTGACTTCTATCATTTATGCTTAACTTGTAAAACTTATCTGTCTCATAGTTTGTTCATCATTGTTGATGACAATCTTGACCTTGGCTAAACGTCTAGTTACTCAAACAATATACTGAGACCCCTTCTATTGTGAATAAGCTATTTTCTATTTTGGGATGGTTTTCAAGGAAAATCTTTTTATATTAGAATGTATCTTTAACCCTCCCCCCTCCCTCATGACCACAAATCCTCTCAATCCCATGTTTCCTTTTTTTTTCCAACTGAAATTTATGTTAAATGGTAGCATGATTCAATGTTATATTTACCAAACTTGATACAGAAGAAAGACTGCTGAAGAGTTTGAACTCCAGACACTCATTTGGACACAAACCACTAGCCAATTTTAATTGAGACTTCATGAACATCTGTGTTTAGAATTTGGTTGTTTTTCTTGTGGTCTCCTGATGTTTCATCAAGTCCTATTTATAGAACTCTATTACAGTATAGCTGTGTGAGAATTGATTTTTATCCACTGAGTATTGTTTGACACATCCCCAAAGCCCATGAACACCTGCTGACTGCATCCTTGCACCATAGATTTCTATCTTGCAGAAACCAAAATTATTCCAGCTTTCTTAAGTTTCTTGTCTCACAAAATTTTCCGATTTTCTTCAATGTATTAATCACTTAAAAAATAATAATTAAACTGTCTTTACAAAAATTATAGATCTAGTGATTTAATTTTTTATAGTTCTTACTTTAAGTATAGCCCACCTTTGTAGAATGAAAAATCAAATATCTTAAATAATGATTACCAGTGTTTTCAATGTTTATGATAGTTTCCTTACAGATCAGGAAGAATAAGAATGGTGTGTTGTTTGTTTGAATCTGACTTTTTATCTCCTGTGTTCCCCGGGTGCGCTGTTCTGCCTCAACGTGGCACCCGGGTGGAAACAGTTACTTGAGGGGGTAACTAGGCTAAATGAATGGCGAAACATAACTCCCGTGGGGATGCCCACGGGTAGACGAGAGTCCACCCATTGCACAGGCAGAGTTGCAAAAGAGTCCCCATAAACCTGTCACACATCCATGCACTGTTCCTCAAGGGACCGTTACAAAAATGGCGAGTCCCCCACAGTTAGCTTGGTATAACGAAGGAAAATGGCGAAGGCTCCCGGTGTCCTCGGCCTTCGGCCATGTACAGCCAAGCATGCGTCGGGGGCAAAAGGCATTGGAAACAGCAATGCTTTACATAGACATTGACTCGGGTCTCTCTCAAACAGAACTGTGTTCCCACAGGTTTTTTTTTTTTACTGTTTGGTGTCCAAACAGGTTGTTTTTTTTTCAAACTTAGAGCTCGAAGAGCCTTCGGCTCAGCTCTTAAGACGATCAAATGGATCTCCTGTGTTCAGTTTTAACATTACATAGGCCTATACATTTTTTTTTTTTGCTATTTCCTGTGCATTTTTAAAAATATCTCCTATTAGCTTTCTATGATATTGATCAAATTTAAAAAGTGGAAATTTTTTATTTAGGAGACAGACATTCAAATTGAAATTTATTGTAGATCTATGTATTTTATGGCTGTAGATTTCATCTGTCAATTTATTGTTAATTGTTGTCATCCCACTCCTTGGTTGTAAATAGACTCATACAATATAAATAATTTATTTTTGAAGAACTGGCAAGAACCTACTGGTCTTGCATCTTATTTATAGCTGAGTCAATTAATATGTAGCTAAAAATGGTTGACTGTAGCTGTGTTGAAGTGGTAAATAGGTACATGTTGGTCAAAATTGCACTTAAGTTTGAAGTATTTCAACAGCCAACTGAATAGACCAGTGATGCCCAAACTACGGCCCGAGGGCCAGATCTGGCCCGCGACGTGGTTCTGACAGGCCCACCAAAACATCAGCACAAAATGTAGAAAATATAAAAAAGGTTAAAAAATGTATTTTCTCTTTGTTAGGACTCTCACATTTTCTTTGATGTATTTCATACTAATCTATGTCTTGTTAGTTATTCGTGTAATTTTTTTTCTATAAGAACACAAGTTAGTTTTTTTTTGGTGACAAGAATTGACAGTTATTTTAGAGTCTTGGACAATGCAGCGACTGTCTTGAGCTAGCTGTGTCCTTGACATCTCATGTGTGTATCTCAGCGCATCTTTTCTGCATCTTATTGGTTCGGGTACTTCTGACATCAACATGATAGGTAACATGTAAAATTTGTACGTTAATGTCAAAGAAAAGATAACTGGATGTTGAAACTTCCAGGACAAGTGGACAGATCTTTATTAAATCTATGTTACCAAGCCAACATGTTTGATTTGTACAGAAAGTGTGGCTGTTTTAAAGAACGTAACATAAAAAGGCATTCTATAAGAAACCATTACAAAAATATGGAGGCACTGTCGGCTTGAGCCGCTAAGAAAAGAGTCGCTAAGTTACGTCTAGAGTTGAGCGAGTGACAAAAATATTTACCAAGAAGTCAAGAAAATGAGTCGCGACTTTAATGGAGGCTACAGAGTTGCTCACATTTTAAGAAGAGAAATGAAGCATTAAAATGTGCTTGCTAGCAGTGATGGAATAAAATCGGCCTGAAAAAAAAATGCATTTGAAGCTGTCAGCATTTCTGGCATGACAACTGCAAAAAGAGTGGCGGATGTGTGTTAAAATCTTCATTCAAAACTAAATGACAGAGCAGCAGATTGTGAAATCATTACTATTGGAACTGATTGACTTGACTTACAAAGCCAGACTTCCCTGCTTGAGAAATTTCGAGCAATACAGACAATAGATTTCTATGCCCTGTTGTCTACATTAACCTTGCACATTTCCGAAAACAATGTTTACAAGCACTTGATTAAGTAATTGACTTATGGGTGTAAGTAGATCTACTGCATCCACGGTATTGTGATAAAACTATTTAAAATGGTATAGTCTCTATTTCATTTTTCTGTATCTTTTCATTAATGAGGCCCTCGACACTAGTGTCGGAAATTAAAATGGCCCGCAGGCTGTATAAGGTTGGGTATCACTGGAATAGACCATGAACTGTTGATGACAGAGTCACTATCTCTTACTGGGTTTTTAGTTACCTTGGTATGTAACATGAACCATTTTTTAGTGATAGATACTGCTGTTCTATTATTTGGTTTGTGTGGTCATCTAGTACCGTCGTTGTGGTCTCTGGCTAGTCCTTGACTGTAGACTGGGCAATGATATCTTCCTTGTTATCACCCAAAAGATAAAGTCATCCTGTTCTAGTCATGAACTCTCTCTTGCATAATAATGTTGGATCCAATGAACAAATATTTTGTAGTTTTTTAAAGTTTTTCTGACAGTTGAATGTTATTAATTAATCTTACCAAAAGTAATGTGTATTTATGCTGTATGATGATAGCTGAGTGGCTGAACTATGTTTACTCCTTCTCGAGGTTAGCACTAGTATGCAATAAACTGAAGGAATGTCTGAACACTTACTAGTCTAGTCAATGAAAATATTTTGTCTTTTCAGTCAGAATAAATAACCATTGTATGTTTCAGTCAGAATAAATAACCATTGTATGTTTCAGTCAGAATAAATAACCATTGTATGTTTCAGTCAGAATAAATAACCATTGTATGTTTCAGTCAGAATAAATAACCATTGTATGTTTCAGTCAGAATAAATAACCATTGTATGTTTCAGTCAGAATAAATAACCATTGTATGTTTCAGTCAGAATAAATAACCATTGTATGTTTCAGTCAGAATAAATAACCATTGTATGTTTCAGTCAGAATAAATAACCATTGTATGTTTCAGTCAGAATAAATAACCATTGTATGTTTCAATCAGAATAAATAACCTTTGTATGTTTCAGTCAGAATAAATAACCATTGTATGTTTCAGTCAGAATAAATAACCATTGTATGTTTCAGTAGTTTTTGTTCATTGGTAAAGCCAGGCTTATGTTGGCTTGAACAGTTAGTCTTGAAAGTGCTAAGATAGCTTAAAAAATGGACTTTCTTTTTAGTTTGTATATCTTGTTGAACAGTTAGTCTTGAAAGTGCTAAGATAGCTTAAAAAATGGACTTTCTTTTTAGTTTGTATATCTTGTTGAACAGTTAGTCTTGAAAGTGCTAAGATAGCTTAAAAAATGGACTTTCTTTTTAGTTTGTATATCTTGTTGAACAGTTAGTCTTGAAAGTGCTAAGATAGCTTAAAAAATGGACTTTCTTTTTAGTTTGTATATCTTGTTGAACAGTTAGTCTTGAAAGTTTTAAGATAGCTTAAAAAATGGACTTTCTTTTTAGTTTGTATATCTTGTTTATCACAATGGACTCCTGTTAGTCAACTTTCATCTCTATAGTTTAGTTAAATGTCTTAGGTCAGCTTCACTCTGTCTGTGCTGTTGAGTTCAGCAACACATTTAGAAGAAGTAACTTGTCAAATAGCTGTTGAATCCTCACAATACATTTCAGTTCAGCTGTCCATGTGCATCCTTCAATTGAATTTCTGGATGACTTTCAAGTATTTTAAAGGACACATGTCAGCATCTTGTTCTGTCCCTTGATATTTGTAGGTCTTCAACTTCACTCGTATAATGAGTCAATAGCACTAGTCAGAAGAAACTTGTTTTGATTTTATCTATTGATAAAAAAACCCCCACAAGACTGGGTTTTTCAAGAAGCTTATTTATTATATTGTTCTTATTTTTTTCATTTTTTTTAAATTAATTTGTTTAGAACAAGAAAGTTATTGACTCCTGGTTAAAAGATCTAAATGCTTAAAAGAAAAGTAAAATAAAACCTAGCCACACTGATTAATTGCCAAAAACCATTTTGTGGTTCAAAAGTAAAACTAATGCAGGTTTAGGTAACTCATTAGCTTCAGTTTGTGTTGTCTTCAAATTAAATTTGTGAATAAATCCTATGATGGTTGTTATTGGACTTAAGCTTTGTGTGTTTAGTTTCATAGGATATCCTTTTAGTAGTAGAGTTTATTTCTTGACCTATCTATATCTATTAAAATAATTATCCCTGTAGTGTATGAAATCCTTTACATTCACTCTGGACAAAAAACAACTAAAAGCAAACTATCTATTGCTTATCAATACAAGCTCATTGACATTGCATACTGTACAAGACAATTTTTGTGTGTGTTTCCAAGATGGGAGAAAGTGAACTTGTCCTTGGTTCTGAGCAAATTAAATGTTCTGACACCAGGGAAGATTTGCAACAAAAAGTGTTGCTTATGTAGAGAACTATCTGTTTTATTCTAGATTATATTCTTTGACACTTTAGTTCTGTGACATTGGTTACATTTTTTATTCTAGACATTGATATAGACATATTCTCTGTCACTACCAATTTTAGTTCTGTGACATTTGTTGAATCTTTTATTCTGGACATTGAAGTAGACATATTCTCTGTCACTACCAATTTTAGTTCTGTGACATTTGTTGAATCTTTTACTCTAGACATTGATAAAGACATATTCTCTGTCACTACCAATTCAGTTCTGTGACATTTGTTGAATCTTTTATTCTGGACATTGAAGTAGACATATTCTCTGTCACTACCAATTTTAGTTCTGTGACATTTGTTGAATCTTTTACTCTAGACATTGATAAAGACATATTCTCTGACACTACCAATTTAGTTCTGTGACATTTGTTGAATTTTTAAATTTCAGACATTGACACAGACATTTTCTCCAATACTGCCGCATTAGATCTGACCATGAAACCAGCTCCAGTGATGAATACTGAAACCAACATCTCAGACAGCTTCTTGGCTGTTACCACATCATCATCCACCTCAACCACATTCAACATTTCATCCAGACAGCCAACTATTATCGTCACAACCACGTCCTCAGCATCATCATCAACCTCTTTTCTAAATGAGCCCATCACCTTTCCTAATATCCAAATCAAAGAGGAACAACCAGATTGCTTAGACCAAGGAAGTGAACCATCTGGTAAGTCTATCCTTGTTTTATTTACACCAGTTTATTTCAAGACAGTATTGTTTATATTTGATTGTATTCAAGTTATGGTCTTGAAAATATTTCAAGTCATGAAGTTAACTTTTACTCTTTAAAGTAACAAAAGTCTTTTAAAAATTAATTTTAAGATTGAGGATTTTATTATTATTATTTTGATTTCACTATTTCTACAGTCAACTTAGAAACAATATTACTACCACCAACTCCTCCGGGCAGTTCTGGCAGTGACAGTGATGGCAGTCAGAGTCCCCAGAGGTCAGCACCCTCAAGTCCAATAAGACAGACCTACAGACACTCATCCAGTTCACCACTGTCTGGAAAACCTTATTCACAGCCATTCTTTGTCAATCCTGTAAGTTTGAGGTGTCCTCAATGTGGTGCTGTACACTTGTTTAGTTTTGTGGGCATGTTTCTTTCAGAATTTGTAGATAATTACAGGCTCATAAGTAAACAGCTTTTGTAGATTTGACCTTTTCCTTGTAACCTTTACCAAAATGCAAAGTGAACAAGGTTACAAAAGACAGTTTGTGTGGAAACACAAACTCAAAATCGGCCCCCGAAGTAAAATGTTTTACATATTTCGGATAATCCTTCAGAGTTGAAGATAGTTTACTTCCTAGTCCAAACCTCCCGCAGGACGACGGGGGATGGGAGCAGGCAGGGTTTGAACCTTCGATCGTCAATAAATCCAAACGACAGTCCAGCGCGCAAACCGCACGACCAGTGGTCCACCCAGGTAGTCTTCAATATTTTCAGAAAGAACATCCGAATGAAATTATATCAAAGACAAATGAGAGATAAGAATGGAGAAAGAAGGTTAACAGATCTTGTGTAGTGCCCCAACCGTCCCGCAGATCAAAGGATACGTGAAAGTGAATGTAAAGTTAGATGTGAACCTGGCCTAACTAGTTTGTGGTCTATAGGGCAGATGATGTAAAGTTCATCTGTCGTTGTGGCCTACGCTTAACGAGGGTGTCATGTAGCCAGCACAACGACCAACCGCCTTTGCTTTTCCCCAACTAATGTCAGGTACCCATTAAAAAATTCCACTATATAGAAAAATGTTCACAAAAATGATGTTTATAAGATTACTATTCGTCTTAAATTAGGTATAACATATAATGCATACTAATTAGCTTTTTCTTATAAAAAACTGCTTGCATAATTGATTTTTAAAAATTAGAATTTTCGCTTTCAGGGAAAAAAAAAGTAGCCGTTGCATCAGAACTTTGAATGGTCTAAAATATTGTGAAGTCGGATTTTCAATATCTCTTCTAGTTTACGAGATCTAAATGGAACAGACGGACAGACATTTCGCACAAAACTAATAGCGTCTTTTCCCCTTTCGGGGGCCGCTAAAAAAGGCTTGTAGATATTTGAAATAAAACAAGTTTATCTGAAACTTGTGCTCTCATTTTAAAATGACCCCCAAGCTGTGTGTATATTGAATCTGCTATCAGCAGAGAAATCAACCAATTATAACCTTCAGATATATCTAGCAGGCGACACACAACTACATAGACTTAGAATAAAGGTCATTGTAATAGTGAGCCCAATAAGTGATAGGATCTTATCTGTCAAATTGGTGGCCTGTGGGAAGTAATGACAGGTGAGACAGGTTAAAATCATATGGTTCAAACTACATCCTTACTAATCTATTGTGTCAGACCAGATATGGGTCAACATTCACCATTACACACACACACACACACTAGTTTGTAGAATACACATGTTGGTCTCTCGTAATTAGAACCATTGCATATAGATTTTCTTACTTAGTAGCAAAGTGAAAACTCCATAATAAATGGACAGAAACATTGTTTTAAACATCTCCTTGGGGCTTTCTATTTATGTCTTATTTATTGATTATGTATGTTCTAATTGCCACAAATATTTTGTCCATAGTTTAGTTTATAGTGAATAAAGTTTGAGAAAAACTAACAACTAAATGATGAATAATAGTCATGAAGTTTGCATAAAGAAGTATTTTCAAATTCTTTCTTTGCTTAGACAAAACATGTCAATGTACATTTAAAAACAGTTTAATAATTTAGATTCAACCCTTTCTTTTGTAGTAATAATCACATCAAGTTCTTGTGTTATAGTAATAAGTAAATAAAGTTCCCCTTTCAGAGCTTGAAATCTATAGGGCAGATGATGTAAAGGTGAACTGTGCTCTGCTCCAGTAATATATACCTTTAGAAATAGTGCAGTCTTTGAGGCGACAATGTTTGTATGAAGTACATAGATCAAAGTAATATGAAAGCTTATAGGATTGAACAGACATAATTATGTGGGCTAGTTGAGACTTAGACTCAACATATTTAACAATATCAGTTCTTACTTTTGATGAGATAGTCACAAACTTTGGACTCCTTGTTAATTATAGATGAGCATTAGATTACACTCATTACCTGCTAGGGTTGTTGTAATCAATTATTTGAAAAGAATACATGTGTATGTTAGAACTAAAGACAGTAGATATTGAGTAGATGGAATACATACATACAATTGGTAGAATTTGTCAGCCTTTTTGTTCATAGATATCTATTGTTAGACACCTTATTTATATAGGTTAGTTATTTAGCGACGCACCATAGAAGACGCATATTGAACGGGACTAGTGATGTTTGGGATATGTTGGGTTAGAGACCGGAAAATCAGTTAGCGATAGAACACTCCAGGGTAACGACGTGTTTAGTGACAGAGACTTCTACTGTGGCCTTTTATCAGAATAAATCCATGTAAACTTGTTCATCAGAGTTGACTACATCTCTTCACTTGTTAAAAACAGATGTACTTGTTTTGTCTGACTTGTTGGTCAACTACACGTAATACACCCGAACAATTACATCCAAACGCTTGCTGAGTAATTGGTTGACTTCAAGACAGCCTGAATAAGCAACATCACAGTGGCGACCCCCGACGCCCGAACATCGAACCGGACCTCGAAGCAGAACGTTTACTCAGGTGAGGGTCGTGCACTCGAAGATATAAGATTTCATCGGAGTACGGCTGAACACAGCATCATCGCAGAGTGACTTTGTTCTAGATCTACAAGCAGTCGTCACCTGTTTGATCGCACGTTCAACGAGCCGTTAACTCAGGGTGACCTTCGTCAGGACCGTAATCATCGCAACGTCTGGTCTACTTAACCAGTATATTATCAAAGCCTGATCTTCATATGCTGAATCGACCTACAACCAGAGAAACCGTTCATTCATAACGGGTGAGAGATTGTTAGTGAACCTGTTGGACATATTTTTTCTTCGTCATAGGAGCCACATCGAGTATCAAGTTTTACCTCGTCAGTTTCGAGAAGGACAGTTTGCCCGCTGTCAGAATATATCTTTTGTATGTTAGAACTAAAGACAGTAGAGATTGAGTAGATGGAATACATACTACGTACAATTGGTAGAACTTGTCAGCCTTTTTGTTCATTGATATCTTTTATAGATATCTTTTTTTACATGTTGAAGGGGATTATTTCATTTTTTTTTTACAAAGCTTGTATCAACTCTTTCTGTCTGTCTGGTCAAAAGTTTGTGCACGTTATTCCTCGAACACCCAATATCGGATCAAGCTGAAATTTTAGACAATTATTTCTTTTACCTGACAACACAAGAATCCATAAAAAAAAAATTAACCAATTAGTTTATCAACTATTGGTAAGAAATTATTTTGTTTGGTGGTATAAGCTGAATTAGTCCCCTTAATAGATTGTCGTCTGAGACTTAGTGAACACAAACATGAAATAGAAACAATAGATAACTATACAATCTTCCATGTTCATAAACTCTTTGCTAGCAAAGTGGTTACTGCGTTGACTTGAGAAGGCTTTAACCCACAAGTTCAAATTCAGGTCATTGCCTTTTTAACTCTTTGGCTCCGGAATTAATTCGGAATTATTTGCCACTTTTGGACGGAATTAATTTTTCCGCCATTTCAGAGTGCGCTACTTTGCTTCGATATAACTTGTATAACTTTTTTATTTATTATTGGAAAATAATAAACTTGATATAGAATTAAAGAGAAATGGATGCTCTTTCCATTTCTTATGTTTTCTAATTTGCAAATTATGTTGTTTTTGTAATTTTGGGTTTTGAATATAAAAATTAAAAATGAAAAACTCACCAACTGACATTGAAAATATCCATCCAAGTGCATGTTTAAAGAAATTTATTGTTCAAATTGAATTGAAATAGCTTTTTTTCTCATTTTTATCCATTTGTTTACAGAACACCACAGAAGAAACAGCAATAGGTGCAAAAAATAATAAACTGGAACTAATAATCCAATGTCACTACTTTAACGAAAAAGCCCATAAAAAAGCAACACTCTTGGAACAAAACACTTTTACCCTAAAACTAGTCCAACTGTACAGCATATATATATTTATAGTATTTTCTTCTAAAGTTCTTCATGTACTTAGTATATAAATATTCCTTCTAGTTGTGATATTCATGGAAGCAGTCAATATGAATGTGTGGGTTCGACTCCCATCCAGCGCAAACATAAACCGTTCTCCCTGACCCAAAGTGTTTACATACTCTATCTTTCTTTATAGTTATAGGTCTCCATTCTCTGAAAATGGATCTTATTCTAGCAGGGGTGTTTCATTTAATCCTATGGTCAGCATAGCTATTTATTTTGCTAACAAGACTATCAACAATGTGATTGTCAATGAAAAAAACATTCCATCTCAATAGATGCAGTGCTGACTAAGTCTAGGTTGACAACCCAATTTCTTGGTGGAACAAATCTGAAATTGTTCTGTTTCAGTGCCTAGATGATAGATCTAGAGATCTACATCTATCTGATTAGATTTAGATCTAGATAATGTAGAGACAGCTAAACTAGTTCTAGATCTACATTGAACATTAGCTGGGTATGGCCTTGGTTGAAGCTCCATGTTAAAAAAAACACGCACACAGAAAAAATAAATGTCATCTCTTTACAAACTTCGTACAAAATAAAAACACGTTAAATGAAGGAAATTCCGGATGTTTAGCAAAGGGAAACTATTCTAGATAAAAAATTAAGCAATAAAAAACATGAATCGGAGAAATTGAAACGAAAAAATAAATTTTAAATAGCCGATGCCATCAGCGTTGGTCCGACCTTTTTCCCCTTTTTTAAAGTCAACGTCCTGTGTGTTGGTCCGGAGCCAAAGAGTTAAAAAAGAAAAAAACATTTAAAAAGTAATCACACATATTCTCCCCCACTCATTTCCAACTGGTCCAGACACATGATAGGATCATAGCGCATTGAGAAAGTGACAGGATCATAGCGCAGTGAGAAAGTGATAGGATCATAGCGCATTGAGAAAGCTAAAAACATGAATAACAAAAACAATTGGTAAAAAAATATTTCTAATCACACAGATTTATTATTGTTAGTCAAGATGTATTACAAATTCAATGACATGACTGATCCAAACTAATTGATACACTTAATATAAGCTTTTTTTTTTTTTTTAAAGTATTTTTTTTGTATTTTGCATGTTTAAAGAATGTTCCTTACTCTTATTTCTCATGGCAATTTTCATAACTAGACATCATATCATGACTTATTCATTAGCTGTCTTTTGGAAATTAAAAAAAAAAGTAGTGTTCATTTTTGTCATATTTAGAAGGCTTAACTTTATACTCTTCAATAATCTGTCCATTGCATAGCTAAAAAAACAACAAAAAACAACCGTTCTATAATGTTCCATTATGCCACAATCTTCAACATATTGTTTGAAATAAAGCATCACTAATTTGATATGGATATTTTTCACAAATAGCAAACTTGTATTTCTATGTCCATTTCTTGCTGGGCTAGTTACTAAACATATTGATTCAGTGTTATTATTCAGTTCCTACATATACCCACGTGGACATAATTTTGGTGGTGACAGAGCTTAGGGAATTGTGGGTGGATTCAATTACAAGCATGGAAGAACTTGCGGCTGTTGTCTTGTAAATTGAGATTGATGGCAACTCTTTCTTTTAATGCTCTGGAGGCTGGATGCACATCACATTGGTCTGTTGTATGCACACATTGGCATATTGGACATAGAGGTGTCACTCCACTGCCTTGTATTAGTAGACATAGAGGTGTCAGTCCACTGCCTTGTATATGTAGTACTGTAGAAAGTAAAACTTTAATAAAAATCTTAAATTCACTTCACTCTAATAGATATATAAACAAATATATTGAATGCATGCAAACTAGAGTCTGATTGCATCAGAGCGTAAAGACAAAAACCTTAGAGTTGAACTATATTGTGTAACAGAAGCTATGATGGGTGAGGCAGCAGATGGTGTGATTGGTAAGGGTTAAACACTGGACACCAGAGTATATGAGTGCTTACTTGCTAGTGAATCTATTTAGGTGTTGGATTGAGTCTGTGTATTGTGTTAGATTACTTGTCCCAGTGTACCTAGGCACATGGGTGTCAAGTGTTATTGGTTGTAATTATAATATTAGGATGCCCTCATAAGCAGTAATAATAAAGAAAGGTTTTAGCTATAAGTTACAGGATGCTTTTTGATACAAAAAAATATTTGATTGGAAACATGAGCTGACACAGTAAATCAACATGTAGTAATAAGGTGGATAGCTAGACACTCTATCTTTTAGTTTTCTAAATTAAAAATGGATTTTCTATATCGCATTTCCTGTTACAAACCTGTAATCTATCATGCCATTATTTTTGTCCTACAACTTGGACCATAGATATAAGAACATACTATTGTAATGGTTGCATTTGTTTCTCAAAATGAATGAGGCTTTACATTTAGGTTCAGTGCTTGAAATGTACATATCAGCTAATGTTCTTGAATACATTAACAACAACTATAATACAACTCTAATGATAGGAAAGAAGTGTTGAAATAGTAGTTTTTCTTTGGTGTCTTTGAGCCTGTGTTGACTTGTATAATGTCTTATTGATCCAAAGCTGACCTCCCTGTTCACTATATTGACTACTGAACAAACATGTGTACTGGAGTTGTTCAGTTGAACAATCCTATTAGTCTATTATGTCTTTGTTGTGTTTGAAAAAAATTACCTTCAATAGATGGTGTAGTAGAAGTACTTAACATTGCACAATAGCTGTTAACATTGGGTATTTTTTTTAGCAGCTTATAGTACAAAATAGTATGAGCAATTCTATATTGCTGCTGACTACTGCACATTACATTGACCATACAACTGTTAACATATTAAAGTGTCTTTATAATGGAATTTTGTTTTTATCTTGAAATTCACTGTAAGTGAGCTCTGAAACTAGTGAACTGTCTCTCTATAGTTTAAATGTGAAAAAATCTTGGCCAACAGGGGGCAGCACATAGCAGCTGGAAGTTATTGATTGTCATATTTGACTAGGCTTACTACAGTGTTGTTTCAAATCTATAGGGAAACAGCTGATGCAGGGCTTATCCTTAGCTTAGGCCTCCAATCTACTTTTCCAGTACATACCTGAAGATAGTTTTTGAACATATTCATATATTTTGATGTAAAGTAACTTTTACCTCCACATACAAATATTGAGGAGTTATAGTATCTTTGCTCCATGATTGAGATGTTATGGATTAAAATGAACAAAAATGTATAAAGATTCTACCAGTTGTAACAGAATTGGAAATGGTTGGGTACAGACAAAATTATTAAGAAAATAAAGCACATGAAGATTAATGGGGGGAAACCTTTCTCAGCTCTGTGCAATATGATCACACATTAATGGAAAGTTACTGAAGCATTTATTTCTTAAAAGTTTTGAAAACAAAAGAAAAGCTTTCAGCATTCCCTTTTCCATGTCATCTGTTTATGTTCTTGTATAAATTATTTTCAACATGCATTAATCTCTGAAACTTAATATGTGGAAATATAAAACCTTTAAAATTTCGAGTAAAATTTTCATCATTTTAGAACTTTATTATTTATTATGTTCAGTTAGAGAAAAAAAATTATAAGTTTCAAATTCAGCTGGGATCCCATAGTATATTTTAAAGTCAAAATTAAAACTAGGCTTGGATAACTCTTCTTTATTTTCTTTGGATACATTTGCATAGTTTGATTAATGTCATAATATTATAATTAGTTAGATTTCTAAATTGTTTCAGTTTATTAGATTGTTTTTAATTGTATTCGAAACACTAACAAAACTAAATTCAAATAACCATGTTTGGTTCATCATTGTCCAGATCTCCCAATCAGGTGTATTAATTTTATCAGAAGAAGAGAAGCGAACTCTGATTTCAGAAGGTTATCCTATTCCAACCAAACTACCACTTACTAAACAGGAGGAAAAGAATCTAAAGAAAATAAGAAGAAAGATAAAAAACAAAGTAAGTGCTTACAAATGTCGTAGGGTTCATTCTTGAATCTTGATTTTCTTGCGTTTGAATGCCTTATATTTTCTTGGTTTTTATACCATTCATACTTTTGTTTTTCTTACATAGATTTCTGCCCAAGAAAGTAGACGAAAGAAGAAAGAATACTTAGAAGCTTTAGAAAAAAGGTAATTTTTTTTTTCTCACATTGAAGTAGAAATCAAAACGTGTTTGAAAGATTTTTCCAGTTTCTTGATGGACGTCTTGTGTAAACATATGATATGTTGATGGCTAGAATTAAACATAATATTCAGTCTTTAAGCTGATGATACATTTCTAAACTTGTATTATTATTGGGTAAAGATTTATGTTGTGAGATGATAGAAATACTTGTAGCCTGACTCTAGGAAACAGCATTGAGCTCTTACAATAGGAACTTTGTTTTCACTCATTTCAAAACAAACTCATTAGCTGAGTAAACAAGGAATATTGAAAAATTATTTTAATACAGAATCAACAATTTTTTTATTTAAGTATGATCAGAATTCTTTTTTTTACCTGTTTTAGTCAATTTTGCTCTAGTGTTGTCTGTTTTTGTTTTTTATGATCCTATATATCCCTGGTGTATGTCATGAGTAAAAAAGGTTTGTGTTTTTGTTTGACAGAGTGGAAGCATATAATCATGAAAATAATGATTTGAAAAAAAAAGTGGAGAATTTGGAGAACAACAACAGGTAAGAAAAAACATGGATTCCTACATTTAATCACTTGCTTTGTTACACCTTTTAGGTAGGTGGCAGCCCCTGTAGTGAAAACCTGCTAAAATTTTGTGCTGTTTTTATGTCTGTCCATAAATCTGTCCATCACATTTTGATCTCAAAAACTAAAACACTATGAAAATCCAATGTTACCACTTCCTGTATCATGTTCAAAAAGGTCAAACAGCCACTTTTGATCTTCTGAAAGGAAGAGGCCCTTTTGTCATTGAAAAAAAATAAATTTGCAAACAATATATCCAGACCTTTGTGACATCTATCTCACTCTCTCTCTTTCTTTTTCTTTCTCTCTCTCTTTCTCTATCTATCTTTCTATCTATCTATCGATCTAAATATCTAAATATATATATATATATATATATATATATATATATATATCATAACAAAATTATGACTTTTTAATATTTAAATAAACAAATCATTAATTCTAGACCTGTGGCTTTAATAATGAGTTAAAGATTTACTAATAGGTGCAACATCTTGCTGGATAATCTGATAATCTGATGTTCCAATGTTTCAGGTCATTATTAGGTCAGCTCCAGAAACTTCAATCCTTAGTTAGCAAAATGCCCAAAGCTGCAGCTGCCTCAGCCACACAGTCAGGCACGGCTTTAATGGTCAGTGACATCTCTTTTGTTGTATGGCTTGCATTGGAACCATTTTAGAGTGTGGGCAAACATCTACCTTCTCCATTGGTTTGGGTTTTGTTCTAGGGATTTTATTTATTTCATACCATCTAACTTATGCCTGTGGCTTGGGTTTATTGACATAGCAGTTTTTGTTTTGCTTGTCTGTCTTGGTTTTTATCTTTTGTATATCAACTGGTGATAAGAGAGAACAGAAGTAGTTCCTGCACACATCTGTCACCAAGTACTGATTTAGAACATTACAATTTTCATTTCTAATGGGACATAGTTTTCTAAGAATGACAACTCAAGTAATTAAAAGCTTTGACTAAGTTTTACCCACTTTGTAAAATGTGTTTCTGTTGTAATAAAGAAAATAAAAAGATGATTGCCAAGCAGGCATTCCAAGTTAGATGATTGCCAAGCAGGCATTCCAAGCTTGTTAAGTATGTGTTGAGCTTACAAAAATGGCCTATGTAATTATTATGTTATAGAGTTAGACTTGTCCCAGTTTTGTGTGTGTGTAGGTGTCCTTATTGGTCAGGAACTGACATTGTTAATATACTTCACTTATGATCTTTGGCCTAGTTTCATGACAGGTTGTAATTTTAAGATAGGTAACTCCACCCTGATGATATAGTCTTGTCTATTTATTCAGAGTGCTAAACTAAATACATCCATTTATTTGCTCCTGTTCTGATTCTTTAGCCCCACTTTTCTCTCTTAGTTCCTCTTTAGTGAATTGAGCATACGTTTTTAGAGTTTGACAAGTTCTCTGTTAGGTTGCAATCTAGAGAGAGAAAGTATTCAAATCTGATCATTTCACCAACATTTTAAATCTTTGATAAATTGATTTGTTTCTAAACTTTCTGTAACTTTCTGCTGATCATTTATTTTTCATATTTCATTAATCTTGAACTTTTGATTGAAAAGTGTTTTACAAAAGCTTAGATGTCATCTAAAATTAATGTAGTATTCACATTCAATACTTAAATTTTATATCTATGGACTGTTTGATTTATTAGAAAAAATTTTCTATTTGCATCATTTATTTGAAATCCATGAAATAAGAACAAAAGTACAAACAACTGTATTGAGATATTTAGGTAATTAGACAAATAGTCTTTCTTCTCAATACTAGTATTTGGACTGGGGCTTAGCTTGGTGAAGGCTGTGTGGTAGTGATATATTCATGTTACTTCAGTAGAACAGGATTAAATTTGCAGCTGAATTTAAGACATGTAATAATGGCAATAATTGTTTTTAAATATAAAATTTAAACTTTTTATTTTTTTTTGGATTAATTCAAAATGTGTTCCCCTATTGTCTTTGACATTAAGATGTTATGTTCTCACAACTCCCAATAAAATCTAAGATGTTATGTTCTCACAACTCCCAATAAAATCTAAGATGTTATGTTCTCACAACTCCCAATAAAATCTAACTCTAAATATATATATGCCAAGAAAGTGAATAAATCAGCATGTATTCCCTGTTTCAATATAAAACCTGAAAATACATGCATACAAAATACCTACATAAATGCTCATTAAAAAAAAAAGTTATTGAAGGTAAGTTATGTCAATACATAATTATATAATTTGTAGAAATTCATAATGCCTTAAGAAAAGATTTCTAACCATACTTCAATTAAAATAGAACAAAAAAAACAAAGTTAAGAAAATCAATTTCAACCCCAACAGAAGCGTTTCTGTAACTTATTAGCATATATATGTCAAATGTATAAAAGATAATGGTTTGGATATATCTATAGAAATATAAAGGATTTAAAAAAAAATATCTAAAGAAAAAAACTTTAATCCACCAGTCTGTGTGGACATGTTCATGAGTCATTTTCAGAACAATGTATCACAACCACTAGCCTGACCTATGTATCAAATTATTTGCTAACTGGGGCTTCATCAACTACTACTGCAGGTTCTTGTGTTTTGTTTTGCTGTCTTTCTTGGGAGCATGTCACCTGCCAATCTTAATGTTGGCTACTCCAGTAAACCTGCCATGCTGGGCTTTGTCCAACAGCCAGCCAGTGTGGTGTCTCCACAGCATGACATAGGACCTAGGATGATGACGGCTCAGGACACTAGTAACCAGTATAATACGCCAAACTGTAAGTCTCATCTTTTTGAGTAGCCAAGTGATTTCATTATCAATCTGTAGCTTCAGGATTGAATTACTTGATCAGTTTTTTTTTCCTATTTTGTGTTCTTTCCTATTTCTTTTTACATGTACCTTGTTATTTGCTTGACATGTGACAAACATTTAGATTGGATGAGAAAAACTGATTGTCAACTTTGTCCAATACATGCTTAATGTTAAAGGTATTTCGTACATGGAAAATAATGGAAAATGTAATAAAATTAGAAAAAAAAAGAGGTGATGAATTCTTTTAACAAACTAAAAGTAGAATTTAAAAAAAAGAAGTAATGAAAACGAATTGTTGTATTCCTTTCAGACTAGTCATTTGTAACATCTTAGACATTGTACCTAAAGTAAGTTCCTTTGATGGGACCATTACAATCACTCTTTGTCTTTTCTTAGCTTTATGACACAAAATTGAGTTAATTAACAGTTCTTAAGGCTAGTTGAAGATGAGCATTACTTTCTCTATCATAACTTTTCAAAGTTCAAACAAAAGTCCACATTTATCTTGACTACATAAAATATTTTCACTTTTAATTAGTGTGTTAACAATATTGGCCACCAATTACCCTTAACAATCCCACAATATGAGGGAAGTCTTTTCTTCACATCTTCTCTATGTATATTGTTGTAAAACTGGTGGTGAAACAGATGGGGGTAGTGCTGTGTGTTTTTAGACTACTCAAACCACCCCCGACCAGCGCTAGACAGTCAACCATGACAAGTGACAGTACACACCAGTTCAGCCAAAGACCCGTGTTGTAAATATTACGCACACAAATCACAGAGAATGTCACCAACCAGTGGTCAAGCGATGTTCCACCCGATTCTAGAAGGCCTGTATGGACCCTATTTAAGAGTGAGTGTGTTAGTCAAGACACTTCACGTTGCTTCGCATTGTGACCAGTACAAGGCGAAGTCAGAACCAGCACGGTGTATGAAGTCAGTCCGGAGCAGAGGCTAGGTTTTTGGATAGTCAGTGTAATGTTGTTGCCAAATTTACAGTATTTGTGATGTGTTTGAAATTAAACTGTTACTGTTACTTGGAAGCCCTGAGTTGTGAGGTTCTTTAGGTTCGTTGTGACATGTGGTGCAGTTGGCAGAGAGCCTGGATAGTAGGAGAGACGTTACAATATGTATACCCATCAATCAAATAACATCCAAATATTGGCTTTGAAACTTGTATTACTTTGGTCAATACATCTGTGTTCTATAAAGAATTGATAACCTAAAGAGTTTCAGGAAGTTTAAGCTGTACTAATTGACATCTATAACTTTATCTAATCTATCTACCTATGTAAATATATGTATTCTTTGTTTAGAATGTGCCAGTGAACTTTTGACCTTTTTTATTTTGAGAAACTTTTTTTTTTTTATTGCTATCCAGTTTTGTTTTTGTTGACTATTGAGTTATATATATATATATATGTATATATTATCTATTATATTGCGTATTATTTTTATAGAAAAAATGGAGTTTTCCTGGATGAACACAAATTTGCAGGGGGGGGGGAAGGGTAGTGTTAATAGGACTATCCTAACTTTTTTTAAATTTTAAGCTATAACTTAACATATTTGATTTTATTTTAAATGAAAATGAATTTGCTACAAAAGTTTAATAAATAAAATAAATTATTTAAGAAAATATTTCTTTTAATAAGTTTAAACTGAGTACTGAAAAACAAAATATATTTTTTTAAATTTAACCTTATAATTCTACATTTGATCCATAAATAAAAAAAAAATCACAAACCTTAACACTATTTGTCACTTAAAATTTAAAAGATTAAAGAGAAATAAAAATATAATGATAGGGAAACAAATATTGTATCCCAAATTACTCGCTGAGTGTAACAACGAACTCACCAGGGCTAGCGAAGTACGTAGCTGAGAGTAAGGCAGCACTGAAAGAGTTAACCCAATAGAGCTATTTTCCAGTTTGGAAAATACTCTTTATTCCCTAAACAAGGAGAGACAACTCTGCATAATAAATATTTTAAAAAATAAATGAATAAATAACTTTAAAAAAATAAAAAAATTTAGTTTTAAAAAATTTACTTTTAATACCTTTAGAATAAAAACAAGCTTCCAAAATACTTAATTTCCAGAGAAGGCTTTATACACTGCAGTATCAGGACTTGTGTAAAAAAAATTAAAAAATACCTAGTAAGCAAAAAAAACTATACATATCTGATTTGTGAAGCTCTTGTTCTCGTTCTGAATGAAACACAAACTACTCTTGTATGAAAGTTTTACAAAAAAACTGCTGCTAGTGCCCTAATCCATTGTGCGACATTAGGCTAAAATGGTAAATACCATATCCTAGCACAATAAGAGTTATTGTGTTAAAAATGGTGAAGTAAACTATTGAACTATTTTCATTTTGTATTGGCAGTAAAATCCAGGATGTTAATGTCAGTGGACCAAGATGACTATTGTGACGACTATAGAGCCATGCCTTGGGACAACTCACTGCTATGCCCTATGCCAGAACAGACCTCTGAGAAAAATGAGAACCTTCCCAAGCCTGGAGTAGACCTTTTGGGAGGAGCAGAGATACCTGCAGGTGGTAAGAGTTCCCCAGACACAACAGTGGTGATGGTGGTGGCTGCCAACATGGAGAACACTAGCGACACCTACCACCAGAGCACTGTCATCCCTGATATCAAGATAACTCACAAGGAAATGTTGAAACACACCAACATTCACAACATGTCAACAGAGATGGAAACAGCTTAATTTTAGATTTTGTTTTGTTTCTTGAACTTTGTGGGGAAACTTTTTGCAATTTCGATTTTCTCTAAATTAATTCTACATGCCTATATACAATATTGTTTCTGATGTAAACAAAACACATAAGAAAATCAATTGTTAAAAAAATGTAATCTTAAGCATTCTTCTTATGTAAAGTGTCAACTTAATTGTAAAGTGTCAAATTACTGACATGTTTTTGCTAGTATTCATTATTTACTTTGTTTCTTGATGTCATCCAAAAACTTGTCATTTCAATGTTACTATTATAGTTTTGTGATCCAATATATACTTTATATATACATATAGAATGTCAAAAAATACACATCAGAATGTGTCCAAATTGAATGTGTTGTATATCAGCCAAATATTTTACTGGAATTTTATTTTCTTGACTGCTGCATGTTGCTTTACATAAATATGCAGCAAACATTGACTTAGAAAGTCATGTAATGTGAGCTAACATAACAGCTTTGTATTGAGGCAGGCTTTAGATACAAGCAGCCTATGCCGGCTCTTGATTCAGGGCTTTCTGTGTAAGCTGTGTGATTCAAAGCATCGTTGGCAGGCCTATTGAAACAGGTCATGACTGGCATACCAATCTATACACAGCATCCTGGGCAGGCCAGTTGTCTTGATTCTTGTTGTTAATATTGGTGTTACTCTTAATTGTATGCTAAAAATATCTACAATGTTTTATCATGGTCAAATTTTTAACACTAACTAAATGTTCATGATGGAACGGACCAAATTAAATAACATTGGTGTGTCTTTGAACTTGTTCATCCATCTTAGTAGCTCTACTGCTAGCTAGATGGTGAAACTTGATTGTTAAACAAATGTGATTCATTAATATTTTTTTTTAATTCATGAGTTTCTTTTTATCTCGCACTATGTTCACTGCCTAGAACTCATGAGAAATCTTAAGCTTTCTTTTGTGCTGAATCTGATTGGAACATTTTTGTTAGCATTATGTTAGTATCATACAGAAAAAAGGTGTTTTTCATTTCATTCATAATCTAGTTTGCTAGTCTAAATGCTTCCAGAGTCAATGTTCTGAATGATTCATGCATTGCCATATTTTAACATCCACATTTCAAAGTTACCCAAGTATTTTTTTTTTTTTACATTTATTTTTATATAAAAAAATTAATGAAATAAAAAAAAAAAAAGAATATTATGTTTAGCATGTGTTAGTGAACTTTGACCTTTTTTTTTTGGAGAAACTTTTTTTTTTTTGCCGTCCAGTTCTTTTTTTTGCGTTAACTCCAAGAATGAATTGATTCTTTTTCTCTCCTTCACAAACACACAGGGAATACAAATATGTCCAAAGTTAAAACATATGTCCAGAAGTTATCTTGGTTGATTTCTCTTGCTGCAGTAGCATGACCTTTCTCTGGCGTATTGTAGATGAAACTTAAACAAATTGACTAGATGTTTTTATTTTTAAAGTTCATTCAAACCATGCCTAGCAATATTCTTTTATTTCGTCGTTGGATTAGTTTTGCTTTGAAGTGCTGTAGAATTTCCTTTGGCAAAGACAACTTTTAAAAAAGCAGTTGTAAGATGTGTATGTTAGTCAGTTTAATTTTTTTTCTTACCTAAAATGTCAGTGTGACCTACTGACTCTGAATTCCTATGTCTAGGTCAAAGGCAGAACTTTTAACTTTTTATTTTCTTCAATGTATAAAGTGGTTGATTGTTTTATTTATTTTAACATAGTAAATTTTACTTTTTTTTCTCTTGCCTTCATTGAATTTGAAATGAACTACTTGCAATGACAAATTATTATTGGAGTGATTTTGTGAGGATTCAAATGTTGCAACACACTGTGCATTGATGTATTTAGTAACATTTTGTTACTTGGATTGATTGGGAACATTGCTGAGCTTTTGGTTTCTTGTTACTTTATGCATTTTTTTGTTTTCACACTGTAATGATGCAGAGGTTAACATAGTGCAGGGGGCCAGCAAATAATTCAAAGTGAGATTATGGGGAAAAGATTTTAGAATAGGGAATTTCCCATAGACTATTTTAGTATTTGTTTTTATTGAAGCAGAGCTGATCAAATGTTGTTTTTTTTTTACATATTTTGCTCCAAAATATAATTGCTGACTTCTTGGTGAATGAAACATTTTTTTTTTTTTTTTTAAACAGTGAAGCTATATTTCTGCTAGTATTTAAGAGAATTAGACTTGATGTTACATGAGTTTTGTCCTAAGCTTTGTTGTCTTAAATTAAATGGATTCTATAAATATTTAGTGTAATAATGATTACATTTGAGGCAAAACACCACATCTTATGACTAAAAGCACAATTTATTCTGTTAACTGTGATTTCTGACTGCTGGCAACTCATTAGTTGTGATCCTCAAGGCATTAACTTGTTTCATTTGTGCCAGTGATAATTATTTCATTCATTAGTTATTTTTTGTTCTGCTGTCTTTGATGCCAAACTAGAAGATTTTATTTTGCAAATGAAAAGTATCATGTGCAGACATTGTTAATAGAAAGTAAGTTTACTGTAGTATTTATTTCTTGATGTGCAATGATTAATGAAGTTTGAAAAGACACTCATCTTGACAGTAGATTTTGAAGCAATATTGTGACAGTTTTGTTCTAAATTTGTGAAGGATTTTTTTTTCTTCTTTACATTTAAGTTAAAAGCCAATTTGTTCTTGGCAGTAAATTTCTATAAAACTAAAATAGATTTAGCTAAATCTGCTTTTGTCTTTCTCAAGACTTTGAAACTTTATTTTATGTTGATTATTGTACATATGATTTTATTTATATTCCGAATGCAGTGCATACAAAGTCATTTTATAGAATGAATATATTGTAAGTATTTCCTAGGTGTAATTTTAAACTAGATGATGCAAATTGGCTAAAATTATATTCTAAAATCTATTTTTATGGAGCTCTATTTATTTATGGTGCATTACTTTTAAAAATAAATGATTTATCTCAAGCTACTTCTGAACTAGTTTGATCTAAAAGGACATTTATTATTTAGCCAGATGTTTAAGATAATATTTCTATTGACCAGTGGTGCCTTGTTCACTGTCAGTTGATTGAGGCTTTAGCTCAACCATTTCTTATGCTGTGATTGATTGGATGACAGTTGAATGGAAAATGCTAGTCATATATTTGTGTTATTGTTTGCTTTGACTGATACTGTTGGTGACAGTGATTCATAGACTTATTACTCTATCAAGCCATGATGAATGTCATTCCTTTGTATTGATCTTACTATGTATGTATGTCTCATTGTGTTTTAGACAGGACTTTTACCTTGTCTGATGATCAAGTGGAACCAAGTGGAAATTCATATACATTATTTTATGAAGGTAGATTTTTAGATAGAAACAATTTTATGTGAAACAGAAACATGCTTTTGTTCAGAGCTTTTCTAAGAATTTTATGATAATGTTACAGTTTTCTAAATATACACCATTTTTAAAGGACATTTTGTCAAGATATTTATTTCTGATCACTACTGCACTACACAGCTGTAGTAGCAATCTAGTTTTGAAAAGCTTTTGTATCTGTACATCAGGTTGAAACTTTCAGTAAGTTCAGTTCAATCATGCCTGGACTATAAAATAACTTGTCTATTTTCAAGATTGATTCAAACTTAAATCTAGTTGTTGCTATTGAAATAGAGACATGCATTTATACAGTTTGTACATAAGATGATGTTTATTCTCTTGATGCTTGTATCTTTGGTTTTGTTTTTTTTCAACTCTATGACCATTTGTGTTGGTTGAGGGAAGTCTTGTTGACCCACTGGGTGACTCTTGTTGACCCACTGGGTGACTCTTGTTGACCCACTGGGTGACTCTTGTTGACCCACTGGGTGACTCTTGTTTTGTTTACTTCCTGTTCTGTTCAGTTGGAAACACAGGAAATGAACAATTGTAAATAGAACTTGACAAAATAAAAATATGATTTATTTCTACTTCTTGTTTTTCTTTCTGAAGTCATTTGTTTGTTATTTTAGTATGCAGTTCCATACATCTGCAGTATTCCCGCATGTATTCATTCAAGAGAAATAAATTAACATTAAGATGCGTACAAATGTATGCATCATTTTGAAGTCTGGATCTATAGTTTATCATCAAACGAACATTCAATACCATATATCTAAAACAAGATCAAGTATTCTAGTGTAGACTACTTTGCTTTTAATGTTGTCATGACAGTATCTATATCACCAAACTAGGATATTATATACTCTTGAGTAAATGTATACATGTATTTAACCAGGAGAGGGGGGAGAGAATAGGGGCGGGTTAAAAAATGTTTCAATTAAGAGCAAAGTAATTGCTCTTAAAAAAAAGTTATCAGCTTCCTAAAGGAGGAATTGTCTTTAAAAGAACTTTGTTTTGTTACTTGCTTGTTGACCTTCTCTATTTTCGGTTGATTCATTTTAGTCAGCGTATACTAATCATATTTGTTGAGTTTATTTATTCCAGTAAGGCCAGGCCAAGCTACAAGCATAGTTCCTGCATTTACTGCCCGCAAGATACAACCTGTCTGTTTGCAAATCAACAATAGATTGACTTTTTAAGAACATATAATGAAGTCAAAATAATAATGTAGGTTGTTACCATCATGTCATTATTTAATCAACAGCAATACTTATCTTATCTGGCATTGGTGGCAACTCATGTTGCGTGACAATATTATGTATTTAAGTTTCATGGGTCATCAATTCATAAATAATTGAATTTAATACAAATTAAAATTGTGTGTACAAATCTACTGGTATTATTCCCGTAACTAAATCCATTTCAATATAATGTGCAAGACATACTCCCTTACATTCTTGTACATTTTGTTTTAAACCGAGCCCTGAAGACCCTCAGTTTCATCTTCACCTACCCCTTAGTCTGTTGGACCAATGGGGAAGGGGGGGGGGGATACCACACATAATCTTGGACCATTGGGATACCACACACAATCTTGGACCATTGGGATACCACACACAATCTTGGACCATTGGGATACCACACACAATCTTGGACCAATGGGATACCACACACAATCTTGGATCATTGGGATACCACACACAATCTTGGACCATTGGGATACCACACACAATCTTGGACCATTGGGATACCACACACAATCTTGGACCATCTGTTTCCACATCTCTTTTGCCTTGGATAGAATCTCTTTCAATGGCATGCCCGTACATTCTTTAATGATGTCTTCCCATCGTGTTCTGTCTGCCTCTTCCTTTTCCTGAACAAAACCTGAAGGAAGGTTTTTGCCAGCCCTCAGGACCTTGTGATATGATCCTAGAGTTTTATTATGAGTTTTTTTGACAGTAGTTAATATGGGGTTCGATCGCTGAACTAAGCCTGTCTCTAATATCTTCATTTGTGATGCGGCCTTTGTGTGTGAGACCTAATATCTTTTTAAAGCATCTCCATTTCATTGCTAGTACCCTACTCCCTAGGTCTGCAGTCAGCGTCCAAGACTCACAAGCGTATAAGATTGTGGCCCTGACCAGGGAGCGCATCAGTCTGATTTTGGTGTCGAATGCTAAGCCTTTGTCTTTCCATATTGTTTTGAGTTTTGAAAGTGCTGCTGTGGACTGTGCAATTCTGGCTCTCAGATTCATACATTCCAAAAAATAGTAATTATATATAAAATAAATAGAAAGCTTAATGATAATAAGAAAGAGATAATAATCGCAATGCAAGAATAAAGAATCTCTTTCTGATTTGACGCTGAGGTCAATGTGTTATGATATTTATCTGAATTTATCATATATCCATAGTAATTACATTCTTTACAAAATTCTGAAAAATGTTTAGTTCATTATACTATTTTAATATAATATGCTGCTGGCAAAATCATTGGCAAAAAACAAACCCCATTTGGGCAGTTGTTTGAGACAAACATCTATAAAAAAGCTAACAAGATCCTCGAAATAAAGAATCACCCTTTGTGTCAGGATTTTGTGATTTTACCATCACAAAAGAGATACAAGACACCGATAGCAAAGACAAACAGACACAAACACTCTTTTGTTCCCCTGGCAATCAAATCATTAAATAAGAACAATCTGGTATAAACTTTGTCACCTGTAAATTATGAGTGAGTCTGGTGTGAATGTACACTTTGTTTTTTTATAGTTATAATGTTTTTTGTTTGGTGTTATGCACAAATTGTAAGACAAATTTCCTTACGGATAATAAAGATTATTATTATTATTATTATTATTATTATTATTATTAATACAAAGTACGAATTGATTTAAAAGAGAAAATTACTATTTTTGTAACGCAACGTCCACAATGGGAAGAACCTTTCTGACTACTGAAACTCGAGATTTCACGTCAGCGGAAAGCGTTTTGAAAACTTTTCTTTAAAAACCTTTTCAGTCGATGTTGTTTTAAAAGGTAGAAGATGAAACACGGTCTCTTACTTCCAGTATTTGTAGTTTTGAAACATTGGTATGAAAGCCATTTTACTTGGTTAATATTTAAACGTGAAAAATAAATTGACCGGCTTCGCTCCACCTCCCTTAGGGACATCGCGCCCCTTGTCAGGACAATTGACCGGCTTCGCTCCACCTCCCTTAGGGACATCGCGCCCCTTGTCAGGACATTGCGACCTCCAGTGGGTCACGCCCCACAGGTTAAGTAACGATGATATACCTTATTTGCATAATAACTGTTACCAGTAAACAAAATGTACACATAGGCCTAATTTAAACAAAATTAATTATTTCGACTCTCTCTACTTAGCATATCAAAGTCAGATCTTTCTCTCCAAATCAGACAGACAAATCCTCTTGTGATGGAGTGTGTGTGTGTGTGTTTCCAAGGTGATGATATAGAAAGGGAGTATTTTTTTTTTTAGTTATAGAGAGAGAACATTAATGTCAGTCTTGTAGAATGATGCAAGATAGGCGTCATTGTCTTAAGCTGTGCTAAGTACCCCAGACAACTCGAGTGTAAAGACGTGTTCTTATAGTCAGTTAGATTTGTTTAAAATACAAAATTACCCAACAGCGGCTTGTTTATCTACCAGCACTTTGGTGCCATATAATAGGCCAACAGCGGCTTGTTTATCTACCAGCACTTTGGTGCTATATAATAGGCCAACAGCGGTTTGTTTATCTACCAGCACTTTGGTGCTATATAATAGGCCAACAGCGGCTTGTTTATCTACCAGCACTTTGGTGCTATATAATAGGCCAACAGCGGCTTGTTTATCTACCAGCACTTTGGTGCTATATAATAGGCCAACAGCGGCTTGTTTATCTACCAGCACTTTGGTGCTATATAATAGGCCAACAGCGGCTTGTTTATCTACCAGCACTTTGGTGCTATATAATAGGCCAACAGCGGCTTGTTTATCTACCAGCACTTTGGTGTTATATAATAGGCCAACAGCGGCTTGTTTATCTACCAGCACTTTGGTGCTATATAATAGGCCAACAGCGGCTTGTTTATCTACCAGCACATTGGTGCTATATAATAGGCCAACAGCGGCTTGTTTATCTACCAGCACTTTGGTGCTATATAATAGGCCAACAGCGGCTTGTTTATCTACCAGCACTTTGGTGCTATATAATAGGACAACAGCGGCTTGTTTATCTACCAGCACACAGCACATTGGTGCTATATAATAGGCCAACAGCGGCTTGTTTATCTATCAGCACTTTGGTGCTATATAATAAGCCTAAAGCGGCTTGTTTATCTACCAGCACTTTGGTGCTATATAATAGGCCATCAGCGGCTTGTTTATCTACCAGCACTTTGGTGCTATATAATAGGCCAACAGCACCAGTACTTTGGTGCTATATAATAAGCCAAAAGCGGCTTGTTTATCTACCAGCACTTTGGTGCTATATAATAGGCGAACAGCGGCTTGTTTATCTACCAGCACTTTGGTGCTATATAATAGGCCAACAGCGGTTTGTTTATCAGCACTTTGGTGCTATATAATAAGCCAACAGCGGCTTGTTTATCTACCAGCACTTTGGTGCTATATAATAGGCCAACAGCGGCTTGTTTATCTACCAGCACTTTGGTGCTATATAATAGGCCAACAGCGGCTTGTTTATCTACCAGCACTTTGGTGCTATATAATAAGCCAAAATCTGCTTGTTTATCTATCAGCACTTTGGTGCTATATAATAAGCCAAAAGCGGCCTTTTTATCTACCAGCACTTTGGTGCTATATAATAGGCCAACAGCGGCTTGTTTATCTACCAGCACTTTGGTGCTATATAATAGGCCAACAGCGGTTTGTTTATCAGCACTTTGGTGCTATATAATAGGCCAACAGCGGCTTGTTTATCTACCAGCACTTTGGTGCTATATAATAGGCCAACAGCGGCTTGTTTATCTACCAGCACTTTGGTGCTATATAATAGGCCAACAGCGGCTTGTTTATCTACCAGCACTTTGGTGCTATATAATAAGCCAAAAGCGGCTTGTTTATCTATCAGCACTTTGGTGCTATATAATAAGCCAAAAGCGGCCTTTTTATCTACCAGCACTTTGGTGCTATATAATAGGCCATCAGCGGCTTGTTTATCTACCAGCACTTTGGTGCTATATAATAGGCCAACAGCGGTTTGTTTATCTATCAGCACTTTGGTGCTATATAATAGGCCAACTGCGGCTTGTTGATCTACCAGCACTTTGGTGCTATATAATAGGCCAACAGCAGCTTGTTTATCTATCAGCACTTTGGTGCTATATAATAAGCCAAAAGCGGCCTTTTTATCTACCAGCACTTTGGTGCTATATAATAGGCCAACAGCGGCTTGTTTATCTACCAGCACTTTGGTGCTATATAATAAGCCAAAAGCGGCTTGTTTATCTACCAGCACTTTGGTGCTATATAATAGGCCAACAGCGGCTTGTTTATCTACCAGCACATTGGTGCTATATAATAAGCCAAAAGCGGCTTGTTTATCTACCAGCACATTGGTGCTATATAATAGGCCAACAGCGGCTTGTTTATCTACCAGCACTTTGGTGCTATATAATAGGCCAACAGCGGCTTGTTTATCTACCAGCACTTTGGTGCTATATAATAGGCCAACAGCGGTTTGTTTATCTACCAGCACTTTGGTGCTATATAATAGGACAACAGCGGCTTGTTTATCTACCAGCACATTGGTGCTATATAATAGGCCAACAGCGGCTTGTTTATCTATCAGCACTTTGGTGCTATATAATAAGCCAAAAGCGGCTTGTTTATCTACCAGCACTTTGGTGCTATATAATAGGCCATCAGCGGCTTGTTTATCTACCAGCACTTTGGTGCTATATAATAGGCCAACAGCAGCTTGTTTATCTATCAGCACTTTGGTGCTATATAATAAGCCAAAAGCGGCCTTTTTATCTACCAGCACTTTGGTGCTATATAATAGGCCAACAGCGGCTTGTTTATCTACCAGCACTTTGGTGCTATATAATAGGCCAACAGCGGTTTGTTTATCTACCAGCACTTTGGTGCTATATAATAGGACAACAGCGGCTTGTTTATCTACCAGCACATTGGTGCTATATAATAGGCCAACAGCGGCTTGTTTATCTATCAGCACTTTGGTGCTATATAATAAGCCAAAAGCGGCTTGTTTATCTACCAGCACTTTGGTGCTATATAATAGGCCATCAGCGGCTTGTTTATCTACCAGCACTTTGGTGCTATATAATAGGCCAACAGCACCAGCACTTTGGTGCTATATAATAGGCCAACAGCGGCTTGTTTATCTACCAGCACTTTGGTGCTATATAATAGGCCAACAGCGGCTTGTTTATCTACCAGCACATTGGTGCTATATAATAAGCCAAAAGCGGCTTGTTTATCTACCAGCACTTTGGTGCTATATAATAGGCCATCAGCGGCTTGTTTATCTACCAGCACTTTGGTGCTATATAATAGGCCAACAGCACCAGCACTTTGGTGCTATAAGTCAACGACCTTCAACAACAAGATACTGTCAGAAGAGAGAGTCAATTATCAACACGTCAACTTGAATGTGAACAAATACAACATACGGTGCTACAGTGCTAGAGTAAAAGTGAAGCAGATAAATAGGTAGCCTAGCTGTCTACCAGCACTTTGGTGCTATAAGTCATCAACACTGCACAAATAAAGTTTTAAAACGGTTTAAATGAGTTACATATTTTATGTAGTCTTTTGACAGGCCTACTCTTTGTGACTCCTCCAAAATTGCAGAGCCAATGGCGGCTTCCCTCTCTTTGTTAAGACTACGCCACTGCTTCCAGTATAATTATTTCAACATGTTGGTTCCCGTAATCCTTTACATAGGCACAAGTGTATTTGACATTTGAATGAATCATATAAACACTTTTTCTCTGAATTTTATTATAGATCTATTCTAATGTGCATTTATCTATGATCTATAGATGCCCATGAAACGAAATGAAAATAAAATCCTATTATACACAACGTGGGTAGCGTTATTAAAAACAAAGATGGCTGCCAAATCACTGCTAGACCTCGTGCAGGTCTCTGTTCACATGGAGTTAGATCTTTATCGTCTAGATCTTGCACGTGACGTATTCTGCCTTGTAGTCCAGTTGTAATTGGTGAATGGGATTTCACGTAATCTATGAAAACATCAGTGTCAATTTTTCCTGAAACGAAATATTTTAGATACAAAATTAATATTAATATTGTTATTCCTTTTTTAAATGTTTGCTTATATAAGTGAAAGAAACCCAAACACTACAGAATAACGAAGTGTACCCACAGTTCTTACGTCAGAACAATCACATGTATTACCTTTCGTCTTTTCCGCAAACAAAACAAGACCGCCAGATGGCGTCTAAGCAGAACAAGAGGTGATCTTAGACGATCATGCTCATTCATTACATTCCTAGGTAAGGTCTACATGCTCTATTGCCTCGAGTTTCACTATCACATTTTGGTCTGTCAAAACCCTTTTGAATTATTTTTGTTTAGCTACCACTCGTTTAATTAGGAACAAAACAGTGTTGCAGACTCAAAGAGAATGAAGTTCTGAAGCTCAAACGGCAGGAAAAAGTTTTGCATCCCGGACCCCTCTGAGAATGCTCGTAGCGTCCCTCCTAGGCCCTAACTGGCTAATTTTGATAAAATCTTTTTTTTTTCTTTTGTTTTGTATTATTTGGTTTAGCGAAGTGTGAGTATAGTCAAAGTTTGTGATACGTTCGTCTAGTTTTTTTTTTTTTAGCTTAGAAGAAGGTATGTGAGGATGTGTGTAAATTCAGGATCATTATGCGTACTTCTCCCGGTCAGAAGCCACCCGCAGTAGCAAACATGATGGCCTATTCCCGAATGCTGTTCAAACATATTCACTTCTAACCACCTTATCATAGTGATCAGGGCCGGTCCTGGCAATTGCGGGGCCCTATGCGAAACGGATTGCGCGGGGCCTATTCTGGATAGGGATAAGGATAATAAGTGAAAATTAAGATTTTGTATTAAAAAATAAATTCGTCTTTGCATTTTATACATTCTTAACTAATTACGAAATCACGATCAAATTAACTTTACTTTACGAGCCTTGTGTGTAGCGAAGAAGATCATCAAAATTCTGTTTCCTACATAGATCACACTTAATAGCAAGAAGTGCCACATTGTTCAATCTCTCTTCGTGAATTGTTGACCTTAAGTAATTCTTGATTAGTTTAAGACGCGAGAAACTTCTTTCACAAGATGCCACAGTTACAGTTCAAATCTCAGCTGCAAGGAGTAAATTGCAGTGTTCACAATTCTGTTGAAGCATTTTATCCTGTAGCCATCTTCAGCTTTTCGATGTGTGAAGTAGTCCACAGATTTATCATACTGCCTTTTCCTTTGACTTTTGGCTGGAAAGATTGCAACAACATCCATGTTTCCAGGCAACTTCTTTTCGCTGTCACAAGAAGAAACAACGGGAAGAAACTTAAAACGTTCATACACAACCACAAGCTCTTTCACATTAACCCTTATCTGAGTGATACCGATAACATCTGCTCGTTGTGACTTATGCCTGGAGTACAATCCAATATCACTGCATTCTTGATGTCTCGAAGGATAGAATTCACAACAGCATCAGCTACTACAGTAATAAGTTCGTTTTGAATCTTCTTTCCCAGGTAACGATCGTGAATTTCTGCATTGATACACGTCGAAGTTGTTCCCCCATTACTGGATCAAAATTTGCGAGTAATTCTACTAGACCAAGAAATTCCCATTACTTGGCTCTTTAAGTCTTTCAATGGTCCCTCTGAAAGCTAAATTGCGCTTCGCTGGAAATCGTACAAATGTCCAACGTTTAGTTTCAGAAAAAAGCATCTCCTGGTGAACTTTGTCAATGCCTGTTTTTTTTTTTTTACTTAGTCTTGCTCCAGCTTCACAGCAGCTGGTCATGGCGTCTAAATGCCTTTGCGATTTTTCATGCTCTGCTAGCCATTTGGTACAGCTTTGCCACTGGTCAAATCCTTCATTTAAAAAGGAACTTTTTTGTTTTTCTAGTAGACGGCAGTAGAAACAATAGATCTTGTCTGCTGACACAGAATATATCAGCCAAGGACGCAAAATACTTTCACCATTACTCAGGTTTGGTTTGCAATGCACTTAAGAGAAATGTCTACCATTCTTATTTTTCGGAAAATTCTCCAAAGTAATCCCAGGTGGACCTTTTTGTAATAAATAGTCAATACAAGATCTTTCCATTTTGTCTAGACACATGGCAGGATAATCCAGATTTTTCAATGAATCGACTACATTTAGCTCATTATCTATAACTACATGTTGATCAGTTATTACATTATTGCCTTCAGTTCTTACGACATGTTGATCAGTTGTTAGTGTTACATCATTTGCTTCTTCTCTTACGACATTCACCACTGCAGTTTTTGCATTCTTCATAGAATCTGTTTCAGCTGTCTCACTAGAAGTGATTATGTTCTCATTTTCGGGTTTTGATCGTTTTAAAAACGAATTCTAGTTCTATTGGAACTTTCGTTTCGGTTAAAATTCGCACTATTATTATATTTTTATTTAAATATGAAAGTTGACAATGCTTTTTTTTTATTCGCGTAAGATTTTTTTTTTTCATATAACAATTTTGTCTAATTTTCAGGAGATTTTAATAATAATTTCCACGACATTTTCGTATATTTTGCATCATTATGCAATTACAGATATACTTAGAGCGGGGCCTATGAAAGCGCGGGGCCCATTGCGGCCGCATAGGTTGCAGTGGCTTAAGACCGGCCCTGATAGTGATCTATTTTAGGAAACTTTTGTTGGATAGTCCTGGCCAAGCACTCATGAAAAGGCGCAAACATTGACCTAGCCTATTTCGACTATTTTGCCTACCTATGATCTGTTTTTTGAGAATGCTGGCTGATCTAGCCTATTTCGACTATTTTGCCTACCTATGATCTGTTTCTTGAGAATGTTGGCTGATCTAGCCTATTTCGACTATTTTGCCTACCTATGATCTGTTTCTTGAGAATGCTGACTGATCTATCCTATTTTGCCTATGATCTGTTTCTTGAGAATGCTAACTGATCTAGCCTATTTTGCCTACCTATGATCTGTTACTTGAGAATGCTGACTGATCTAGCCTGTTTTGCCTACCTATGATCTGTTTCTTGAGAATGCTAACTGATCTAGCCTATTTTGCCTACCTATGATCTGTTACTTGAGAATGCTGACTGATCTAGCCTGTTTTGCCTACCTATGATCTGTTTCTTGAGAACGCTGGCTGGAAACATTTGGAACCCATCGCCGCCATTGTAGATGTAGGAGCTACAAATCAGTTTGTATTCCTTTTTGAGGTTTAATAATTCCAGTTTGGGAACTGAACATTTTGTGCAGGTCACTTTGATTTGAACAACTCTAGAACCTTTGGGCCTGGTCATATCGTAGAGGATCTGAAGGCCTAGTGAGTGTAATGAAAGCAATAATGTCAGGTTTACAGACATTCATTAGTTGTTATCTTATTTATTTTTCATTAGCTAACACGCCCAGACATGTGTAAAGAATAACATTTTAGTGTGTTGTTTAGATAGTTTACAGTTTGTAAAGGGAAGTAACAGTGCTGTTTGTGGTAACAGTGTGGTGTTTTAAAAGGGAAGTAATAGCTGATAAAAGGGCATACATGTATGTCGATTAGATCAAGTACATCTGAATGAGATAATGCATCGGAAAAAATCTTGTAACATCTTAAAGGTTACATTTGTAGTTTGTATATGACTACATTGATATAGTTTGTATGTGACTACATTGATATAGTTTGTATATGACTACATTGATATTGAAAAATTTGTGTAAATAAAAATTGTGTCTATTGTGTTGCAATGAAGGATTCGGTTAGCTGTGTCAGGTTACATCACGATACTTGCACAACAATATGAGGTTACTCCACGATACTTTCACAACAATATGAGGTTACTCCACGATACTTTCACAACAATATGAGGTTACTCCACGATACTTGCACAACAATATGAGGTTACATCACGATACTTTCACAACAATATGAGGTTACTCCACGATACTTTCACAACAATATGAGGTTACTCCACGATACTTTCACAACAATATGAGGTTACTCCACGATACTTGCCCAGTAACATAGACCAATGTACAACCTTTTGATCATCTCATGGACTGACCTGACACTTGGAGAAATCCTCCGTACAGTTCCCCGATTTCTGTGGTCCACTTTGACGCCACTAGTTCAAACATGTCTTTAATTGTCTGCCCCTTGACAGTAATGATGTCCAAAGTGTTACGGAACGGATGAATAAATATGGCGCTCTCAATAGTGATTGGACCTGCGACACACAATGATGAACAGTTAAGTTCTCAATAATGATTAGACCTGGAGCCCATAATGAGGAACAGTTAAAGCGTTCTCAATAATGATTGGACCTGGTGCACAGAATAGCTCTGATTAATGATTAATGAACAAATAAAACATTCTCACTAATGATTCGACTGAGTCACTGGACTTGTTCCATACAATGGTTGTAAAACTAAACTAAGTTTACACATGGCGGGAAGTCAGGCGGATGTGTATTAGATCTATCTTATAATGTTGGATGCTGTAGTGTTAACCTTGAAAGTGGTAATTGTACCTGTTTTAATGGACGCCCTAAAACTTCCCGCATTTACTACGGCCATGCTGACCTCATTCCAAGAGTCGTCTCTGGGCATGAAAATGTTGGCAGCCATGTATGCATCGGCGAGGAGGTTGCCTGGAAATATAGACAAGTCTATTGAAGCCTCCATTTTGTCCCCTCATAGTATACTCTCTAAGTAGGCTAATATAAATTTGTGGTCATTTACACGTTTATAAATTACGTATTTTGGATGTGGCAAAATATGTAGGTCACACCTGGGGCTGCGCAGCCACGGGAATCACTGCACACCTCACTAATCTTCGGACTCGAAGACAAGCCTTATACATAAACGACACTATTTTATTACTGTAAATATTTAGTTCCAACTAACTACTATGGTCAGGGTTACATAGCGTAACATACTAGCCTCCTTGAATGACCAAACAGAAGCTCAGAGGAATATTACAACAAATAGATGATTGCATGTTGATTAGTGTTTAGTAGAATTTAAATAAATAGTTGAGAGAGAATTGAGAGACAGACAGAGAGAGACCAGAGAGAGAGAGAGAGAGAGAGAGAGAGAGAGAGAGAGAGAGAGAGATAGAGAGACACAGAGAGAGAGAGAGACAGAAACAGAGAGAGAGACACAGAGAGAGAGACACAGAGAGAGAGAGAGAGAGAGACAGAAACAGAGAGAGAGAGACACAGAGTGAGAGAGAGAGAGACAGAGACAAAGATTGTTAAAACGTTTTCCTATTTCTTTTCAGTGTCCTTTTGTTTTTACCTTTTTCGCGTGACCATTTTAACAGAGCCTTTTTTTACGGGCCATTTTGAAATGAATGGCCTTAACCTTTTTACATTCGACAACTCACCCAGGTTGCATTCTTGAGTTCTACACTGAAGTCTGTCAGCCATTAGATCGACGTTAGTTCGTCCCACGGTTGTGTTCTTTAACAGTTCAAGCTCAGGTAAGTAAGATTGGATGACCTCCAGCGTTTCACTGTCTGAAAACAAGAACAGAGTTAGGCCTGCTACCTTTTGGTCTAAAGTACTCTAAAGCAGGAATAGTTCTTCTGTGCTTACACAAAATAAATATTTTTTTCCAACATTGTAAGTAAACATTTGGTTTCGCTTTCTTAACTTGACATCAATAACTGGCATAAATATCTCATCTTAATGTCATTCAATTTCTTGATTATAAAATCTATCCCAGGGTGCCCGTTGTAACTCTCCTTGTATGTGAGTCATATGTTAACCATTGTAGCTCTCCTTGTATGTGAGTCATATGTAAACCATTGTAGCTCTCCTTGTATGTGAGTCATATGTAAACTAAAGTTTGTATTTAGATACACAGGCAACCTTTTGGCTGGCACAAAGATTCAATGAGAAAACAACATCATGGAATTCACGGGCCAGCTAGTAACACTATGGGAGCGAAACACTTGTGTAATCTGAGGCGACATCAACGCAATAAAACAAAACACAGGCCTGCGCTACAGATGGGTGATGAGGCTTCATACACATCTACTGCATTACTAATCCTCTTTCCCTAGATCTAAGTTAATGTTTTTCCCATAGCTCATTAGATTAAATAGTTTAGTTCTAGATAGATCTAAGTTTTCAATTCTTTCTGAGGCTCAAAAATCCAAAGAAAAATAATTATCTCGACTTTAATATCTGAATATTTAGGTCAGTTTGTTCTTTGCTTTACTGTCTCTATAGAAACGTCTTTTCCTTCATTTCTCATCTATAGTCACTTCTCTTTAACTTTCTCGCATCAAATCTCTCATTTTCTCTACCTCTCTTTCTGGCTCTATCTTTTATGTTTACCACTCTCCTTTTTTGTTTATTTTCTGCCTCTCTTTTTCTGTCTCTCTTTTTCTGTCTCTCTCTTCTGTCTATCTTTTTCTGTCTCTCTTTTCTGTCTCTCTTTTTCTGTCTCTCTTTTCTGTCTCTCTTTTTCTGTCTCTCTTTTCTGTCTATCTTTTTCTGTCTCTCTTTTTCTGTCTCTCTTTTCTGTCTCTCTTTTTCTCTCTCTTTTTCTGTCTCTTTTTCTGTCTCTCTTTTTCTGTCTCTCTTTTCTGTCTCTCTTTTTCTGTCTCTCTTTTTCTGTCTCTCTTTTTCTGTCTCTCTTTTTCTGTCTCTCTTTTCTGTCTCTCTTTTTCTGTCTCTATTTTCTGTCTCTCTTTCTCTGTCACACACACAACGAAATGATCTACTTTTTATGTCCGGGGTTTTTCTCCCTATTCAAACCTTGTGGCACTGAGTTGTCCAGCAATACAGGGTTTCCATTCCATGACGTCACTTTGCCTTGGTCATCAAAGGTGACGTGAAGCTCGCCCAAATATTTCCCATAGGCGTAGTCTTGAATGACCAACACTTTGTGACTTTTGTCTTGGTTTTCTACCACAGTAGGGTACACTCCTTCTGGCTTTTCATTGGAAGGTGCAGTGCCTGAGAATAACATAAGAATTATCATTTATTAGGAGATTGATTGTGAACTGATTTTCAATTCTCAATTCCTTCAATTTTCAATTCTCTATTCCTTCCTAGTAATTAGAATCTTTAGGTCAAATGATCACATGATTCATTTCTTTACCAAAATCAAGCTCGAAACATAAGGAAATAAATTTAATGTTTTTACATTGACTCTTAAAGTAACTATTGAAGGGATTTATTCAAATAACAGTACACATTGATTTAAAACAAAACAACATCGAGACGAAATGTTATTCTGACCTTCTGGCTGACCAATGGCTCCACATAAAAGCGTTTTTTCAAGCAATAATATAATAAACACTTTATTTCGGATGTTCTAAAATGTAGGCCTATAGGGCCTGCCACCTGCATGCTAAATTTGAATGAGTATCTTGTAACTACAAGTTTCTCCAACTGACCATTGTATAAAAATGTATTGGTGTGGCCTCCAACGACGATATCCACATCTTTGATACGTCTGGCAATCTCTAAGTCCATCGCGTAGCCCGAGTGTCCGAGCGCAATGATCTTGTCAATGCCCTGCGATTTCAGTTTGTCTACTTCCGCTTGTATGGCACTAATTTCATCCGTTAATATCACAGTCTCTGCAAGTCAACAAAATAGGGCCTATATGAGTTTAATGAACAGATATAATACAATCTAATCAGCAATATTTAGAACTAATCTAGCTTTAAAAAAATAAGTTTTCTCAATTAGTCGTTTTATAATTTTACCTAGTTGATCAACGGAGCTTAACAAACATGGATTGAAACTGTAAGAAAAATGCAAAATTGGAATTTGTCTTTCCAGTCCAGTCCAGTGACCAGTTGATTTGTTCAAAGGTTGCTAGGCTACACATTTTGTTGATCAACTAACTTGAAATAAAAAGATGATATTCGTGTGCGTATTTAAGACAGACAGACAGACAGACAGACAGAGAGTGAGTGTGAGTTCAAAAGAGATGGGCTACTGGGCAAATAACTCAAACTGAAATCAAATTAATTTCGGTTCTATCCATCACGAATCTGTGCCTACATTTGAGCCCCTTCAGCCTAATTCTTTTTCGGTTTATTTAAAGCATGCTCAACTGATACTCTGTTCGATTTTACACAAAAATGAAAAGTCTTTTTGGATCCAGTTCGTAGAGAGACAAAAAGAAGACTACTCTTGACTAGTTCATGGCATTATCATTGCCTGTTTGTATGATCCAACATTCAATACTTTGTGTCAAGGCGAAGTTTTTCAGAAACTTGACTATTTCGCTACCAGAAAAAAGTTCTAAAATGTTTTTCATTTCATATTTATGTATAACATTGTTCCGTAAAATTTTTCTAAGCAGTGAGGATTATGGACTGATGAATGCGCAAAATTGAAAGCATCAATCATCTCTCCTACATTGGATAAACAGTTACATTATTAACTCCTCTGAAGATAAACAGTTACATTATTAACTCCTCTGAAGATAAACAGTTACATTATTAACTCCTCTGAAGATAAACAGTTACATTATTAACTCCTCTGAAGATAAACAGTTACATTATTAACTCCTCTGAAGATAAACAGTTACATTATTAACTCCTCTGAAGATAAACAGTTACATTATTAACTCCTCTGAAGATAAACAGTTACATTATTAACTCCCCTGAAGATAAACAGTTACATTATTAACTCCTCTGAACATTCAAGGAAACAAAATGACACCTGGCTCGAGATCATTTCTTTTAAAATAACGCTTGTGTGTATGTGTTTCTGTGTGTATGTGTGTCTGTGTCTGTGTGTATGTGTGTTTGTGTGTATGTGTGTCTGTGTGTATGTGTGTCTGTGTGTATGTGTGTCTGTGTTTGTGTGAATTCCTATAAACTTTCTGAATTAAAGAAACGAGTTGAGCGATTCTATCTAGACAAGTTTTCTCCCTTGTGTTACTCTCACAACTTAGTCAGCACTAAAGAACTTGAAGAGTAGTTGCTGCATTCAGTGTTAACCTACCAGGAGATGAGACTCTCACCTCTCACAACTTAGTCAGCACTAATGAACTTGAAGAGTAGTTGCTGCATTCAGTGTTAACCTACCAGGAGATGAGACTCTCACTTCTCACAACTTAGCACTAAAGAACTTGAAGAGTAGTTGCTGCATTCAGTGTTAACCTACCAGGAGATGAGATAAATGCAGTCTCCGGTGTCGTGTATCCAACAACCCCAACTTTCTGGCCGCCTATCTCCAGCACTGTTGACGGTTTAATCAGACCTTGCAACGCTGGAGTTTTGCTGAGATTCATATTGCTGGATACAACTGGAAATGTGACATTTTTGAGGAATGGAACAAGTCCTGCGACTTTTGTGTCAAACTCGTGGTTACCAATGGCCTGAGTAGTAGATAAAAAAGATGACAACAATGACAAGAATTAAATAAATGAAGCACAAGAAGATATTCAGATATGTTATTAGAATAGTAACACAGATATACATCGAGAATACGGACACAGATGTGAAATAAAAAAAAAGTAACACAAATGTACAAAGAGGTTAAAAACACTGATGTACAAAGAAGATATCAACACTGATATGTAACATGGATGAGGGCACTGATGGTAAAATTAGAAGAAATACACAAAAAAATATAAATAGTTTGAATTTTTTCACATAAACAAAACTTATGTCGAATGTATAGAGAATATACATGTAGGCTACTACAAACAAAATAGTTGTTAGAATCAAATTCTACTTTATGAAGCTGATAGTAGTTCTATCATTTCTCATTCTTTCTATCATTTAGTACATCATTACTGTTACCCCTCTGAAACCACGTGACGCAATGCGTCCACAAAAATCTTTCTGCTTATTGACGTCATTGGTAATAATTTCAATACCTTTTATATATTAATTGTTATTCATGATTTGGAATCTAGTGTTAATTTTATGAATATTTTGCCTTACCATTGTGAGCTAATCAATTATAAGGCCCTTAAGTATTTGTGTTTTTTTAGATGTCAATATGAAAGTGGAAGTATTTTTACAATTCCTTTTTTCAGCTCGCAAACTCGTAATCTGCATGAACACGGATATCAAAAACGATTTTGCATGAAAGTTGACAGTTTATGTATACCTTTGGGAAAAGAATTACTAGCTGACTGGCCACACTGGGAAAAGAATTACTAGTTAACTGGCCACACTGGGAAAAGAATTACTAGTTAACTGGCCACACTGGGAAAAGAATTACTAGTTAACTGGCCACACTGGGAAAAGAATTACTAGTTAACTGGCCACACTGGGGAAAGAATTACTAGTTAACTGGCCACACTGGGAGAAGAATTACTAGCTAAGTGGCCTCAATGGGAAAAGAATTACTAGTTAACTGGCCACACTGGGAAAAGAATTACTAGTTAACTGGCCACACTGGGGAAAGAATTACTAGTTAACTGGCCACACTGGGAGAAGAATTACTAGCTAACTGGCCTCAATGGGAAAAGAATTACTAACTGGCCACACTGGAAAACTCTAGTTTGACCGTTGTAATTTTTCGAAATATTATCTTCTAAAATTAAATTTGGTCTAGACAATCATGAAGTTAACAGACATGTCACCGCGGGTATTTCCGCATGTAGGGCCTATGAATTATGAACTATGAACTAACAAGTTGAATAACTAAATAGACGTCCAGGACTGGATCGTGTTAATGACGTTTCAGAGATCTAAGGCACCAGGAGATCAAATGACTTAATAATTTAATTGTCTAAACATTGGTAATAATGTTGTTGTATATCTAAAAATACAACAGATTTATGTCCGACTTCGCGCCTCACCATGCTGTTAGCGCCTCGCGCCATCTTTCAGAGGGCGTGTTCAATGGTTTGAAAAACGCTGCCCTAAATCTTTTGAAGAACACAAAAAAGGAACAAAAATTACATTATTCCAAACTGAATAAAAAAAAGATAGATCCATTATAGACTAAAATGTAAATATTGTCTATCTCTTCCAATTATTGTCTTGATCAATGTTAGAACAAATTCACTCATACACTGTTCACCAAATTTAAAATAAGATTTCTAAATAATAATAGATGTAGATTATTTGAGCTGAAAACCAGATAATGTTTTCCATCCCCATTGACAAATAGTGATCTAGCACGGTGATCACATTAGAAATAGCGCCGAATAGAAGTCTCATGTAGAACTAGAAAAGTCATACCGGGGGCCTTTATATAATAGATTAAGAAACTAAATAAGTAATTTGTGACAGTATTTATTAATCAAAAATATATTTTCCAGAACTTGATTTTTTAAATTTGTTGACAATATTGTTTGCCTTGGAGACATTCGAGACCTTTTGGTGCCCGAGTAGTGCTAGGGGCATGATGCACCCCTTTGTCTTTCTCTCGCTTTGCCTCTGCCCCCCAACCCCCCATCTTCAGCTCAAATAAAGGTTTGTGTGTGTGTGTCTGTGTGTGTAACGAGTGTGTGTATAGGCTAACCACTAGTTAGTTATAACTTTTCATTCTATCCTCCCTTTCCCGCACAGCCATTCCAGGATTCACGTCCACCTCGAGATAGACATTGTGTGTATCCATACAAATACTACTGATAGACATTGTGTATCCATACAAATACTACTGATAGACATTGTGTGTATCCATACAAATACTACTACTCAACCAGTTGAACCTTTTACCATGGCATCATAGCGAATGATGTTCATAAACGTAGCAGCAGGTAATCCACCAAACTTGTAAAACCAAAGTGTCCCTTGAAACTGATCCCCAGCGTCCAGCAAGAGGACATTAGGATATTTGGATCGAATTTCTTGGACCTGAAATACAGGAATTTCTTTCATTGTCAATTATAATCATGTTTTTGTTTGTCAAATGTTTGACATGTTTCGGATGTTCCTTCAGAGTTGAAGATAGTTTACTTCCTAGTCCAAACCTCCCGCAGGACGACGGGGGATGGGAGCGGGCAGGGTTTGAACCCTCGACCGTCGATAAATCCGAACGACAGTCCAGCGCGCAAACCGCACGACCAGGCAGCCATCCCGACCAGGCAGCCATCATATTCTTAACACAATTTACATAAATGTATTGTTATCATGAATATGAGCTAATTGTCATTCTTTGACTTTGCTAGAATTAAGATTCGTGGAAGAAAAACTTATCTTATCTTATCTTATATAATACAGACGTTACTTCAAAAAAGAAGATGATTACGTCCTACGCGTCATGCATTTAGTCATGCATATTAACCAATGACTTAAATTCTGCCAAGTCACTGGTTTTCCTGGCTAGCTCAGGCAATCCATTCTATGCTCTAATAGCACTAGGGAAGAAGGAGTATTTGTACAAATTTGTCCTAGCATATGGGACGAGGAATGTGCCTTTATCTTTGTGTCTTTCAGAGTATTTTATTAAATTTTGTTTTTGTATTTGAAGATTATGGTAAAGGTGTTACTCTAGTCAAATGTAAATATTCGTTTGTTATGAATCTCACTGTTCTATTTTGTGCTTGTTCCAGTTTCTTAATGTTTTCTTGAGTTGAGGGGTCCCAAACGGAGGATACATATTCTATTATTGGCCTAACCAAGGTTAAATAACATTTTAGTTTTATGTTCTTATTTGATTTATAGAAATTTCTTTTAATAAACCCTAATGCTTTGTTGGATTTTTTTTATAGTTTCATCAATATGTGGATTCCATGACAGTTTTTCATTTATTATAACACCTAGGTATTTTGCGTTTTTAGTCTGTGTTACTGGTTTGCCATGAATAAGATAAGTGGAATTAATTTGTTTTAGTTTTTTGTTACTCTTAATAACTGACATTTTTCTGGGTGGAAAGACATGCTCCAATTTGATTCTAATTTCTGTAATTCATCTAATTCTCTTTGTAAAATATCTGTGTCTTGTGTTGTTTTTATTGTTCTATATATTATGCAATCGTCTGCAAATAATCTGACTTTTGTTCCTGAACTAATGCAATTTGGTAAATCATTTATGTAAATTAAAAATAGTAGTGGACCCAAGACTGTTCCTTGAGGTACACCTGAGTTTACTGTTATCGGTGTTGATTTAGAGCCATTTATTATTACAGTTTGTTCTCTCCCTATCAGAAAATCTTTAACGCACTGATGCAGTGGACCATTAATGCCGAAATATTTTACTTTTTTTTAAGCAAACTATGGTGGTGAACTTTGTCAAAAGCCTTGGAAAAATCTAGTAAGATAGCATCTATTCATTATAGTCTTTTTTTTAGTCTCTAGTCGATAGAAATCTACTTTTGACTGTTTCATGACTTCGTACAGGGTTATCATTATTATATTGCTTTCAAATATAGAAAAAAAGTTTTATTATGTGGCTGTGTGCCATTTTAGTCAAATATACACTTTTTTTAAAAGTTATATAACCTTTCTATTTATAAATTTTTAATTTCACGAACTATGAACGAAAAAAAAAGTCTAAACTCTATTAAATCCTAGTTCCAAGATCTCCATTCCAGGAAAATCATTTAAGTTAATGTTTTCGTAATAGGTCTATTGGAAAACCAACTTTTTGTTGGCAACCGCTAAATCTATGGTTCATATTCGTTTTTTTACACTTACATTTGATTAAATATTTGATTAAAATAAGCTATGACAATATCTTGTTGTGAATCTAGACTAAACAAATTTATTGACAAAATATTTACTCTCTTTAAGTTTGAATGATGCGATGTAAGGATTGAATGTTATACACACAGAATGAAAGCTAAACGTTGTGTGTTACCTTAGTTTGTAGTCTGGCTACTCCACCAAAACATTTCCCACTGGCTGCCGCCTTTGATGTGCAAGGTGCACTGTTTCTGAAATAATTAGTCATCAGACTAATCAATGTTAATTAAAACTATTTTCCGTGGCTAGATCAAGCTGAGGTGGTCGCTATTGCTTATTACACCTTACAACAATAACTGGTCCTAAACATGGGGTGATTTCCATCGCTGGTTGGTTCTCAAGAACAGGTATATATAAATAAATAAATATTTTGCATATTTCCAAGAGTCTAGTCTTAATCTAACTCCACATGTTTCTTGATGTTCTTTGATTGACCAGAACATCTTCAATTAATATGTCAGCTTCAATTTGTAACAAGGAAAAAAAACAGCCATGATTAAAAGAACAAACACGCTAAAATAGAACATGATTAAGTAAAATATGATTAAGTAAAACATGATTAATAGAACGTGATAAAACAGAACATGACAGATATGAATTCTTCTGTCTCGAAAGACAATGGACACGCCCAGATGAATCACTGGTTTTAATCTTTTCTTAAGTCGTGTCAGAATCTAGTTTGACTAATCAAGTTGATTTTGGAGAGGCAAAGTTTGAAACAGTTCATGTGGGCAGTTGTCTTTCTCATTCTCTTATTAAAGGCCACTTCATTTCATTAGCTCTCGGCGAGGTTTGTACCAGCAGGCACATTCTGTCTCCATGCTAACCGATCGTTCCTCCCACATACTTTCAATGATGCATGTAGTTCTCAGCTGTCGCTTGCAAACATCCTGCACCACCGTTATGGTGTGATTCCCTCTACTTGTCTCCTGTATTTCTGAGACTTCTTGAGCCAGAATGTCATTAATGGTGAGGCTTACTGTAAGACTAAAGTCTTGACATGCAACTGCCAAAGCATTTACCTGCCTTTGCAATCCTTCTTGCGAATAGAGGTGAGTGTTACATCGTCGGTGAACAGCAGTTCCCTAATTAAAATACACCGTCGTCTTGTTTTGGCTTTTAGGTTTATAAAAGCTTTCCATCGTATCTACTGTGGGTATAAACACCATCTTCCAGGGATTTAAAGGCGCTTGCGAGTACAACTGAAAAGAAGATAACGATTAGCGTTGGAGCCGAAACACATCATTGCTTCTACCTCCCTCTTGATGGAGAATAGCTTAGAGGTTGAATTACCTAACTATACAGTGCCCTGAATATTTTAGCTCCTTTCTTTATTCCCAACACAATCTTAGCAGTTCGTGTAGTGGCTTCATGAGGGCTTTCCATCCTGATGGCTTATGGAGTAATACCAAGTGATTTTCCGTGTGCAAACTTGTCACTGGCTGCACTCAGTTCCTTTACCGAGGGCGTATTATTCCAAACTGGAAGTGTTGGGAAGTTTGACAAAGCAGTTGGCCAGAAGGCATTTTCGATCGGGTAGAGTTCTGCCATGTTTTCTGGCAGACTTGCTTCATACCAGTCCTTGTTTTTCTTTATTGCATTCCCAAAGACCAGTGATGATGTTTGGTACATTGCATTAAAAATAAACACCCAACCTTTCTTCACATCAGTCACTGACAAGTTTTAAAAAGATTCCTCCAGAAATCTTATCCGGCAGGAAACTATTGAGAGATCAGTATGACCTTCTGCGCTTTTTGATAGCTACGTGTTTGCAGTCTGTTGCCAATGTCGCTCTTTCTTCCGTGTCAGAATCGAGTCCAGTTGCTGCACAGACCTAGAATGCCTCCATGCCGGATAAGAGTTCTGCCCACTAATATCTACACACCAAAGGGAAAACGAAAACCTCGCCTGAATATCTCAAGCACAACCAATCATGATCTTGGCATCGAATTCACGAACAAATCGGAGGAGTGTGTTTGTTTTTCCTGAAGTAGTAATGCAGAGCAACCAAAAATAGAATTCAAACAGTCTTTGGCCATTCTCATTCATCTTTCAGATTCCAAAAAGTCTAAGGCAGTCTGGTCAGGTAGTGCGATCTGATCCTCAGTTTGGCCAGTTAGTGTGATCTGATCCTCCGTCTGGCCAGGTAGTGTGATCTGATCCTCAGTCTGGCCAGGTAGTGTGATCTGATCTTCCGTCTGGCCAGGTAGTGTGATCCGCGGGCACGTTGCCCTGCCTCATCGTGGCGCCCGCGTGGAAACGGCCATAAGAGGAAGTGGCTAGGCGAAATGGGTAGCAAAACATGACTCCCGTGGGGATGCCCACGGGTAGACGAGAGTCAACCCATAGCACGGGCGGGGTTGTAAAAAAGTCCCCACGAACACGTCCCACATCCATGCGCTGTTCCTCAAAGGGACCGTTACATCAATGGCGGTTCCCACACAGCTAGCTTGGTACAACGAAGGAAAATGACGGTGGCTCCCGGTGCCCTCGGCCTTCGGCCATGTGCAGCCAAGCATGCGTCGGGGCCAAAGGCATTGGAAACAGCAATGTTTTACATAGGCATTGACTCGGGTCCCTCTCAAACAGAACTGTGTTCCCACAGGTTTGTTTTTTTTTACTGTTCGGCTGGACGACCAAACAGGTTTTTTTTCAAACTTAGAGCTCGAAGAGCCTTCGGCTCAGCTCTTAGACATCAACAAGGTAGTGTGATCTGATCTTCCGTCTGGCCAGGTAGTGTGATCTGATCCTCCGTCTGGCCAGGTAGTGTGATCTGATCTTCCTTCTGGCCAGGTAGTGTGATCTGATCTTCCGTCTGGCCAGGTAGTGTGATCTGATCCTCAGTCTGGCCAGGTAGTGTGATCTGATCCTCCGTCTGGCCAGGTAGTGTGATCTGATTCTCCGTCTGGCCAGGTAGTGTGATCTGATCCTCCGTCTGGCCAGGTAGTGTGATCTGATCCTCAGTCTGGCCAGTTAGTGTGATCTGATCCTCCGTCTGGCCAGGTAGTGTGATCTGATCCTCCGTCTGGCCAGGTAGTGTGATCTGATCCTCCGTCTGGCCAGGTAGTGTGATCTGATCCTCCGTCTGGCCAGGTAGTGTGATCTGATCCTCCGTCTGGCCAGGTAGTGCGATCTGATCCTCAGTCTGGCCAGTTAGTGTGATCTGATCCTCCGTCTGGCCAGGTAGTGTGATCTGATTCTCCGTCTGGCCAGGTAGTGCGATCTGATCCTCCGTCTGGTCAGGTAGTGCGATCTGATCCTCAGTCTGGCCAGTTAGTGTGATCTGATCCTCCGTCTGGCCAGGTAGTGTGATCTGATACTCTGTAAAGTATTCCACCTTTATCTTTTCCTTTGTACAATAAACCTTATGTATATATATATATACTATATATATATATATATGTATATGTATATATATACTAGACATATGTTACCCGCGACCCGCGGGTCTTTATTTGCGCATTACTGTCGATATAGTCACTGAGAGTGTTTTGTAAACAATTAAACGAAATAATAATGTAATAAGTAAAGCGAATGTGTCAATGTAAAAATAGTGTGAATGAAGCTATCAAATCAAAATAGCTAATTGGCTTAAATCCATTTTTTAAAATTAAAACATTTGCTTTTGAATAATCTAGTGGATTGGATTTAGATGTATGTTAAACGTAGCTAATGATCCTTTCACGTTATTTCTCTTTCGCTACGAAAATAAAATTAGTTTTGCGAAAATGGGTTTACCCGAAGTCGATACATTCTTATCTATTAAAAACGAAAAGAGCGATAGCTTTGTTAAATAAATGGGATTATAAAGTGAACAATTAAACGAAATAATTTTTAGTACGCGATTCATGAATGAATATAGATCTAGGCCTATCTCAACTCGGCTTCGCAGCATTCGTAACATATGTGTTAAAGTATAAAACTATCTGTGCGAAGAGAAGTTTTATCATCTTAGAGTTGAATTAGAGTTTTAGATCTAGGGATGGGATTATAAAGTAAACAATTAAACGAATTAATTTTTAGTACGCGATTCATTACGGTATTGTCTAATGAAAGAATGTTCGTCTGGAAATCTGTAGTCACAGATATAAGGAACTAATTAATGTAAAAAATGCTTTTGAAACACAAAATTGAAGGTTAATTTTATTATATAATGAAATCAATGGATCTTCTTTTGTCTTTTCATGTGTCAAAGTAAAAAACTATCTGCGCAAAGTGTATTTCTTAAAATTAGATCTAGGTCTAAATCCTTTCTATCTTTTCTCATGTCAACATTGTAGACATGGCCTAGATCCATAAAATACTATAGCTTTAATAGAGTCGGACAACTTTATTTTTTTTGAGGGTCTTAAGTTTGTTTTAGGGCTACAATACATACACTACGGTCTAAGTTGGTACCCAAGGAACATTCCTGCCTAGTTTTATCAAGATTGGTCAAGCGGTTTTGATGTCTATAAGTAACATACATACATACATACCCCTCACATTCTACTTTATAATATAGATATATATATATATATATATATATATATATAACGCTGTGCCTGTATGTAATTTTGTGCAAGTGAGGGTTCTCAAACTCTAAAACCCACAAGACACCCCAAAACGGCCATCTTTTAAACCCCCCTTTGTCATATTGTATACATTCTTTGCTGTTCTCTAATTCCCAATCAATATGTTCTTGTTACATACAAATAAGAAGCCTTGACTTACTTGTCAGTTTGTTCAATCCTGGCGTGAACATCGTTTGTGTGTAAGATGGTGAGTTGAAACTCTGACGCTACTGTTGACAGTGTCAAGGAAATGACAAATACGGTGAACATGACCCGAAACTAGACTCTGAATGAAATTTTCAAAATCGGTGTAAGCCTTTAGACATGTATATATATATATATATATATATATATATATATATATATATATATATATATATATATATATAATATATATATATATATATATATATGACACAAATAGCTTTATCAAGAGCAAATTTGTAACCGATAATTTTATTTAATATGTTATTTTCAGTTATGAGCAATATAAAAGTTAAAGTATTTTTTTAGCCATAATCTAAATAATAAATAAAACCTTTTCTTTTCTATATTATAACTTGTAGTACACATCAGCTACGCCCGTTGATTTGTTCCCAGGCTTTATATTTGTGAGCTTGCGCTCCCAGAGCTATTTTTTGTGTGTATTTTTATAGGCTAGAGCTATTTTTATGTATTCTATTTTTTATAGGCTAGTGCCAGAATTAATATTTGTACTTCCGCTTTTTGTTATATGGGTTAGGGCGGGTAGTATAAATAGTTAAATCCATGTTACATCATTATGAATCTCATTGCTCTATTTTGTGTCTGTTCCAGTTTCTTAATGTTTTCTTGAGTTGAGGGGTCCCAAACGGAGGATGCATATTCTATTATTGGCCTAACCAAGGTTAAATAGCATTTATAGTTTTATGTTATTATTTGATTTATAGAAATTTCTTTTAATAAATCCTAATGGTTTGTTGGATTTTTTTGTAGTTTAATCAATATGTGGATTCCATGACAGTTTTTCATTTATTATAACACCTAGGTATTTTGCGTTTTTAGTCTGTGTTACTGGTTTGCCATGAATAAGATAAGTGGAATTAATTTGTTTTAGTTTTTTTGTTACTCTTAACAACTGACATTTTTCTGGGTGGAAAGACATGCTCCAATTTGATTCCCATTTCTGTAATTCATCTAATTCTTTTTGTAAAATATCTGTGTCTTGTGTTGTTTTTATTGTTCTATATATTATGCAATTGTCTGCAAATAATCTGACTTTTGTTCCTGAAGTAATGCAATTTGGTAAATCATTTATGTAAATTAAAAATAGTAGTGGACCCAAGACTGTTCCTTGAGGTACACCTGAGTTTACTGTTATCGGTGTTGATTTAGAGCCATTTATTATTACAGTTTGTTCTCTCCCTATTAGAAAATCTTTAATCCACTGATGCAGTGGACCATTAATGCCGAAATATCTTAATTTTTTAAGCAAACTATGGTGGTGAACTTTGTCAAAAGCCTTAGAAAAATCTAGTAAGATAGCATCTATTTGTTCACTATTATCTAAACCTTTTGAAAAATCATCTATTAGTCCTATTAATTGTGTTTCACATTATCTATATTTCCTAAAGCCATGTTGGTATGGTTTGTCTAAGTGCTTTATGATGTTGCTACATATTATGTGTTCTAGGATTTTACATGTGATGCTGGTAAGTGATACTGGTCTGTAGTTTCCTGGGTCAGAATTTTCTCCTTTTTTAAATGGGGGGGGGGGGTGACATTAGCTTCTTTCCAGTCCTTTGGTACTCTGCCCTGGTTAAGTGAAGCCTGAAAGAGTATTTTGAACACTGGGGCTAGCTCATTGCTTAGTTCTTTGAGTAATCTAGCTGGAATACCATTAGGTCCAGACGCTTTATTTGGTTTGGTGTTGGCTAATAGTTTTTGAATTCCATTTTCTTGTACTACTATATCTTCTATGTTGTCTACTTGGTTCAAATTCAGTAATATGTCTTTGTCTCCTGGGGTTGAGAATGCTGATGCAAAGTATTTGTTTAGGATGTTTGCTTTAGTTTCATTATCATTATGTATTATGTTATGTTCATCTTTTAATGGCGCTATGCCTGTTGTTTCCATTTTCTTAGACTTAATGTATGACCATAGGTTTTTGTTGTTATCTTTAGATATTACATTGTTTATGTATTCACTCTGCAGCTGTCTGCTTACTTTTTGGGTTAAGTGTTTAATTTTTATATACTTTTTGTAAACTCTTTCTGCATTAGTTTCTTTAAATTTTCTATATAGTTTTTCCTTCTGTTTACAAAGCTTCTTTAGTCTATTATTAAACCAGCATTTATTTATTTTGTTTGATGTGTATTTAGTTGGTATATGATTTTCTATAATGCTTTTAAGATGGTTTTTAATGAAATTCCAGAGGTCATCGACTGGTTGGTTAATGTCTTTTTCTAATAAGAATGTTTGTTGAAAGTTTAATGCAGCTTGGTGTAGTTGTGTTAGGTTACATTTATTCCAGAGTAAGATTTTTCTTTTGGGTTTTGTATTGGCTACATCTTTTATCTGACTGTGTATTTTTATGATCTCATGGTCTGATAGACCAGGGATAATATCATAATCAACTACTAATCCAGGTCTGTTGGTTAAGAAGAGATCTAATGTGTTGTTTAATCTAGTTGGCTTTTTAATGATTTGATCTAAACTTAGGTTGTGTAAAGTTTCTATGAAAAGCTCATTTATGTCCTTAAGGTTTTGGTGTTTATCTATGGTTAGTGTTTTCCAATTTATATCAGGTAGGTTGAAATCACCCATAATCCAAAAAACTACATTTTTATTTGTCTCTTTAAGTGTAGTAATCTGATTACATAGTTCCTGCATGTATTCTAAACTAGAATTTGGTGATCTGTAAACGCTGCCTATTATTAGGGATGTTGAGGTGGTATTAATTTTACAAAATGTTGATTCTATACTTTTTGAGTTAGGTAAGGTAATTTCTTCTGCTATAAGAGTGTTTTTTATTGCTAAAAGAACTCCTCCATGATTATCAGCCCTATCTTTTCTAAAAATTTCATAATTACTATTGAAAATTTCTGCATTATAAATTTCAGGATGTAGCCAAGTTTCTGTTCCTGCAATTATGTCTGGTTTCTCACATTCTAATAAAATTTCTAAGTCTGCTGTTTTGTTCCTAATGCTTTGAAAATTTATTAAGGTATTTTGGTGTTACTTCTTTAGTAGGTTTGTTTAGTGAGGCTGTTTTATTAATTTTAGTAGATTTAGGTTTAACAGGAGTGGATCTGGCTAGTGGTTGGTGAGTTTGGTTTGGGATGGTGTTTAGGATGTTGTATGGGTTAGAAGTGTCTGCATCAAAGGAATCAAACAGTCCTGATGTAAACTGAGGTAACCGACACGGTACACAGTGCCATGATGCATCTTTGTTGCCTAAGGCATAATACACAGGTGTATAATATTATAATATTACCAACGCTTTCATACAGTCTATATCTATTGTATTAGATTTTTATATATAGATTTAATTATTCTAATATAGATATGTAATTTAGATCTATACTGTGTTAGCGAATTGCGTTACACAAGAAACGAACCTGGGTTTTTCTAAACTCTGATACTTGGTTTGTAATAATAAAACAGCACCTACCTAAATAAATCATAAATAGAGCACAAATACCTAAATTTATTGTAGTATATATAGGTCTGTGGTTTTATATTATATAGCTTTCGTAACTTCTTTTATAGAGAAATGACTTTTCTAATTTCTTTTACTGAAAATTTGAGCTATTCGCGTCTGACACATATATAATTTTGTGTGCAGCAACAAAGCCCATTAGTGTTACAACTCGCTATCTCCTTTTTCTCTGTCTCGCTCTCTGGAACCGCCATGTTGTTTTTGTTTTTTAAACCTACGCATCATAATTTCTCCGACATCGACTTTTGACTTGATTTGGATAGACCCGCTTCATAATGCAGCCCCGACCAAGGACGTAGCCTGGGGGTGGAGGGGGTGGAGGTTTGTGGCTAACCCCCCCCCCCCCCCCAATGAAATTTTATGACTGATTTTTGCTTTGATTTTGGTTATTTTTGGTGAAATTTTAATGTTTAACCATCATTTGCCCCAGCGCAGCCAAAGGGGTTTTAAGGTTAAAACCCCCCTCTTCTATAAAACAAAAAAAATAATACAAACGACAGTCATCAAATTCCATGAGCGTAGCCAAGGGGGATTTTGATTTTTTTTTGTATGATAAAACCCCATCTTCAAATTAAAACTAATATATACAACAGTCACCTGATACTATGAGCGTATCCAAGAGGTTATTTGTATTTACAAACCCTTCAGAGGGCTTAAAAAACCACTTCCAAAGTGTTTTGAGTTTAAAACCCCATTCAGCGGGGTTTGAAGCTAAAAACACCTCATCAATATAAAATAAAGCAAACAACAGTAAAAAAAATTCTATGAGCGTAGCCAAGAGTTTAACCTCCTCCCGAGGGCTTTAAGTTTTAAACCCCCTCCAGATGGTGTTTTGAGTTTAACCCCCCCCCCTACAGATAGCTCTGAGGTTAAAAAAAACTTTTCAATATTATTCTAAAGCAAATTCTACGAGCTTAGCTAAGGGGCCGGGTTTTAAGTTTGTTTAAAAACAATCCTCTAGAGATTTCTGAGTTTAAAACCCGACAACAGATTTGGTTTTGACGGTAAAACTTCCCTTTTTGGTATCAAATCTAAAGCAAACTACAGTCACCAAATTCCATGAGCGTAGCCAAGAGAGGTTACACATTTGTAACAGTCGCTGGGCTCCATTAATAAAGTGTTTGCACTTTCCTCGTATTGGCCTCCATGTCATCGCAACTCTTGGTATGCGTAGTTCATTTTGTCTTAGAATATGTCCCGCAAACCTCATGCGACGCTCTGTCACAACCTCACTTAGTGTTCGACTCCCAGTTCGGCAAAGGATTTCCTTGTTTGAGACCCGATCTGTGTAACTGACTCCCAAAATCCGTCTCAGCCATTTTTGTTGAACCACATTTAGTCTTTTCTCAATTTTGACAGACGACTTTTATGTCTCACTTGCATATGTTGCTGTTGTGATGACGATTGTGTTGAGAAGGTGTATTTTGTCTCGAGTCAAATAGCTTGGCTAGTCCTAATAGGCTGCAGCCTTTGGAAAATGCTCCCTGCCTTTCCTATTTGGCACGCTACATCATGGTAGGCATCTCCATCATTTGTTATGATGCTGCCAAGGTACGTGAACTTGTCCAACTCTTCAAGCTTTGACTCGCCAAGTCTGACGGGGGCACCCTTTGCCTTATATCCCACTCGCAAAATTTTAGTCTTATCCAAGTGTATGCAGAAGCCAATTTTGGTGCCTCTCTGTCTATGCTCTCCGTCATTTTTTGTATGTATTTATTTGTAGCCCCGAGTAGTGCAACGTCATCAGCAAAGTCCAAGTCCGTCATTCGGTTTTGTTCACGCCATGGAATACCAAAGGCAGTCTGGTTCATTGCTCTCCTCATTATGTAGTCGATGGCTAGGAGGAAAAGGAAGGGAGATAAGATGCACCCCTGTCTCACACCTGTCTCGATTGTAAAAAACTCTGTTGTTCCCTCTTCTGTTTTAATGCAACAACTAGACTGACTGTTTAGGTGTCGTAGGATCTGGACGAATTTTTCTGGGATGCCGTATTCTCTAGCTATTTTCCATAGTGATTCTCGGTGGACACTATCAAACGCTTTTTTAAAGTCTACGAAACTGATCGTTAGCCGTTGTTGGTACTCAAGACTTTGTTCTATGATACTTCGTAGAACGAAGATCTGCTCTGTACATGATCTGCCTCTTCGGAAACCTGCTTGTTCTTCTCTGTTGAAGCCGTCTCAACAAAACAGTGCTGAAAACTTTGCCCTGGACAGAGAGGAGAGTAATACCCCTCCAGTTGTTGCAGTCTGCCAAGTTGCCCTTTTATGGAAGCTTTACAATCACTCCTTCTTGCCAGTCCTCAGGGACTTTTGAAGTTTACCAAAAGAGATTTAAGAGATCACACACACACACACATACACACACACATAATAAATAAATATAAGGCGGCGGGGAGGGGATAAAAGATCCCCCCAACACCTACCCCCAGAAAAAAAATCCCAGCTACGCCCATGCCCCCCGACACATACTCGCAACTCATATTTTGGGCCCGTTAATTCTAGTATTAGACTACTTTGACTTATCTAGACCTAGCTATTCATCATCCGACTGTATGCCTCCGAACGGTTCGATCTAATTCTTTGAATATTGTAGAGATATTTCTCCATTATAAAACCAGTAATAAAGAAGATGTTTCTTACATAATTGTTATTGCACAATAAATAAATAAAAAAAAAAGATGTCTAAATAAATATGTGTGTTTGAGCTTTTGCCTTGGATTAAAACCTTTAGAAAAGAAGGGTACTTTTATTTTTCATAAGTATATTATATTAACTTATGTAACGGAAACTCGTAATTATACATGTACCGGTTAAGTTTAAAATCTCAACAATATAAACACAGAATTTTACATTGAGATTTAGGCCTAATAACCATTATATAGAAACGAAATTGTTGGAGTTTTATGAAACATTTGAAAATTGCATCTCATATAGAGTCCAGATTACAGGGACACAATTGAAAGATACATTTATCTTTGTCTCTCGCTCTCTATCTCTCCAGTACATTCTCAGTTTCTCTCCTCTTTCTCTATCTCTTCTCGCCCCCATTCCCTCTTTATTTTCGCTCCCCGTTTCCCCTACAGTCTCTCTCTAATCTCAACTATTTTAGCCCTGGAACAGGTTCTCGTATGTTAAACGTGACTAAATCCAAGTTTTCTCTCACTAAAGAGCTATACCTACATCTTGAACAAGCAAGACAAACCTGCTGGCTCATGAACAACACAGTTTTGAAATCTGTCCAAATGTTTGTGTCTAAAGTTGATCGTAGCAGTGAACTACGTCACAAGAGATCTTTGTCACACACACACACACACACATGAAGTCATAAGTAATGACGAACAACAAAAACGTTTTAACAAATACAAATCTGGGCTGTAAATCAAAGTGTATTGACAAAGCTTCTATCCAACGTTTCGTGTCTGTCTGGTACAAATGTTGAACACATTAGTTCTCCCACTTCCCAGTCTCGGATGTTGAAACTTTGCTCAATTATTCACTGTCCCTAATAAAACATGAATCAATCAAAAACTAAGTAGTTTAATTATAGTAGTAAATAATTAATTTTGCTTGATATTGAAAAGGGGAAATAAATCTTACAGTATTGAAAATGTCTGTAGATGTGTAGTTTTTCCCCATAGATAACCTTTTTTTTTAAAGTATTATACTCTTTATATTTTTCTTGTTTCTTTCTTGTTTTTGTCAGAGTTAAATGAAACAACATAGAAACAACATAGAAACAACATAATAACAACATAATAACAACATGTTTATGATAACATCAGAAAAGTATTGCTCTGCTAAGTTCCTCATCAATGTCTGTGGCAGTCTTGCCCTTACGTAAGTGAATCACTGGGAGGACTCTTCCCTTCTCTCGACCCAAACATAAACAGCGCAAATGTGTTTTTTTTTCTTTCAAAGGTAGACTACTCCAGATGTTTTCATTCATAAAGGTCGCATAAACATTCAAGGTTGACACATTTCTGCCCTTGTTATCGTGCACCAAATGATTAGAGATAGCTGCCTACGTGGGAATATATAATTGAAAAGTGACAACACACAGAGGCCGGTAAGAACTGACGCTGAACATTTCACAAGAACGTGTTGAGCAGGAGCGATATTTAGTTAGCTCGACACGTTCTAGAGAGCCTAGTTGAGCTGATTGGCTGATGTCCTGATAAAGGTTATTCTCTGATCTACTGTTTAATCTTATCTACTAAACTACAGATGTAGCTTCAAAAGAGAAGATACTTATGTCCTACGCGTTTCATGGGTCAATCTAGACATGCATGTTAATCAGTGACTTAAACTCTGCTAAGTCGTTAGTTTTCCTGGCTGATTCAGGCAACCCATTCCATGATGTAATGGCACTAAGGAAGGAGTACCAGGTACTTGTACGAAATTGTCCCAGCATATGGACAAAGTTGTAATAATCTTTATTTCTTAACGTCTAAGAAGCTCGTCAGATCATTACACTCGAAAATAAAATTTTAGTTAGTTTAAAAACAAATGCTCTATCTTCGCGAAAATAAAAAAAAGTTCAAGGAAGGGGTTTACAAAATAACAGATAAAGAATCTTAAATCCACCATGTTGCCTAAACTTTGCTTCTAGTTGAGGAAAAAGTTGTGGCTATGAATAAAAAGTTCAATGAATGTTTTTCAAATAAAAGTTGCCATCGGGTAAATGACGTCAGTCATGGAATCTTGAAAAACAAGTTCCTTTTGTTGCGCAACTGCTTCCGCTTTATGTCCAATGGTACCCAGACTGCAGATTAGCCAGAGAAAGTTGAGCACAAGTGTCTGCTGAAGAAACTAAACACATTTTCTGGCATAGACAACGAAAAACAAGTCTATAAAAACTTTTTTCACATGCACACATTTGTTTTCGTATGCGTCATACAAACTTTTACCGCCTTTTTGTCCCTTCAAAGTATTATAATATGTACTTATGGTAAGTTGTATATATATATGTATATTTATTTATACACACGATAGTGTTGGCAGATATACCTTTTGTAGAGGAAGGGATTTTAAAGAATATAATATGGAATGATTATTTCTAAATGAACTAATAATAGTATAATATGATAATTGTTAGGAGTTAGGCCTATTACTACAAATAATTTCACGAACATCCTCAATAAACAAAACTAACAAATAATTTCACAAACATTCTCAATAAACAAAACTAACAAATAATTTCACAAACATTCTCAATAAACAAAACTAACAAATAATTTCACAAACATTCCTAATAAACAAAACTAACAAATAATTTCACAAACATTCTCAATAAACAAAACTAACAAATAATTTCACAAACATTCTCAATAAACAAAACTAACAAATAATTTCACAAACATCCTCAATAAACAAAACTAACAAATAATTTCACAAACATTCTCAATAAACAAAACTAACAAATAATTTCACAAACATTCTCAATAAACAAAACTAACAAATAATTTCACAAACATTCTCAATAAGCAAAACTAACAAATAATTTCACAAACATTCTCAATAAAGAAAACTAACAAATAATTTCACAAACATTCTCAATAAACAAAACTGACAAATAATTTCACAAATATTTGTAATTAACAAAACTAACAAATAATTTCACAAACATACTGAAGAAATCAAACAAACTTCAATGAGACTTAGCACTTCCTTACACTTATACGAAAGCAACATTCCATTCCTGAACACAGGCACACCACGAGGATGTTCCTCGCTTTGTAGTTGTGTGTGTGTGTGTGTGTGTATTCAGAGAACAATTTTCCTTTCTTTCAATACTTTTATCACCGACACATTTCGCTAAATTTTGAGATATGGTTTAGCGATTTCACTGTCGGAGAAAGACTTATAATTTTATGAGCAAACAATCTTTTATTATCTCTGGGGTGCGCCACTTGTAAACGTGCAATGCTCTACTGAGAGCGCACGTACCACAGTTTGGCCACCCCGCTCTTTTCTATTTTATCCAGGCGACTTTCAAGTCGACATTTTATCTCTGAAATCAAGTTTTATAATCATAAAGAGAGTAGGTATTTAAAACTATTTTCATGAAAGATTTCTCTTATTCAATTAGATCTTGCACACTCTGTGAACCGATCAGTCAAAAGCCATAATGAGAAATAACTTTTTCACTCAATTGACACTGTTTTACGCTTTAAATAGTTGACACTATGGCTCAAACTATAAGTTTTTAAGAGTAAGAAAAACAAAATAAAACCTTTCATTCATCAACTACAAGAAATTCATTGAATAATTACCAACAGTATAAGTTGCCTACCTCAGTATCAACTCTAATCCAAGAAGCAACCATTTACTGAATACAAAACAAACAGGATGCACAACAAGTGCGCGTTATTTTCTCTGCATAATCTTATTATTATATTTATTTCTTTGACAAGGGTCTGAACTCTTGTTGTAAGTTCAACATCTATTTACAGGCTATGGTAACAGGGATAGAATACAATTGTTAGTTTGTCCCGGGTGGCTAGGCGGAGAAAGGTAATATTAAGTACACTGTGAACAAATGTTTCTCACAATAAGTTGCCTTACTCCACGTGACCTGGTGGACTATGACACTTAGTGGTGGACTACCAGCTGGCACTAGCTGAATGGTGGACTACCAGCTGACACTAACAGAGTGGTGGACTATGGCACTGAGTGGTTGACTATGGCACTAACTGAGTGGTGGACTATGGCACTAACAGAGTGGAGGACAACCAGCTGACACTAACAGAGTGGTGGACTATGGCACTGAGTGGTTGACTATGGCACTAACTGAGTGGTGGACAACCAGCTGACACTAACAGAGTGGTGGACTATGGCACTAACAGAGTGGAGGACAACCAGCTGACACTAACAGAGTTGTGGACTATGGCACTAACAGAGGGGTGGACTATGACACTAACAGAGTGGAGAACAACCAGCTGACACTAACAGAGTGGTGGACTATGGCACTAACAGAGTGGAGGACAACCAGCTGGCACTAGCTGAGTGGTGGACTATGGCACTAACAGAGTGGTGGACTATGGCACTAACAGAGTGGAGGACAACCAGCTGGAACTAGCTGAGTGGTGGACTATGGCACTAACAGAGTGGAGGATAACCAGCTGGCACTAGCTGAGTGGTGGACTATGGCACTAACAGAGTGGTGGACTATGGCACTAACAGAGTGGAGGACAACCAGCTGGCACTAGCTGAGTGGTGGACTATGGCACTAACAGAGTGGAGGACAACCAGCTGGCACTAGCTGAGTGGTGGACTATGGCACTAACAGAGTGGTGGACTATGGCACTAACAGAGTGGAGGACAACCAGATGACACTAGCTGAGTGGTGGACTACGGCACTAACAGAGTGGTGGACTATGACACTAACAGAGTGGAGGACAACCAGCTGACACTAACAGAGTGGAGGACAACCAGCTGACACTAGCTGAGTGGTGGACTATGGCACTAACAGAGTGGTGGACTATGACACTAACAGAGTGGAGGACAACCAGCTGACACTAACAGAGTGGAGGACAACCAGCTGGCACTAGCTGATTGGTGGACTATGACACTAACAGAGTGGTGGACTATGGCACTAACAGAGTGGAGGACAACCAGCTGGCACTAGCTGAGTGGTGGACTATGGCACTAACAGAGTGGAGGACAACCAGCTGGCACTAGCTGAGTGGTGAGCTATGGCACTAACAGAGTGGAGGACAACCAGCTGGCACTAGATGAGTGGTGGACTATGGCACTAACAGAGTGGAGGACAACCAGCTGGCACTAGCTGAGTGGTGGACTATGGCACTAACAGAGTGGAGGACAACCAGCTGGCACTAGCTGAGTGGTGGACTATGGCACTAACAGAGTGGAGGACAACCAGCTGGCACTAGCTGAGTGGTGGACTATGGCACTAACAGAGTGGAGGACAACCAGCTGACACTAGCTGAGTGGTGGACTATGGTACTAACAGAGTGGTGGACTATGACACTAACAGAGTGGAGGACAACCAGCTGACACTAACAGAGTGGAGGACAACAAGCTGGCACTCGCTGAGTGGTGGACTATGACACTAACAGAGTGGTGGACTATGGCACTAACAGAGTGGAGGACAACCAGCTGGCACTAGCTGAGTGGTGGACTATGGCACTAACAGAGTGGTGGACTATGACACTAACAGAGTGGAGGACAACCAGCTGACACTAACAGAGTGGAGGACAACAAGCTGGCACTCGCTGAGTGGTGGACTATAACACTAACAGAGTGGTGGACTATGGCACTAACAGAGTGGAGGACAACCAGCTGGCACTAGCTGAGTGGTGGACTATGGCACTAACAGAGTGGAGGACAACCAGCTGGCACTAGCTGAGTGGTGGACTATAGCACTAACAGAGTGGAGGACAACCAGCTGGCACTAGCTGAGTGGTGGACTATGGCACTAACAGAGTGGAGGACAACCAGCTGACACTAGCTGAGTGGTGGACTATGGCACTAACAGAGTGGAGGACAACCAGCTGGCACTAGCTGAGTGGTGGACTATGGCACTAACAGAGTGGAGGACAACCAGCTGACACTAGCTGAGTGGTGGACTATGGCACTAACAGAGTGGTGGACTATGACACTAACAGAGTGGAGGACAACCAGCTGACACTAACAGAGTGGAGGACAACAAGCTGGCACTCGCTGAGTGGTGGACTATGACACTAACAGAGTGGTGGACTATGGCACTAACAGAGTGGAGGACAACCAGCTGGCACTAGCTGAGTGGTGGACTATGGCACTAACAGAGTGGAGGACAACCAGCTGGCACTAGCTGAGTGGTGGACTATGGCACTAACAGAGTGGTGGACAACCAGCTGACACTAGCTGAGTGGTGGACTATGGCACTAACAGAGTGGTGGACTATGACACTAACAGAGTGGAGGACAACCAGCTGACACTAACAGAGTGGAGGACAACAAGCTGGCACTCGCTGAGTGGTGGACTATGACACTAACAGAGTGGTGGACTATGGCACTAACAGAGTGGAGGACAACCAGCTGGCACTAGCTGAGTGGTGGACTATGGCACTAACAGAGTGGAGGACAACCAGCTGGCACTAGCTGAGTGGTGGACAACCAGCTGACACTAGCTGAGTGGTGGACTATGGCACTAACAGAGTGGTGGACTATGACACTAACAGAGTGGAGGACAACCAGCTGACACTAACAGAGTGGAGGACAACAAGCTGGCACTAGCTGAGTGGTGGACTATGGCACTAACAGAGTGGAGGACAACCAGCTGGCACTAGCTGAGTGGTGGACTATGGCACTAACAGAGTGGAGGACAACAAGCTGGCACTCGCTGAGTGGTGGACTATGAAACTAACAGAGTGGTGGACTATGGCACTAACAGAGTGGAGGACAACCAGCTGGCACTAGCTGAGTGGTGGACTATGGCACTAACAGAGTGGAGGACAACCAGCTGGCACTAGCTGAGTGGTGGACTATGGCACTAACAGAGTGGAGGACAACCAGCTGGCACTAGCTGAGTGGTGGACTATGGCACTAACAGAGTGGTGGACTATGGCACTAACAGAGTGGAGGACAACCAGCTGGCACTAGCTGAGGGGTGGACTATGGCACTAACAGAGTGGAGGACAACCAGCTGGCACTAGCTGAGTGGTGGACTATGGCACTAACAGAGTGGTGGACCATGACACTAACAGAGTGGTGGACTATGGCACTAACAGAGTGGTGGACTATGGCACTAACAGAGTGGTGGACAACCAGCTGGCACTAGCTGAGTGGTGGACTATGGCACTAACAGAGTGGAGGACAACCAGCTGGCGCTAGCTGAGTGGTGGACTATGGCACTAACAGAGTGGAGGACAACCAGCTGGCACTAGCTGAGTGGTGGACTATGGCACTAACAGAGTGGAGGACAACCAGCTGACACTAGCTGAGTGGTGGACTATGACACTAACAGAGTGGTGGACTATGGCACTAACAGAGTGGAGGACAACCAGCTGGCACTAGCTGAGTGGTGGACTATGGCACTAACAGAGTGGAGGACAACCAGCTGGCACTAGCTGAGTGGTGGACTATGGCACTAACAGAGTGGTGGACTATGACACTAACAGAGTGGTGGACTATGGCACTAACAGAGTGGAGGACAACCAGCTGGCACTAGCTGAGTGGTGGACTATGACACTAACAGAGTGGAGGACAACCAGCTGACACTAACAGAGTGGTGGACTATGACACTAACAGAGTGGAGGACAACCAGCTGACACTAACAGAGTGGAGGACAACCAGCTGACACTAACAGAGTGGAGGACAACCAGCTGGCACTAGCTGAGTGGTGGACTATGACACTAACAGAGTGGAGGACAACCAGCTGGCAATAGCTGAGTGGTGGACTATGGCACTAACAGAGTGGAGGACAACCAGCTGGCACTAGCTGAGTGGTGGACTATGGCACTAACAAAGTGGTGGACTATGGCACTAACAGAGTGGTGGACTATGACACTAACACAGTGAAGGACAACCAGCTGGCACTAACAGAGTGGTGGACTATGGCACTAACAGAGTGGAGGACAACCAGCTGACACTAACAGAGTGGTGGACTATGGCACTAACAGAGTGGTGGACTATGACACTAACAGAGTGGTGGACAACCAGCTGACACTAACAGAGATGTGGACTATGGCACTAACAGAGTGGAGGACAACCAGCTGGCACTAGCTGAGTGGTGGACTATGGCACTAACAGAATGGTGGACTACCAGCTGGCACTAACAGAGTGGTGGACTATGGCACTAACAGAGTGGTGGACTATGACACTAACAGAGTGGAGGACAACCAGCTGACACTAACAGAGTGGTGGACTATGGCACTAACAGAGTGGTGAACTATGACACTAACAGAGTGAAGGACAACCAGCTGACACTAACAGAGTGGTGGACTATGGCACTAACAGAGTGGTGGACTATGACACTAACAGAGTGGTGGACTATGGCTCTAACAGAGTGGAGGAAAACCAGCTGACACTAACGTTGGTGAGAAGAAGGGCAAGATATGGCATTTATAGTCAGCCTTGTAGAATACATTTCTATACATTAGATACGAGTTGATAAGGTAGTGACTGCATTGTTTTAAATGTAGTGGGTGCTTTGCTTTGGTAGTTTTTAAATTAACTATTGTAAAAACCATGTAAGAGTCAGAGAGAGAGAAAGAACAAATGAGAAAGAGAGAGACAGCGAGAAAGTAGGAGAGAGAAAACGAGGGAGAGAAACTCGAGGAGAGAGAGTAAAAGTCACAGAGAGTGAGAGAGAGAGAAAGAAGGAGAGAGAAAACGAGGGAGAGAAACTCGAGTAGAGAGAGAAAAAGTCACAGAGAGAGAGAGAGAGAGAGAGAGAAAGAAGGAGAGAGAAAACGAGGGAGAGAAACTCGAGGACAGAGTGAAAAAGTCACAGAGAGAGAGAGAGAGAAAGAAGGAGAGAGAAAACGAGAGAGAAACTCGAGGAGAGAGAGAAAAAGTCACAGAGAGAGAGAGAAAGAAGGAGAGACAAAACGAGGGAGAGAAACTCGAGGAGAGAGAGTAAAAGACACAGAGAGAGAGAGAGAGAGAGAGAGAGAGAGAGAGAAAGAAGGAGAGAGAAAACGAGGGAGAGAGAGAGTAAAAGTCACACAGAGAGAGAGAGAGAAAACGAGGGAGAAAAACTCGAGGAGAGAGAGTAAAAGTCACAGAGAGTGAGAGAGAGAGAAAGAAGGAGAGAGAAAACGAGGGAGAGAAACTCGAGTAGAGAGAGAAAAAGTCACAGAGAGAGAAAGAGAGAAAGAAGGAGAGAGAAAACGAGGGAGAGAAACTCGAGGAGAGAGAGAAAAAGTCACAGAGAGAGAGAGAGAGAGAAAGAAGGAGAGAGAAAACGAGAAAGAAACTCGAGGAGAGAGAGAAAAAGTCACAAAGAGAGAGAGAAAGAAGGAGAGACAAAACGAGGGAGAGACACTCGAGGAGAGAGAGTAAAAGACAGAGAGAGAGAGAGAGAGAGAAAGAAGGAGAGAGAAAACGAGGGTGAGAGAGTAAAAGTCACAGAGAGAGAGAGAGAAAACGAGGGAGAGAAACTCGAGGAGAGAGAGTAAAAGTCACAGAGAGAGAGAGAGAGAGAGAGAGAAAACGAGGGAGAGAAACTCGAGGAGAGAGAGTAATAGTCACAGAGAGAGAGAGAAAGAAGGAGAGACAAAACGAGGGAGAGAAACTCGAGGAGAGAGAGAAAAAGTCACAGAGAGAGAGAAAGAAGAAGAGAGAAAACAAGGGAGAGAAACTCGAGGAGAGAGAGAAAAAGTCACAGAGAGAGAGAGAGAGAGAAGGAGAGAGAAAACGAGGGAGAGAAACTTGAGGAGAGAGAGAAAAAGTCACAGAGAGAGAGAGAGAGAGAGAGAGAGAGAAAGAAGGAGAGAGAGAACGAGGGAGAGAAACTCGAGTAAAGAGAATAAAAGTCACAGAGAGAGAAAGAGACAAAACGAGGGAGAGAAACTCGAGGAGAGAGAGTAAAAGTCACAGAGAGAGAAAGAGAGAAAACGAAGGAGAGAAACTCGAGGAGAGAGAGTAAAAGTCACAGAGAGAGAGAGAGAAAGAAGGAGAGAGAAAACGAGAGAGAGAAACTCGAGGAGAGAGAGAAAAAGTCACAGAGAGAGAGAGAGAGAAAGAAGGAGAGACAAAACGAGGGAGAGAAACTCGAAGAGAGAAAAAGTCACAGAGAGAGAGAGAGAGAGAGAGAAAGAAGGAGAGAGAAAACGAGGGAGAGAAACTCGAGGAGAGAGAGAGAAAAAGTCACAGAGAGAGAGAGAGAGAAAGAAAATCAAAGAGAGAGAGAGAGAAAGTGGTAATAAATAAGAAAAACATTTAAAAAGACAATACCTCCTTTATTATAGAGCGATTTATTTTTCTCTTAATAACAAATGAATATTTGAGGAACAAAACAACAACAATGGAACATTTTGTACTCCGCCCCTTCCCCCCCCCCTCCACTGGTCAAGTGAATGTGGAGAGCTGTAGATCTACTACACTTCATACTAGAAGAAGATGCACTCAATGTTCCTGAACATTCATTTATCAACCTCTTCAAAAGGAATAAGGAAATTCCCAAAGACGCCCATTCAAGATAAGTATTTTACAATTAGTGTTTGTTTTAAACAATTCTATCGGTCAAACTAAAAACTGAAAATAAAAAAAAAGGTTACACACCAAATAGTGTTCAAAAGTGTTTCAGGAAATGTAGTAGTGTACTTTAGACATTGTCCGCTTTCAAAAACATATTGAGTTCAAATTGCGAATAAAAAATGTTTTTTGGGTAAATTTAACCGCTGCAATTTTAATCGTGAAAATGGCTTAGTTGTTCTTGGCTTAAGTGAAGAAATACCGGGTTTCATTTGATGGTATTTCACTGTCCACGGCAAGTGGAAGAAGTAGTGATAGTGCTTCATTAGTCAGTGAGTCATTCATCAGGATTTCGAATTATAGAAAGAAGACATGGACTAGGGTTTGATTCTCTATGTTAGGAAGTATACTTTTCACCAAAAGAAGTCAACTTGAGTAAAGGCTTTCAAAGTGAAACGATTTGCATTACATTTCATGCCTGAGACAGCACGACAAAGCAGAGAGTCACTTTTTTAAAAATACAAGCTGGATGTTTTAGTGACGCCCTTTCGGCGCCTTTAGCGATAGACGCGGGGCGCCCGAACAATTGCGGGGCCCTATGCGAAATATTGCGAAAGGGATTGCGCGGGGCCCAGTCTGTGTAGGGATGAGGATAATAAGTGAAAATTAAGATTTTATATTAGAAAATAAATTTGTCTTTACATTTTATTCATTCTTTACTAATTACAATATCACGATTAAATTAACTTTACAAGCCTTGCGTGTGGCGAATTCATACAGTAGGTCTAGATCATCGAAATTCCCACATAAATCACGCTCAAAAGCAATAGCAAGTATTCCCAAATTGTTCAATCTTTGTGAATTGTTGACCTCCAGTCATTGAATGACATCCCAATGTGACAATTTTGTCTATTTTTACAGGAGATTTCCATGAGCCCGTGTAAAATCAGGAGGCCGTGGAAACCCAGTAATATAAGTTATAATGGTTTAATTTTATACTTATGAAAGTGCGGGGCCCACTGCAGCCGCATAGGTTACAGTAGCCCAAGACCGGCCCTGAATACATGTTTGGACTCATAATATTGTAGAAATATTTTGATTATATATATTATTTTAAATACGTCTTTCAATTTTGTTTTTCTGTTGTTTTTTTTTTACATGTAGAGCCCCCCCCCCCCTTTTTCTTTTGTTGATTAAATTAGGTCCTTGAGTTTGTCATGTCATTATATCTTTCTTTCTTGTTGTTGTTGTATGGGTTTTAATATTGTTTAGAAAGAGTGTGACTTACCGTTGTGTGTTTGTTACTGCCCTTGTTAGCGGTTAGAAACACATCCCATGGATGGAGCAGAAGTCAGTTATCTGTACAAGGGGGGAGAACTGCGGGGAGACAACTACATACAAAATAATAGAGACTGACTGGGTAGGGGAGCATCAGAAGCAGACGTCAAGGCTAGGTCAAGGGTTAGGGTAGCTGGGGTCAGGGGTAGATAGGATGACGGGAGGAGTGTTTGGTTTTGTCTCCATTTTAGTGTCCGTTAGAGCAAGTAGGTCAGCAGTGTAATAGTGAAGCTAGGCTAGTGAACTGATATTTTCTATATACCTGAAGTCAAACTCAGTTAAATCTTTGTTCGTCAAGTATCTTTATGAATACTGGTGGTAAGCTATGTGCCGCACTAGTCGAATAATACACAGAGGTTGACTGAAGAGTCAATTGTAGTAACACTTCCTTTCGTCTGTTTTTTAATGCGTATGGACCTCATTCACCAATCGTAAACAAACAACATTTAGTCAGGTGATCTTATTGAGAAAACAACGAAACAAACTGTCACGTGACAACCATCATGAATTAAACATTAGATCGTAAATTATAAAGAAGAGATAGAGCACCACGTGGCTAAATGTTGTTTGTTTACGATTGGTGAATGAGGTCCAATTCAACATCAAAGAAGCCAAAATTGATCCTTAATGTGCTTTTAACTAAAGGACAACAAAAGCAACGCTGTAATGTGATACCCATACCAACGTGGTAGCGTGAAAGTGCGGGCTGCTAGTAGCCTACTACTGGTCACTAGCAATAGACATCCACTACAATAAATGGGGGATGGGGAGATTCATCGTGTGCTCAGGTACACACTGGACATGTTCTAGTTGGCCTTACTTGATCGTTATGTAGTCAACACTTTGTCTTCTGTTGTTTTTTTAACAAATGGAACCTTTTTATTATTTTATTTTAAATGTGCAGACCTTTTTTATTTCGTAAAGAAAGAACATTTCTAGTATAAAATATCGTCTGCTTTCTGGAACACAATAGTTCAAACGGCCGTCGCCGAAATAGCTGTCGCCAAATGGCGTTTGCCAAAACGGCCTCGAAAACGTCGTTGAGTTGAGTTTTGTTTGACTTTCAAAGCTCTCAGACATGAAAAATACAGGGACCATGAAGTATCTACTTTAGAATCTCTGACATTAAAATTGCTAGGGTCTGGAAGAATCTAGTGGAAGTATTCTGACTTTGAAATTACAAGAGCTATGAAGAATCTAGCCAAAGTGCCGTGACATTATAATTACAAGAACTATGAAGAATCTACCAGAAGTGCCCTAACATTATAATTACAAGAACTATGAAGAATCTACCAGAAGTGCCCTAACATTATAATTACAAGACGTATGAAGAATATTCCCATAGTGCCCAAACATTACAATATCTAACTCTGTTGCCCAATGTCTGAAGCTAGTCAGATTATTGCCAACTGCTGAATATTTAGAAAGAACAATATCTATATATATAATTCTCTTCATGGTTCAACCATTCCTGACACCAAGAAATAAAGGAAAGATCACTCTTTTATTTCTGCAAGTCGGACTAGAGTTACCCCACGTAACTTAAGTGGCGAAAAAAAAAGAGGGGGGGGGAATAAGTAATCTACTCTCTATTCACTCATCACTAAATAGCAGGGCCGGACTTAACCATTGTGTGTCCCTATTCGAAACGGATTTCGCTGGGCCAAGTTTGGGTAGGTATACAGATAATAAGTGAAAATTAAGAGTTTGTATTAGAAAATACATTCGTCTTTGCATTACTTTGATACTTGTCAAGGAAAAGTGTTTGGCAGACTTCAGACGAATCTTGTAAACAGAAGCATGTACTTTTGAACTAGAAACTCATCTTGAAGTAGACAAGAGTCAAGTTTATTATCACAAAATTACACTGTACTGGCACTGATACATTAGTATGTTTTTAGTCTCACATAGAGTCGTAATTCGTTTGTATTTTGAATATTTATGTTATAATGTTTTATAATCAGTCAAAACATATTTTTATACACTATCTTGAATTCATATCATAAAATATTTTACAACGAGTGATCAATAATCTAATTAAGCGCCAGGCATGCATAGACACAGAATATCTCCTGGTATTTAGTTCAACGCTCTGTTTGTAGTTGTACGTTTGATTTCTTGTACGAATGTAGTCAATTGACATTTTCATTTATCTGCAGTTATTTCCCTTGCATAGTGTGGCCACACTAGATCATTTTGTTTATTTGCATCCAAGTCCTTCTAACTATGTGGCTCTAGCGGCAGATTAAACACATACACACACATTCTAGGATTTTATATATAGAAAGAGACTCAAATAGTGAAGTCTCATCTCACTTAGAATGACACTAGGTCAGTAACACGTTGGATATGTGTCGATGCTGACCTGGAGAAGGTTCTAAATGTTCCGGGTTAAATTCCAGGTACTAATTTTGTTTTATACATTTTTAAAACAGAAAAATAATGAGATAGCCCGAAAGTTGGAGAGTAGAGAGAATGAAGTTCGCATGCGATGTTAGAAGGTAGAATTGACTAACTTGGAATACAACTCTAGCATGCGATGTTAGAAGGTAGAATTGACTAACCTGGAATACAACTCTAGCATGCGATGTTAGAAGGTAGAATTGACTAACTTGGAATACAACTCTAGCATGCGATGTTAGAAGGTAGAATTGACTAACTTGGAATACAACTCTAGCATGCGATGTTAGAAAGTAGGATTGACTAACTTGGAATACAACTCTAGCATGCGATGTTAGAAGGTAGAATTGACTAACCTGGAATACAACTCTAGCATGCGATGTTAGAAGGTAGAATTGACTAACTTGGAATACAACTCTAGCATGCGATGTTAGAAAGTAGAATTGACTAACCTGGAATACAACTCTAGCATGCGATGTTAGAAGGTAGAATTGACTAACCTGGAATACAACTCTAGCATGCGATGTTAGAAGGTAGAATTGACTAACCTGGAATACAACTCTAGCATGCGATGTTAGAAGGTAGAATTGACTAACTTGGAATACAACTCTAGCATGCGATGTTAGAAGGTAGAATTGACTAACCTGGAATACAACTCTAGCATGCGATGTTAGAAGGTAGAATTGACTAACCTGGAATACAACTCTAGCATGCGATGTTAGAAGGTAGAATTGACTAACCTGGAATACAACTCTAGCATGCGATGTTAGAAAGTAGGATTGACTAACCTGGAATACAACTCTAGCATGCGATGTTAGAAGGTAGAATTGACTAACCTGGAATACAACTCTAGCATGCGATGTTAGAAGGTAGAATTGACTAACCTGGAATACAACTCTAGCATGCGATGTTAGAAGGTAGAATTGACTAACCTGGAATACAACTCTAGCATGCGATGTTAGAAGGTAGAATTGACTAACTTGGAATACAACTCTAGCATGCGATGTTAGAAGGTAGAATTGACTAACTTGGAATACAACTCTAGCATGCGATGTTAGAAGGTAGAATTGACTAACCTGGAATACAACTCTAGCATGCGATGTTAGAAGGTAGAATTGACTAACTTGGAATACAACTCTAGCATGCGATGTTAGAAGGTAGAATTGACTAACTTGGAATACAACTCTAGCATGCGATGTTAGAAGGTAGGATTGACTAACTTGGAATACAACTCTAGCATGCGATGTTAGAAGGTAGAATTGACTAACTTGGAATACAACTCTAGCATGCGATGTTAGAAGGTAGAATTGACTAACCTGGAATACAACTCTAGCATGCGATGTTAGAAGGTAGAATTGACTAACTTGGAATACAACTCTAGCATGCGATGTTAGAAGGTAGAATTGACTAACCTGGAATACAACTCTAGCATGCGATGTTAGAAAGTAGGATTGACTAACCTGGAATACAACTCTAGCATGCGATGTTAGAAGGTAGGATTGACTAACTTGGAATACAACTCTAGCATGCGATGTTAGAAGGTAGGATTGACTAACTTGGAATACAACTCTAGCATGCGATGTTAGAAGGTAGAATTGACTAACTTGGAATACAACTCTAGCATGCGATGTTAGAAGGTAGAATTGACTAACTTGGAATACAACTCTAGCATGCGATGTTAGAAGGTAGAATTGACTAACTTGGAATACAACTCTAGCATGCGATGTTAGAAGGTAGAATTGACTAACCTGGAATACAACTCTAGCATGCGATGTTAGAAGGTAGAATTGACTAACCTGGAATACAACTCTAGCATGCGATGTTAGAAGGTAGAATTGACTAACTTGGAATACAACTCTAGCATGCGATGTTAGAAGGTAGAATTGACTAACTTGGAATACAACTCTAGCATGCGATGTTAGAAGGTAGAATTGACTAACTTGGAATACAACTCTAGCATGCGATGTTAGAAGGTAGAATTGACTAACCTGGAATACAACTCTAGCATGCGATGTTAGAAGGTAGAATTGACTAACCTGGAATACAACTCTAGCATGCGATGTTAGAAGGTAGAATTGACTAACTTGGAATACAACTCTAGCATGCGATGTTAGAAGGTAGAATTGACTAACCTGGAATACAACTCTAGCATGCGATGTTAGAAGGTAGAATTGACTAACTTGGAATACAACTCTAGCATGCGATGTTAGAAGGTAGAATTGACTAACCTGGAATACAACTCTAGCATGCGATGTTAGAAGGTAGAATTGACTAACTTGGAATACAACTCTAGCATGCGATGTTAGAAGGTAGAATTGACTAACCTGGAATACAACTCTAGCATGCAAAGGTTTTCCAAACTACCGAGTGCACTTCACCTGGTTGTAATGTGGTCATACAAAATGTAATCAGAAAGCCCCCTTCCCCATTGATGTTCCGGTTACATACAAGTCAGGGGCAAGTAAGCCATCACTCGTGTGTTGCATATTATCGTTCATAGTTTTTCTAACGAAATTTTGTATTACTGATTTTCACGATCAACTAAATCTAACCAATGTCAAGGACGCTTCACTGTCGTCAACTAACCAGACTATTAGGCTGTATTTTGAACACTATTTCAATGCCTGGCTTTTAAACTTTCGTAAAAAAAAAAAAAAGCTCCTTGATTACTCTAGTTAGTTGCTAATTTGTATTGAAATGACTGAGTCCAAGACTGAAATTCTGCTACTTCCTCTGTTCAATTAAATTTAACATTGAAATTAGTTTGTGATACAAACAGAAGAGCTGTGTTTGTGCAGTGCCTACATAAGTGCCTACATAAGTGCCTACATAAGAGCATTGACAGTCAAGACCAAACAAAGTTAATGAACACTCCCTTTGGTTTTATACAGCGGAGACACCAAGCAGCGAGCTATTTAAAACTTTCCTGCCATCTATGAACATCTCTAATAAACATTTCCAGAGACAGACTCAGTTCTCTCCTGCACGTACACAATCACACTGTAAATAACAACAAAATATTTTTATAATCACACTGTAAATAACAACAAAATATTTTTATAATCACACTGTAAATAACAACAAAATATTTTTATCTCCCACAACATGGGCCTACAGGTTAAAATGAACAATGAACTATTTTGATCTCCCACAATATGGGCCTACAAGTTAAAATGAACAATGAACTATTTTGATCTCCCACAATATGGGCCTACAAGTTAAAATGAACAATGAACTATTTTGATCTCCCACAACATGGGCCTACATGTTAAAATGAACAATGAACTATTTTGATCTCCCACAACATGGGCCTACAAGTTAAAATGAACAATGAACTATTTTGATCTGACAGTTAAATGGAAGCGATGATCAGAAGCAGTACAAGCGATGTCCAAAACAAAGATGGCTGCCAGCCCACTGCAGAGTTTGGGCTAGTAGTGGAACAAGGTTTGTCATTGTCTAAATCTTGCACGTGACGTATTCTGCCTTGTAGTCCGAGTGTTATCGGGGAATACGTTTTGATGTAGTCTATTAAAACGTCAGTGTCGATTTTGCCTGGAATAGAAAAAAAAAGTTTATAGCAATAAACTAAAAAATGAATCCTGTTTGTCTTTTCATACTGGGGTGATATACCCGGATCAGTAGCCAATACACCAGGGGTTCTCTGTGACGAACCGTTTTAGCTCACTCAAGATATCACTCAGGTCTAAGCATTTAATTAATTTATTTACTCGCTATTAATCATCAATTTTATTAATTTAGCCAATCAAGCGCTAAAGACACAGCCACCACCCCTCCAATCCAACCCCACCCCCTTTGGCAGCGATGTCACATTTCACTATCCCCACCTTGACACGTGCCACACTAGACTCTTGACAAGAGTACGCTCCCCTTTTCCTATCTTGGCAAACATCCGTTGACCCCCCCCCCTTGTTGGGAGCGGCTGGTCACTTCAAAGTGCCCATTCAACTCAACGCCTCGGGCAACGCTGTTCGTCTGGCACTAGCCTTTATCAAGGTATAATCTCCCTTGATGTACCGAGCTCCGATAATCTCCCCTTCATAATCCACCTGACCACCTGGGCTGATTTCCTGGACTTTCAACTCGCGCCTTCGCGCAATGTCTATCTCCCGGAAACTCTCGTCACGGTCAAGCGTGGACCCCTTTGTCAAAGACGTCAAATAGTCTAGACCACATTTGCTCTTATCTCCCGCCACTCACCCCCCCCCATCTCTCCACGTGTATATGGACAGAACTTCAACGTCCGATCTCATTCACGCCGGAGAGACCACAGGGAGCACATCTATCTCTTGCTTGAGCTCTGGACTATTTTCATTCCCTTATTTCACTTTGGATTGGTGGTATGTAACTTAGTAAAGTGCTTGAGAACCATTTTACTTAGTAATGTATATATATATTTGTGCATTTGTTACTACATTATTTGTGTATATATTTGTGCATTCTTATCATGGATAATGTAAGTAGATTACTGTATACTCCTATTTTATATCATGACTTTGTGGCTAAATGTTCAGACCAGCTGGACTAGAGTTTATTAACAATTCTTACCAGATGTATTTAGCTCTTTAACTATTATTGTTTTAACTCTGATATATTAGCGCTCAGCACGAGTCTTCAACGTAGTATCATTGATTAATTCCTTGGCAGGGAATTATCCAAACATTTATGTAAACATGTCTTATTACTGAGTATGTATTTACTTATGCTCTATGTTTACTTATGTGAGAGCATGGGCGAGTATCAGACGTTGATCTCCCCTTCCCCTTTCATCTCATTTATCTAAGCGATGTAGGTACTTGCTACTCACCGTGATTGGTGAACGACCCTTGTATTACTTATCATATATCACTTATTACTGTTTGTTATTTCCCTTTATGGGAGTCCCCATTATTATTGTTATCTCCCTTGATGGGACACTATATTCATTTGTTAGGTCCCTTTGATAATTATGAAACTAGCTTATAGTTTCTATACATCATTCTGAAGATGTCCTTCACGGAAAGGCATCTACCACCCAGTGTCATCATTATGGCTAAGCCGATTATCACATCATATCGTTGCAGCTTTTATCTATAGACTACACCCGCCTGAAATCTTAGCAACCTAAAGCTGATAGCAGATTTGCTGGCACCAGATCTGTAGACATCAGACCTACTCATCCTTCAAGAGTCCAAGTAACAACGCTAGCCACAGACTCGTCACTGGCTTAACTGATTGGTAGACGCAGCTCAGCTCTGCAACCATACAAGTTGGACTGCACACGGAGCCTGGATCCACTACGCCAGCCCACCAGCAGACAGCATCAGTATCAGCCACACCAGTCTCACCAGTGCAGCACCGGACCAAAAGCTAAGCAACCAGCCTAATGACACTCAGACCACTTGGTTCTAATATCTGATGATGATAGTCCTACATATGTAAATAAGCTAGATCCCATACTAGCAACTGTACAGCATTTCACCTTTCATTATCTTATTTTGTATAATAAACTGTACATAAGTTTACATCTAAATATAGTATTTGTTGCCTGCATTATAACGCTGTGCTTGTAGTTTATATGTGCAAGTAAGGATTCTCAAACTATAAAATCCCCTAGACACCCAAAACGGCCAATATCTTAATCCGACTTGTCACAATGGCGAGCCTCGTCCGGGATTTACCCAACTAATACTGCAAGCACAGCAGGCAACTCCCCAGTATTTTAATTATCATCATTGTTAGAGCACAAGACTATAGAGTGTCATTCAGAGCTATTTTATTTTTCTAAATTTGTATTGCTGTAATTGTACTTCTTTTACAGGTTCTTAAGCACCAAACAAAGGTTAATACCACCTTTCCTGTAACTCTTAAGTAATTGCTTTCAGCAGCTCCATCATCGTCTCCACCTCTTACTCTACCTTCCGCCTTTCCCCTTCATCACCCACCCCTCACCATCCTAGCACCACTCACCACCATGGCCAGTGGCACACGCTCCAAAGCGGACTCTGACATGAAACAAAAAATAGCTGAACTCAGAGAACTCGCGGCCGTCATGTATGACGATGAGGCAAAGCAGAAAGAATTTGTGAGGGCAGAAATTGATAAGGAGATGGAAGAAAGAAGAAAGGAGAAGGAAAGGGAACATGAAATAGCTATGGAGAGAGAGAAAAGGGAAGCTGAAGTAGCCATAGCCAAAGAGAAGGAAAAAAAGGAAGCTGAAGTAGCTATAGCTATAGCTATAGCTAAAGAAAAGGAAATCACGGAGCGAGAAAGGGAAAAAGAAAAACAAATAACTGAGAGAGAAAGGATAGCCGCGGAGAAAGAGAACGGAACCGCCAGTCAAGCTTCCTCCGGATCTCGCCCGGCTAGCCCTGCCTCCCAGCAAAGTTCCTCAAACGGCCTACCCCACATGCCAATGGAGCACTTCGACGACAAGACAGAGAACATCGAAGTTTATCTTGTCCGTTTCGAAGAAGTTGCGAGCTACTACGGTCTGCCAGAGGAGAAATGGTGCTTCCGGCTATCCCAATGCCTCCGAGGCAAAGCCTATGAAGTATACTCTAAACTCCCCTCCGGCCAGCGAGAAGACTACGCAGCCCTCAAACAGGCGCTACTCGTCCAATTCGAGCTGACTGCCGAGGCTTACCAAAAGAAATTCAGGACATCCCGCCTAGAGCGCCGAGAGACCTACGGTAATCTCTGCGACAGGTTGGACAAATACCTGAAGAGGTGGCACACTCTTAGCGAACTGCCAGAGACTTTGGACGGCCTAGTGAGCCTCATACTCGCAGAGCAGTTGCTGGAGTGCATGCCTAACGATGTCAAAATCTTTGTTAGGGAGCAGCAAGCCGCTACACCAGCCGACATAGCTTCAGCTGCAGACCGGTACGCGACTGCCCGCAAAGACGTTAAGGACATCAAAAGCAAGACCTCAGCCTCGGACAAACCAGAGGACCAGCCAACTTCTTCCAACAAACACGCTCCTTCTAGCCAACCCGCTCCTTTTGCTAAACCTCATCACCAAAAAGCACCAATCCAACGACCAGCCACGCCTACTAGCTACGACAGACGAAGCCACCCGCCTCGACATGGCCAGACCAATAACAATCACCGTGACCGGAACAGCACGAGTGATCACAGGCCCAATCGACAGCATCAGGCCCCACGTACTGTGTCAGCCATGACTGAGCTCCCTGAACCCTCTTTGCATAATCAGCCATCGCCTCTTGATGAGGAAGAGGAGGACTATTACGTCATATCAGCACTGACCGTGGCCCCTGAACCCACTGCTTGTGGCCTTACCCAACCGATACCGCCTCACCCCATCGTATCACCCCCTGGGGTAGAGATTATTCTGATTAACGGATCTCCTTTCCAGGCACTATTCGATTCCGGATGTGAGGTGAGCTCTGTCATCAGCAAAGCACTGGTCGACCCATCGGATCTCACTGGTGGATCAGTGACGGTTCAATCTCTAGACCGTGGCATTCCTCCGAAGGTGTATCCTATCGCTCGGGTCCACGTAGAATGCAAGTATGTACATGGCACCATTGATGCAGTAGTCATGGACTCGCCAGTATACGACTTTGTTCTAGGCTCCAGGTACATACCTCTAGGAGTTGTCAATAAACCATACTTCTCTCTGCCTGTCGGTAGAATGACAAAGCAGAAACGTGGCAGCAACCAGCCGGTTGGAAGCCCTGGTCGCCACTCTAACAAACCCTTTACTGGCTCTTCAGCCAAGCTCAAGCCGCGCCACCCTGGCACTGGGACTGCTAGGAAGTCACGAGGTAAGCGAAATACCTACACTCGTGAGAGTCCTTGTAACTCCCGCTCTTCAGCTATCAAACCACTCATCCCTGGCACTGATCCTGCCAGGAAGTCACAGAGGAAAGTGAACTTTCACTCTCATGAAAGTGGGCCTCATCACGGCTCCACCCACACTTTAAGGCCACTCTTCCCTGACATTGACCGTGTCTGGAAAACTAGAGGTAAGCCGATTAATCGCACTCACGAAGAAACGCCTTACTATGGCTTTAGAGATAAGCCCCGTCCAACATACGCGCATTGGGCACTCCGCCATAACACTTATCCCACTGACTGGTCTGCCCCAAGAAGGAGATGTACCCAGTCCTAGCTACCCGGCCTATTTCCCCAGGTTTCCAGAATTGCCCCTTCCACGTGGCAATCCGCCTGCGGACAGAACATAGGCGACAGCGGACCCTTAGGACGGACACCCCTCTTGACCTTGGCAACCTCTTAACTACTGGGAAAATTTTCTAAAATGCTACGACCGACAGTAGACGAAACTTGAGTGATACCAACGTGAGCACTTTATAGATCTTTTAACAAAGACCTATCTTACGCAGGGAGGGTTGTGACGAACCGTTTTAGCTCACTCAAGATATCACTCAGGTCTAAGCATTTAATTAATTTATTTACTCGCTATTAATCATCAATTTTATTAATTTAGCCAATCAAGCGCTAAAGACACAGCCACCACCCCTCCAATCCAACCCCACCCCCTTTGGCAGCGATGTCACATTTCACTATCCCCACCTTGACACGTGCCACACTAGACTCTTGACAAGAGTACGCTCCCCTTTTCCTATCTTGGCAAACATCCGTTGACCCCCCCCCCCCTTGTTGGGAGCGGCTGGTCACTTCAAAGTGCCCATTCAACTCAACGCCTCGGGCAACGCTGTTCGTCTGGCACTAGCCTTTATCAAGGTATAATCTCCCTTGATGTACCGAGCTCCGATAATCTCCCCTTCATAATCCACCTGACCACCTGGGCTGATTTCCTGGACTTTCAACTCGCGCCTTCGCGCAATGTCTATCTCCCGGAAACTCTCGTCACGGTCAAGCGTGGACCCCTTTGTCAAAGACGTCAAATAGTCTAGACCACATTTGCTCTTATCTCCCGCCACTCACCCCCCCCCATCTCTCCACGTGTATATGGACAGAACTTCAACGTCCGATCTCATTCACGCCGGAGAGACCACAGGGAGCACATCTATCTCTTGCTTGAGCTCTGGACTATTTTCATTCCCTTATTTCACTTTGGATTGGTGGTATGTAACTTAGTAAAGTGCTTGAGAACCATTTTACTTAGTAATGTATATATATATTTGTGCATTTGTTACTACATTATTTGTGTATATATTTGTGCATTCTTATCATGGATAATGTAAGTAGATTACTGTATACTCCTATTTTATATCATGACTTTGTGGCTAAATGTTCAGACCAGCTGGACTAGAGTTTATTAACAATTCTTACCAGATGTATTTAGCTCTTTAACTATTATTGTTTTAACTCTGATATATTAGCGCTCAGCACGAGTCTTCAACGTAGTATCATTGATTAATTCCTTGGCAGGGAATTATCCAAGCATTTATGTAAACATGTCTTATTACTGAGTATGTATTTACTTATGCTCTATGTTTACTTATGTGAGAGCATGGGCGAGTATCAGACGTTGATCTCCCCTTCCCCTTTCATCTCATTTATCTAAGCGATGTAGGTACTTGCTACTCACCGTGATTGGTGAACGACCCTTGTATTACTTATCATATATCACTTATTACTGTTTGTTATTTCCCTTTATGGGAGTCCCCATTATTATTGTTATCTCCCTTGATGGGACACTATATTCATTTGTTAGGTCCCTTTGATAATTATGAAACTAGCTTATAGTTTCTATACATCATTCTGAAGATGTCCTTCACGGAAAGGCATCTACCACCCAGTGTCATCATTATGGCTAAGCCGATTATCACATCATATCGTTGCAGCTTTTATCTATAGACTACACCCGCCTGAAATCTTAGCAACCTAAAGCTGATAGCAGATTTGCTGGCACCAGATCTGTAGACATCAGACCTACTCATCCTTCAAGAGTCCAAGTAACAACGCTAGCCACAGACTCGTCACTGGCTTAACTGATTGGTAGACGCAGCTCAGCTCTGCAACCATACAAGTTGGACTGCACACGGAGCCTGGATCCACTACGCCAGCCCACCAGCAGACAGCATCAGTATCAGCCACACCAGTCTCACCAGTGCAGCACCGGACCAAAAGCTAAGCAACCAGCCTAATGACACTCAGACCACTTGGTTCTAATATCTGATGATGATAGTCCTACATATGTAAATAAGCTAGATCCCATACTAGCAACTGTACAGCATTTCACCTTTCATTATCTTATTTTGTATAATAAACTGTACATAAGTTTACATCTAAATATAGTATTTGTTGCCTGCATTATAACGCTGTGCTTGTAGTTTATATGTGCAAGTAAGGATTCTCAAACTATAAAATCCCCTAGACACCCAAAACGGCCAATATCTTAATCCGACTTGTCACAATGGCGAGCCTCGTCCGGGATTTACCCAACTAATACTGCAAGCACAGCAGGCAACTCCCCAGTATTTTAATTATCATCATTGTTAGAGCACAAGACTATAGAGTGTCATTCAGAGCTATTTTATTTTTCTAAATTTGTATTGCTGTAATTGTACTTCTTTTACAGGTTCTTAAGCACCAAACAAAGGTTAATACCACCTTTCCTGTAACTCTTAAGTAATTGCTTTCAGCAGCTCCATCATCGTCTCCACCTCTTACTCTACCTTCCGCCTTTCCCCTTCATCACCCACCCCTCACCATCCTAGCACCACTCACCACCATGGCCAGTGGCACACGCTCCAAAGCGGACTCTGACATGAAACAAAAAATAGCTGAACTCAGAGAACTCGCGGCCGTCATGTATGACGATGAGGCAAAGCAGAAAGAATTTGTGAGGGCAGAAATTGATAAGGAGATGGAAGAAAGAAGAAAGGAGAAGGAAAGGGAACATGAAATAGCTATGGAGAGAGAGAAAAGGGAAGCTGAAGTAGCCATAGCCAAAGAGAAGGAAAAAAAGGAAGCTGAAGTAGCTATAGCTATAGCTATAGCTAAAGAAAAGGAAATCACGGAGCGAGAAAGGGAAAAAGAAAAACAAATAACTGAGAGAGAAAGGATAGCCGCGGAGAAAGAGAACGGAACCGCCAGTCAAGCTTCCTCCGGATCTCGCCCGGCTAGCCCTGCCTCCCAGCAAAGTTCCTCAAACGGCCTACCCCACATGCCAATGGAGCACTTCGACGACAAGACAGAGAACATCGAAGTTTATCTTGTCCGTTTCGAAGAAGTTGCGAGCTACTACGGTCTGCCAGAGGAGAAATGGTGCTTCCGGCTATCCCAATGCCTCCGAGGCAAAGCCTATGAAGTATACTCTAAACTCCCCTCCGGCCAGCGAGAAGACTACGCAGCCCTCAAACAGGCGCTACTCGTCCAATTCGAGCTGACTGCCGAGGCTTACCAAAAGAAATTCAGGACATCCCGCCTAGAGCGCCGAGAGACCTACGGTAATCTCTGCGACAGGTTGGACAAATACCTGAAGAGGTGGCACACTCTTAGCGAACTGCCAGAGACTTTGGACGGCCTAGTGAGCCTCATACTCGCAGAGCAGTTGCTGGAGTGCATGCCTAACGATGTCAAAATCTTTGTTAGGGAGCAGCAAGCCGCTACACCAGCCGACATAGCTTCAGCTGCAGACCGGTACGCGACTGCCCGCAAAGACGTTAAGGACATCAAAAGCAAGACCTCAGCCTCGGACAAACCAGAGGACCAGCCAACTTCTTCCAACAAACACGCTCCTTCTAGCCAACCCGCTCCTTTTGCTAAACCTCATCACCAAAAAGCACCAATCCAACGACCAGCCACGCCTACTAGCTACGACAGACGAAGCCACCCGCCTCGACATGGCCAGACCAATAACAATCACCGTGACCGGAACAGCACGAGTGATCACAGGCCCAATCGACAGCATCAGGCCCCACGTACTGTGTCAGCCATGACTGAGCTCCCTGAACCCTCTTTGCATAATCAGCCATCGCCTCTTGATGAGGAAGAGGAGGACTATTACGTCATATCAGCACTGACCGTGGCCCCTGAACCCACTGCTTGTGGCCTTACCCAACCGATACCGCCTCACCCCATCGTATCACCCCCTGGGGTAGAGATTATTCTGATTAACGGATCTCCTTTCCAGGCACTATTCGATTCCGGATGTGAGGTGAGCTCTGTCATCAGCAAAGCACTGGTCGACCCATCGGATCTCACTGGTGGATCAGTGACGGTTCAATCTCTAGACCGTGGCATTCCTCCGAAGGTGTATCCTATCGCTCGGGTCCACGTAGAATGCAAGTATGTACATGGCACCATTGATGCAGTAGTCATGGACTCGCCAGTATACGACTTTGTTCTAGGCTCCAGGTACATACCTCTAGGAGTTGTCAATAAACCATACTTCTCTCTGCCTGTCGGTAGAATGACAAAGCAGAAACGTGGCAGCAACCAGCCGGTTGGAAGCCCTGGTCGCCACTCTAACAAACCCTTTACTGGCTCTTCAGCCAAGCTCAAGCCGCGCCACCCTGGCACTGGGACTGCTAGGAAGTCACGAGGTAAGCGAAATACCTACACTCGTGAGAGTCCTTGTAACTCCCGCTCTTCAGCTATCAAACCACTCATCCCTGGCACTGATCCTGCCAGGAAGTCACAGAGGAAAGTGAACTTTCACTCTCATGAAAGTGGGCCTCATCACGGCTCCACCCACACTTTAAGGCCACTCTTCCCTGACATTGACCGTGTCTGGAAAACTAGAGGTAAGCCGATTAATCGCACTCACGAAGAAACGCCTTACTATGGCTTTAGAGATAAGCCCCGTCCAACATACGCGCATTGGGCACTCCGCCATAACACTTATCCCACTGACTGGTCTGCCCCAAGAAGGAGATGTACCCAGTCCTAGCTACCCGGCCTATTTCCCCAGGTTTCCAGAATTGCCCCTTCCACGTGGCAATCCGCCTGCGGACAGAACATAGGCGACAGCGGACCCTTAGGACGGACACCCCTCTTGACCTTGGCAACCTCTTAACTACTGGGAAAATTTTCTAAAATGCTACGACCGACAGTAGACGAAACTTGAGTGATACCAACGTGAGCACTTTATAGATCTTTTAACAAAGACCTATCTTACGCAGGGAGGGTTGTGACGAACCGTTTTAGCTCACTCAAGATATCACTCAGGTCTAAGCATTTAATTAATTTATTTACTCGCTATTAATCATCAATTTTATTAATTTAGCCAATCAAGCGCTAAAGACACAGCCACCACCCCTCCAATCCAACCCCACCCCCTTTGGCAGCGATGTCACATTTCACTATCCCCACCTTGACACGTGCCACACTAGACTCTTGACAAGAGTACGCTCCCCTTTTCCTATCTTGGCAAACATCCGTTGACCCCCCCCCCCCTTGTTGGGAGCGGCTGGTCACTTCAAAGTGCCCATTCAACTCAACGCCTCGGGCAACGCTGTTCGTCTGGCACTAGCCTTTATCAAGGTATAATCTCCCTTGATGTACCGAGCTCCGATAATCTCCCCTTCATAATCCACCTGACCACCTGGGCTGATTTCCTGGACTTTCAACTCGCGCCTTCGCGCAATGTCTATCTCCCGGAAACTCTCGTCACGGTCAAGCGTGGACCCCTTTGTCAAAGACGTCAAATAGTCTAGACCACATTTGCTCTTATCTCCCGCCACTCACCCCCCCCCATCTCTCCACGTGTATATGGACAGAACTTCAACGTCCGATCTCATTCACGCCGGAGAGACCACAGGGAGCACATCTATCTCTTGCTTGAGCTCTGGACTATTTTCATTCCCTTATTTCACTTTGGATTGGTGGTATGTAACTTAGTAAAGTGCTTGAGAACCATTTTACTTAGTAATGTATATATATATTTGTGCATTTGTTACTACATTATTTGTGTATATATTTGTGCATTCTTATCATGGATAATGTAAGTAGATTACTGTATACTCCTATTTTATATCATGACTTTGTGGCTAAATGTTCAGACCAGCTGGACTAGAGTTTATTAACAATTCTTACCAGATGTATTTAGCTCTTTAACTATTATTGTTTTAACTCTGATATATTAGCGCTCAGCACGAGTCTTCAACGTAGTATCATTGATTAATTCCTTGGCAGGGAATTATCCAAGCATTTATGTAAACATGTCTTATTACTGAGTATGTATTTACTTATGCTCTATGTTTACTTATGTGAGAGCATGGGCGAGTATCAGACGTTGATCTCCCCTTCCCCTTTCATCTCATTTATCTAAGCGATGTAGGTACTTGCTACTCACCGTGATTGGTGAACGACCCTTGTATTACTTATCATATATCACTTATTACTGTTTGTTATTTCCCTTTATGGGAGTCCCCATTATTATTGTTATCTCCCTTGATGGGACACTATATTCATTTGTTAGGTCCCTTTGATAATTATGAAACTAGCTTATAGTTTCTATACATCATTCTGAAGATGTCCTTCACGGAAAGGCATCTACCACCCAGTGTCATCATTATGGCTAAGCCGATTATCACATCATATCGTTGCAGCTTTTATCTATAGACTACACCCGCCTGAAATCTTAGCAACCTAAAGCTGATAGCAGATTTGCTGGCACCAGATCTGTAGACATCAGACCTACTCATCCTTCAAGAGTCCAAGTAACAACGCTAGCCACAGACTCGTCACTGGCTTAACTGATTGGTAGACGCAGCTCAGCTCTGCAACCATACAAGTTGGACTGCACACGGAGCCTGGATCCACTACGCCAGCCCACCAGCAGACAGCATCAGTATCAGCCACACCAGTCTCACCAGTGCAGCACCGGACCAAAAGCTAAGCAACCAGCCTAATGACACTCAGACCACTTGGTTCTAATATCTGATGATGATAGTCCTACATATGTAAATAAGCTAGATCCCATACTAGCAACTGTACAGCATTTCACCTTTCATTATCTTATTTTGTATAATAAACTGTACATAAGTTTACATCTAAATATAGTATTTGTTGCCTGCATTATAACGCTGTGCTTGTAGTTTATATGTGCAAGTAAGGATTCTCAAACTATAAAATCCCCTAGACACCCAAAACGGCCAATATCTTAATCCGACTTGTCACAATGGCGAGCCTCGTCCGGGATTTACCCAACTAATACTGCAAGCACAGCAGGCAACTCCCCAGTATTTTAATTATCATCATTGTTAGAGCACAAGACTATAGAGTGTCATTCAGAGCTATTTTATTTTTCTAAATTTGTATTGCTGTAATTGTACTTCTTTTACAGGTTCTTAAGCACCAAACAAAGGTTAATACCACCTTTCCTGTAACTCTTAAGTAATTGCTTTCAGCAGCTCCATCATCGTCTCCACCTCTTACTCTACCTTCCGCCTTTCCCCTTCATCACCCACCCCTCACCATCCTAGCACCACTCACCACCATGGCCAGTGGCACACGCTCCAAAGCGGACTCTGACATGAAACAAAAAATAGCTGAACTCAGAGAACTCGCGGCCGTCATGTATGACGATGAGGCAAAGCAGAAAGAATTTGTGAGGGCAGAAATTGATAAGGAGATGGAAGAAAGAAGAAAGGAGAAGGAAAGGGAACATGAAATAGCTATGGAGAGAGAGAAAAGGGAAGCTGAAGTAGCCATAGCCAAAGAGAAGGAAAAAAAGGAAGCTGAAGTAGCTATAGCTATAGCTATAGCTAAAGAAAAGGAAATCACGGAGCGAGAAAGGGAAAAAGAAAAACAAATAACTGAGAGAGAAAGGATAGCCGCGGAGAAAGAGAACGGAACCGCCAGTCAAGCTTCCTCCGGATCTCGCCCGGCTAGCCCTGCCTCCCAGCAAAGTTCCTCAAACGGCCTACCCCACATGCCAATGGAGCACTTCGACGACAAGACAGAGAACATCGAAGTTTATCTTGTCCGTTTCGAAGAAGTTGCGAGCTACTACGGTCTGCCAGAGGAGAAATGGTGCTTCCGGCTATCCCAATGCCTCCGAGGCAAAGCCTATGAAGTATACTCTAAACTCCCCTCCGGCCAGCGAGAAGACTACGCAGCCCTCAAACAGGCGCTACTCGTCCAATTCGAGCTGACTGCCGAGGCTTACCAAAAGAAATTCAGGACATCCCGCCTAGAGCGCCGAGAGACCTACGGTAATCTCTGCGACAGGTTGGACAAATACCTGAAGAGGTGGCACACTCTTAGCGAACTGCCAGAGACTTTGGACGGCCTAGTGAGCCTCATACTCGCAGAGCAGTTGCTGGAGTGCATGCCTAACGATGTCAAAATCTTTGTTAGGGAGCAGCAAGCCGCTACACCAGCCGACATAGCTTCAGCTGCAGACCGGTACGCGACTGCCCGCAAAGACGTTAAGGACATCAAAAGCAAGACCTCAGCCTCGGACAAACCAGAGGACCAGCCAACTTCTTCCAACAAACACGCTCCTTCTAGCCAACCCGCTCCTTTTGCTAAACCTCATCACCAAAAAGCACCAATCCAACGACCAGCCACGCCTACTAGCTACGACAGACGAAGCCACCCGCCTCGACATGGCCAGACCAATAACAATCACCGTGACCGGAACAGCACGAGTGATCACAGGCCCAATCGACAGCATCAGGCCCCACGTACTGTGTCAGCCATGACTGAGCTCCCTGAACCCTCTTTGCATAATCAGCCATCGCCTCTTGATGAGGAAGAGGAGGACTATTACGTCATATCAGCACTGACCGTGGCCCCTGAACCCACTGCTTGTGGCCTTACCCAACCGATACCGCCTCACCCCATCGTATCACCCCCTGGGGTAGAGATTATTCTGATTAACGGATCTCCTTTCCAGGCACTATTCGATTCCGGATGTGAGGTGAGCTCTGTCATCAGCAAAGCACTGGTCGACCCATCGGATCTCACTGGTGGATCAGTGACGGTTCAATCTCTAGACCGTGGCATTCCTCCGAAGGTGTATCCTATCGCTCGGGTCCACGTAGAATGCAAGTATGTACATGGCACCATTGATGCAGTAGTCATGGACTCGCCAGTATACGACTTTGTTCTAGGCTCCAGGTACATACCTCTAGGAGTTGTCAATAAACCATACTTCTCTCTGCCTGTCGGTAGAATGACAAAGCAGAAACGTGGCAGCAACCAGCCGGTTGGAAGCCCTGGTCGCCACTCTAACAAACCCTTTACTGGCTCTTCAGCCAAGCTCAAGCCGCGCCACCCTGGCACTGGGACTGCTAGGAAGTCACGAGGTAAGCGAAATACCTACACTCGTGAGAGTCCTTGTAACTCCCGCTCTTCAGCTATCAAACCACTCATCCCTGGCACTGATCCTGCCAGGAAGTCACAGAGGAAAGTGAACTTTCACTCTCATGAAAATGGGCCTCATCACGGCTCCACCCACACTTTAAGGCCACTCTTCCCTGACATTGACCGTGTCTGGAAAACTAGAGGTAAGCCGATTAATCGCACTCACGAAGAAACGCCTTACTATGGCTTTAGAGATAAGCCCCGTCCAACATACGCGCATTGGGCACTCCGCCATAACACTTATCCCACTGACTGGTCTGCCCCAAGAAGGAGATGTACCCAGTCCTAGCTACCCGGCCTATTTCCCCAGGTTTCCAGAATTGCCCCTTCCACGTGGCAATCCGCCTGCGGACAGAACATAGGCGACAGCGGACCCTTAGGACGGACACCCCTCTTGACCTTGGCAACCTCTTAACTACTGGGAAAATTTTCTAAAATGCTACGACCGACAGTAGACGAAACTTGAGTGATACCAACGTGAGCACTTTATAGATCTTTTAACAAAGACCTATCTTACGCAGGGAGGGTTGTGACGAACCGTTTTAGCTCACTCAAGATATCACTCAGGTCTAAGCATTTAATTAATTTATTTACTCGCTATTAATCATCAATTTTATTAATTTAGCCAATCAAGCGCTAAAGACACAGCCACCACCCCTCCAATCCAACCCCACCCCCTTTGGCAGCGATGTCACATTTCACTATCCCCACCTTGACACGTGCCACACTAGACTCTTGACAAGAGTACGCTCCCCTTTTCCTATCTTGGCAAACATCCGTTGACCCCCCCCCCCTTGTTGGGAGCGGCTGGTCACTTCAAAGTGCCCATTCAACTCAACGCCTCGGGCAACGCTGTTCGTCTGGCACTAGCCTTTATCAAGGTATAATCTCCCTTGATGTACCGAGCTCCGATAATCTCCCCTTCATAATCCACCTGACCACCTGGGCTGATTTCCTGGACTTTCAACTCGCGCCTTCGCGCAATGTCTATCTCCCGGAAACTCTCGTCACGGTCAAGCGTGGACCCCTTTGTCAAAGACGTCAAATAGTCTAGACCACATTTGCTCTTATCTCCCGCCACTCACCCCCCCCCATCTCTCCACGTGTATATGGACAGAACTTCAACGTCCGATCTCATTCACGCCGGAGAGACCACAGGGAGCACATCTATCTCTTGCTTGAGCTCTGGACTATTTTCATTCCCTTATTTCACTTTGGATTGGTGGTATGTAACTTAGTAAAGTGCTTGAGAACCATTTTACTTAGTAATGTATATATATATTTGTGCATTTGTTACTACATTATTTGTGTATATATTTGTGCATTCTTATCATGGATAATGTAAGTAGATTACTGTATACTCCTATTTTATATCATGACTTTGTGGCTAAATGTTCAGACCAGCTGGACTAGAGTTTATTAACAATTCTTACCAGATGTATTTAGCTCTTTAACTATTATTGTTTTAACTCTGATATATTAGCGCTCAGCACGAGTCTTCAACGTAGTATCATTGATTAATTCCTTGGCAGGGAATTATCCAAGCATTTATGTAAACATGTCTTATTACTGAGTATGTATTTACTTATGCTCTATGTTTACTTATGTGAGAGCATGGGCGAGTATCAGACGTTGATCTCCCCTTCCCCTTTCATCTCATTTATCTAAGCGATGTAGGTACTTGCTACTCACCGTGATTGGTGAACGACCCTTGTATTACTTATCATATATCACTTATTACTGTTTGTTATTTCCCTTTATGGGAGTCCCCATTATTATTGTTATCTCCCTTGATGGGACACTATATTCATTTGTTAGGTCCCTTTGATAATTATGAAACTAGCTTATAGTTTCTATACATCATTCTGAAGATGTCCTTCACGGAAAGGCATCTACCACCCAGTGTCATCATTATGGCTAAGCCGATTATCACATCATATCGTTGCAACTTTTATCTATAGACTACACCCGCCTGAAATCTTAGCAACCTAAAGCTGATAGCAGATTTGCTGGCACCAGATCTGTAGACATCAGACCTACTCATCCTTCAAGAGTCCAAGTAACAACGCTAGCCACAGACTCGTCACTGGCTTAACTGATTGGTAGACGCAGCTCAGCTCTGCAACCATACAAGTTGGACTGCACACGGAGCCTGGATCCACTACGCCAGCCCACCAGCAGACAGCATCAGTATCAGCCACACCAGTCTCACCAGTGCAGCACCGGACCAAAAGCTAAGCAACCAGCCTAATGACACTCAGACCACTTGGTTCTAATATCTGATGATGATAGTCCTACATATGTAAATAAGCTAGATCCCATACTAGCAACTGTACAGCATTTCACCTTTCATTATCTTATTTTGTATAATAAACTGTACATAAGTTTACATCTAAATATAGTATTTGTTGCCTGCATTATAACGCTGTGCTTGTAGTTTATATGTGCAAGTAAGGATTCTCAAACTATAAAATCCCCTAGACACCCAAAACGGCCAATATCTTAATCCGACTTGTCACAATCTCAGCCTGTGGATGGTGATCCATTTAGGGGGTCAAATGACGATTTTCCAGGGGTCGCTTAAGACCCATAGGAACAAAACATTTCGTTTGTCTAAAAAGAAACTTGACACTGTAAAAAAAAAGTTGGTAGTTGCTAATTTGTTTACTATCATTGGCATTTACGGATAGATGATAAAAAACAACAACTGAAACAGAAACATTACTAACATTGTAATCGTGGCAGCATTAACATTTGTAACAGTTTCAAGGACTGTCCAGCAAACGGCGCGGCGAAATGGTTGAGAATCGCTGCTATACACGGATCAGTAGTCTGTAGCAGGATCAGTATTAAAGCCTACATCAGGATCTGACAGTCGGTAGACTAGTTTCTAAATGAACAGAGTTTATATTAAAAGAAAATCAAATAATAATGAATATCTTTTTTTTCTCTATGAACCCCCCCCCCCCCCCCCAAAAAAAAAAGAGTAAAGTATCCTTTTCAGACCTTGCGATCTATAGGACAGATGATGTCAAGATCTGTGGCTGGAGCCATGTAGCCAGCACAACGAACAACCACCTTTACTTTTCCCCAACTAACGTTAGGTAATTCTTTAGAACTGGTTGGACTCAGATCCCGAAATCGAAAATCCCAGTACTCGAACCCAGGACCCCTCGATTCGGAAGCCAATAACTTTACCACTCAGCCACCGTGCCTCCTTCGAAAACCTAAGCAGTACTCTAAATAATTTGTAATTCAAATTTCTCTGTAAATGAAACAACGAACCTGTTGTGCATTTGTAATATTGGTATTTATTCAACAAAAATGTCTGATCCTGAAAACAAGTCACAAGGTGTATGAATAATTTAAAATAAAATCCTACCTATAATTTCTTTTCTGATGATACTGCCAGGAAACATGGTCAGCCCATCCCCTCCATTGTAGAGAAATGATCCACACAACAAATTATATTCCTCCTTTAAATCAATCGGCACTAACCTAGGGACTTGACATTTGGTGCAGGTGACTTTAATATCAACAACTTTAGAACCCTTGGCCTTAGTGACATCGTAGGTGACCTGCAGTCCTGCAGAGTGGTATACAAACTTTGGTCAGTTTTTTTGTAACATTTGTAAATGTATTTTTTTTTAATTTACTTATTCATATTGAAAACAAGTTAGATCAGAAGAAAACATGCCTACCAACTAGTACCAAGAGTTGTATGAACAGAATAAAAGTAACAATCGATGGTCAGAAATAAATTAACTACTTCAGATTTATAACAAAAAAATTGACGGCTTCAGAGAGATGATTTTCTTCTACATTTTCTATCATAAAGTTGTCCCGATAGATACACTATACTTTCACCTATCCCTTAGTCTGTTTACCCGTTGGAGAAAGAGGCCAACAGATGTGCCCCAAGATACACTACGTACACTATCTATAGGAATGGAAATATTACAGTCGAAAAACTCAAGTCAAAATGTAATCATTTCATTCAAGATGCAATGTCGCACATCGTAGTGTGGATGGAGTGTGGCATTCATTAAATAATGTCGTGTTTCTTCTTCTTCGTTCTCATTTTTATGTTGGAGCGTTCTGATGACTAGACCGTTTGATCGTCTTAAGAGCTGAGCCGAAGGCTCTTCGAGCTCAAAAGTTTGAAAAAAAAAACTGTTTGGACACCAAACAGTAAAAAAAAAAAAAAAAACCTGTGCGAACACAGTTCTGTTTGAGAGAGACCCGAGTCAATGTCTATGTAAAGCATTGCTGTTTCCAATGCCCTTGGCCTCCGAAGCATGCTTGGCTGAACATGGCCGAAGGCCGAGGAAACCGGGAGCCTCCGCCATTTTCCTTCGTTATACCAAGCTAGCCGCAGCGGACTCGCCATTTTATAACGGTCCCTTGAGGAACAACGCATGGATGTGTGACAGGTTTGTGGGGACTTTTTTTTACAACCCCGCCCGTGCAAGGGGTGGACTCTCGTCTATCCGTGGGCATCCCCACGGGAGTTATGTTTCGCCATTCATTTAGCCTAGCTACCCCCTCAAGTAGCCGTTTCCAACCGGGTGCCACGGTGAGGCAGAACAGCGTACCCGGGGATGACTAGACCAATACATGAGATGAACTGCGCAGTGGTTTCCAAATCAGGGAGCTCTCCATATAGTTTTCTTTCTATTGGGATGTTTTGGGTACAATGTCTTGTACGGGCCTCTTGGTAAAGAGCAGTCCTGGAGGACATGGTCAGCATTCTCTGGTGACACTCCACTTGGGTAGATTTAACTGGTTCCAATTTTGAGCTTCCGGTACATATGTTGTCTCATTCTGTTGTGTCCGGTCCTGAGTCGAAAGATTAGACATTGGTCTTGTCGGGATAGCTTATAATAGGCATCATCTTTCTTGTGATTCGGATGAGAGCTTGTCCATTTCTCATTTATTTATAATGTCGTGGATTCGATTTTTTCTCTTTATTACATTACCTCTATTCAAGTCACAGCTTCATGGATGAACTTGAACGCTGATATCAAAAACGATTTTCCTAGAAATTTAACAGTTGTGTATCACTTAGTAAAGAATGACTAGCTTACACGGGGAAAATTCAATTTAATCGTTATAGTTTTTCAAAGTATCAAAGAAATAAATTTAAATTTCTCTATAAATTGGAGTAAAAACAACAACCTGGTGTATTCAGCTGTAGTGTACCAATAAATGAGTGGTTATTAAATATAAAGTTGCTTCAAGTTTAGTGATAGATTTATCTAAGCTTTGCTTATATTTTTACGTAAATCTAATATAGATTACATCTTAAGAATTCCAAATGTCTTTATAATGAAATGACCAATCAATAATGCATCGTTCGTACAAGGAGCTGGCGGTGTTAAAATCACGAGTTCGATACATAGTTTGAGCTATAAACAAAATAATTTTTTTTTAATAAATTTATTTTAGTTTAAGTTGAATAACGGAGGTATTGTCTTTAGAAAAAAAGTATTTTTAACGTTTTTCTTTTTTAATGACAACTAAAAGAGGAATGTTTAGTTGACTTAAGTATTTGAACAACGCAGGAACTGATTTTTTTAAAATGTAGAACTTCTTTTGAAAATATATCAAGAATGAATTAAATGGTTTGGTAAATCGATTAAGCTTGTCATTAAAGCGACCACTAAAATGTTTAAACACTTTCAATGCTGAAATACTCCTCCACAATAACTGAATGAGTTGATGGTATATAAGAAATACGCACATCTTCGTTCACCAAGGAGAAGCTATATATAAACTAATCCATGGAGCCGTGTAGTAATTCGAGGCTGTAGTCAATAGAAGAAATACATTCTTTTTCTATAGCAATCCAACATGTTCACAAACTGACCAGAAACTTGGAGAAATCCTCCGTACAGCTGAGAAGTCTCAATCGACCACTTGGAGGCCACCAGTTCAAACATGTCTTTAATTGTCTGCCCTTTGACAGTGATGATGTCAATGGTGTTGCGGAAAGGTTGAGTAAATATGACATTCTCAATGGTGATTGGACCTGAACAGAAACAAAAGACTTTAGTGTGTCATATAACTTTACCCTCTTTAATAGTATTGTAGTCTGAATATTGTGTTCTTCATGTATTATAGCATTGTGTTCAGTAACATGTAGTGTCATGTCAACAAAGCTATACCTGTGGCAATGGACGCTCGAAAGCTTCCGGCATTTGTCACGGCCATACTGACAACATTCCAAGACCCATTTCTAGGTGTGAAAATGTTGGCCGCCAACATGGCGTCGGTAATGACGTTGCCTGAAACACAGATTATAATTAGATTGACCATAAGTATGAGTTAGGGTTAGGGTTACATGACCTATTGACCTGTAGGCTAACTAGATGGTTACAGCAACGAATTCAATGGGTTCTGGTATGAAAACAATATACTGTAGAAACATTACAAGAACATGAAATGGTCATAGTTGTTGTACTGTACAATTGTTTCAATTATTTAGTGGATTACAAAGAAGAGATAAAAAGCTAATTTTGTAAGGCTAGAAAAATAACAACAAAGCTTTACTTTTCTGACTATATTTTTTTGTAGCAAGCGGTTGTTTCACAAATAATACATTTTTGTATTTTCTCTAGAACCTGTCTATTCATGGGCATTTTCATAAATGAAGTCTTTACTGTACCCGGTGTAGAAGACACAGAATAATAAGTATTTCAAAAAGCATTTTTAGCACTGTAAAGTCAAATCTCTACGGCACATAGACTGGCCAATGAGACCATTCGTATTCTATATTATAATTTTACTCTCTAAACCGATAGTTAAAACACAATGGCGTCATTGAGTATGAATACCTTCATACACAAACACATAATGTCAGTCCACTGACAATGCAAAACATTGTGTGGTTTGAAATTCAAATAATTCATTTGTTGTGTACAGGCCATAGATGGTATAAATTAGACGATGTACTCTTGTTTTGTAATAATGAAGGCAAATACCAATACCAAAACATACAAGACTAGTAACACAGAAACACAACTGACCCAAGTTACACTCTGTCGTTCTACATTGAAGTCTATCTGCCATTAGATCAACGTTAGTTCGACCTATGGTTGTGTTCTTTAATAGTTCGATCTCAGGAAGGTAAGATTTGATGACGTCAAGTGTTTCATTGTCTGTGAAACATTCAGGAATAAACATTTGGTGTCGGTAATGGCATTCATTTAATTCTGAATACATACGCCATCTACCTTCTATATACAAACGCGCATTCATTTCATTCTGAATATATGCAATATCTACATTCTAAAAACAAATACAAATTCATTTCATTCTGAGTACATGCAATATTTACACTCTAAAAAAAATCATCCATTGCATTCTGAATACATACGATATCTACATTCCAAGTACAAACACGCACTCATTTCATTCTGAATTCAAACACTCATTCATTTCATTCTGATTACATACAAATATCTACATTCAAAATGTTGAACTATTTCCTGACAGTGTGTATTCTTCTTCTTCTTCTGGCCAGCTTTATTGCTGCTGAGCTGTGAGCTCTTTTGCAGACTGTGCCAAGGAAAAAAAGTGTGCTGTTTTCTTCAGCTGTTCAGCACTGCCGTAAAGGGTGTTGGTTATGTTGGGCTGTAGTGGAAGTAGGGTCTGCCTAAGGTGGATTAGGGAGGGGCATTCAAAGAGGATATGGTTTACGGTTTCAAAGGGGTGGGCGCAATGTCTGCAAAGGGGTAGTTGTGTGGAGTTTATTTTGTTCAGGTGGTAATTTAATAGTGGTGTGTGTCCTGTTCTTAGTTGGAAGATTGTAGATTGTTCTTTGCGGGGGAGGAAGTTAATACTGTCCAGTTTGTTAGGCGTATTCATTTCTCTGTACATAGCTCTGCCTGTGTTTCCTGATGCCCATTGGTTGAGCCACTCCTCTTTGTGATTGTTGACTAACATTGACCTTAGGGTGAGGTAGTTAACAGGTCTATCTGGTTGTTCCATAGATGAACCTGCCTTTGATAGCTTATCTGCCTTTTCATTTCCCATGATGCCAATGTGTCCAGGGATCCACTGTAGTGTAATATTGATATTTAATTTTGATATCATCTGGTGGATTATCACAATGAGTGTTGTCAACTCTCTTGGGCTGTTTGAGGTGCTGCTGTTAAGTGCTTGCAGAGTAGATTGGGAGTCTGTAAATGTTGAACTATTTCCTGACAGTGTTTATAGCATGCTCTTCGGAGCTGCACAATCATGTGTTAGGGCACACTATCCTGTGTTTTGCTACACTTTCATATGTTATAATGCACTTTCATTTGTTAAAATGCACTATCATGTGTTGTGCCACACTTTTTCGTGCTAGGCTACATTATCATATGTTATGCTACACTGTCAGGTTCTAGGCTACACTATCATGAGTTATGCTACACTATCATGTATTTTTTTGCATCACTGGCACTTGTTTAGCATTACTGAATGTGCTAGGCCACACGACAGAAGGAAAGTCCACATTGGAAATGTTTTATTAGTTTTTCATTAGAATTGAAGTGGAACAAGTTGAAGGTCTTCTAGTACTCTACAGCCTACCTTACAATAGAGTCCTCCTGTCAATGACAACTGGGTAGTTTCATATCAACCTCTTCTTGTACTCTACAGCCTACCTTACAATAGAGTCCTCCTGTCAATGACAACTGGGTAGTTTCATATCAACCTCTTCTTGTACTCTACAGCCTACCTTACAATAGAGTCCTCCAGTCAATGACAACTGGGTAGTTTCATATCAACCTCTTCTAGTACTCTACAGCCTACCTTACAATAGAGTCCTCCTGTCAATGACAACTGGGTAGTTTCATATCAACCTCTTCTAGTACTCTACAGCCTACCTTACAATAGAGTCCTCCTGTCAATGACAACTGGGTAGTTTCATATCAACCTCTTCTAGTACTCTACAGCCTACCTTAACAATAGAGTCCTCCTGTCAATGACAACTGGGTAGTTTCATATCAACCTCTTCTAGTACTCTACAGCCTACCTTACAATAGAGTCAACGTATTGGTTTTCAATAGAAGTAATGAACACTGGCTACATTCATATTAACATCAACGACGGCAGAATTCAATAGGATCTCTGTCCCGTCAGAAAAACCTAGACAATGCCCATCAACCTAGACAGTGCCCACCAACCTAGACAATGCCCATCGTTGTTTCCCAATTCAAACCTTGTGGCACTGAGTTGTCCAGCAACACAGGGTTTCCACTCCAGGACGCCACTTTGCCTTGGTCATCAAAGGTCACGTGAAGCTCGCCTAAATATTTCCCATAGGCGTAGTCTTGAATGACCAACACTTTGTGACTTTTGTCTTGGCTGTCTAGTACAGTAGGGTATACGCCTTCTGGCTTTTCATTAGACGGCGCAGTACCTGAGGAAATAACTTCATTTCTTTTATCCAATCATTTTTTAAAGTAAAGAAAATGAAAATCTAGACGATCACTTAAATATCAACACACACGGACGTTAATAGTGAAGAATACGACTCTTATCAACATAAAGCATAATAAATGATACATGTGGTGTGGTTCCGGCACGCAGTAGTTTAATTTCTTTGCTATTTATGATACAATTTTAGTTGTATTAGATGGTTATTAGGCTTTTGAATACACTCGAAGCTAGACTATTTAACCAGTAAACTTCGATGCCGGAAAGGAAATATTTAAATAACTTTTACAAATAATTTCTCACTTTCGGATGAAGATAATTGAGTAACGATGGAAAAATTATAACTTAACAAAAAACACATTATTTGTTTTAAAGTGCTTTTGTACGTATTATAAAAAAAAAACATTCATCTTTCCCTTGACTTTCATCCTAGGGTTGCTAAAAATGCTAGGGCAGCTCGCGTAACCAAATCCCTTCGTTTTCCCGGTCAGCAGCTCATCTTAGTCTGTGGGGTACGCGGCTATTAGAAACTGAAATAACTGCCTAGTCTGTGGGGTATGTGGCTATTAGAAACTGAAATAACTGGCTAGTCTGTGGGGTACGCGGCTATTAGAAACTGAAATAACTGCCTAGTCTGTGGGGTATGTGGCTATTAGAAACTGAAATAACTGCCTAGTCTGTGGGGTACTCGGCTATTAGAAACTGAAATAACTGCCTAGTCTGTGGGGTACGCGGCTATTAGAAACTGAAATAACTGCCTAGTCTGTGGGGTACGCGGCTATTAGAAACTGAAATAACTGCCTAGTCTGTGGGGTATGTGGCTATTAGAAACTGAAATAACTGCCTAGTCTGTGGGGTATGTGGCTATTAGAAACTGAAATAACTGCCTAGTCTGTGGGGTATGTGGCTATTAGAAACTGAAATAACTGCCTAGTCTGTGGGGTATGTGGCTATTAGAAACTGAAATAACTGCCTAGTCTGTGGGGTACTCGGCTATTAGAAACTGAAATAACTGCCTAGTCTGTGGGGTATGTGGCTATTAGAAACTGAAGTAACTGCCTAGTCTGTGGGGTATGTGGCTATTAGAAACTGAAATAACTGCCTAGTCTGTGGGGTACGCGGCTATTAGAAGCTGAAATAACTGCTTAGTCTGTGGGGTACTCGGCTATTAGAAACTGAAATAACTGCCTAGTCTGTGGGGTATGTGGCTATTAGAAACTGAAGTAACTGCCTAGTCTGTGGGGTATGTGGCTATTAGAAACTGAAATAACTGCCTAGTCTGTGGGGTACGCGGCTATTAGAAACTGAAATAACTGCCTAGTCTGTGGGGTACTCGGCTATTAGAAACTGAAATAACTGCCTAGTCTGTGGGGTATGTGGCTATTAGAAACTGAAATAACTGCCTAGTCTGTGGGGTATGTGGCTATTAGAAACTGAAATAACTGCCTAGTCTGTGGGGTATGTGGCTATTAGAAACTGAAATAACTGCCTAGTCTGTGAGGTATGTGGCTATTAGAAACTGAAATAACTGCCTAGTCTGTGGGGTATGTGGCTATTAGAAACTGAAATAACTGCCTAGTCTGTGGGGTATGTGGCTATTAGAAACTGAAATAACTGCCTAGTCTGTGGGGTATGTGGCTATTAGAAACTGAAATAACTGCCTAGTCTGTGGGGTATGTGGCTATTAGAAACTGAAATAACTGCCTAGTCTGTGGGGTACGCGGCTATTAGAAACTGAAATAACTGGCTAGTCTGTGGGGTACGTGGCTAATAGAAACTGAAATAACTGCCTAGTCTGTGGGGTATGCGGCTAATAGAAACTGAAATAACTGCCTAGTCTGTGGGGTATGTGGCTATTAGAAACTGAAATAACTGCCTAGTCTGTGGGGTATGTGGCTATTAGAAACTGAAGTAACTGCCTAGTCTGTGGGGTATGTGGCTATTAGAAACTGAAATAACTGCCTAGTCTGTGGGGTACGCGGCTATTAGAAGCTGAAATAACTGCTTAGTCTGTGGGGTACTCGGCTATTAGAAACTGAAATAACTGCCTAGTCTGTGGGGTATGTGGCTATTAGAAACTGAAGTAACTGCCTAGTCTGTGGGGTATGTGGCTATTAGAAACTGAAAGAACTGCCTAGTCTGTGGGGTACGCGGCTATTAGAAACTGAAATAACTGCCTAGTCTGTGGGGTACGCGGCTATTAGAAGCTGAAATAACTGCTTAGTCTGTAGGTACTCGGCTATTAGAAACTGAAATAACTGCCTAGTCTGTGGGGTATGTGGCTATTAGAAACTGAAATAACTGCCTAGTCTGTGGGGTATGTGGCTATTAGAAACTGAAATAACTGCCTAGTCTGTGGGGTATGTGGCTATTAGAAACTGAAATAACTGCCTAGTCTGTGGGGTATGTGGCTATTAGAAACTGAAATAACTGCCTAGTCTGTGGGGTATGTGGCTATTAGAAACTGAAATAACTGCCTAGTCTGTGGGGTATGTGGCTATTAGAAACTGAAATAACTGCCTAGTCTGTGGGGTATGTGGCTATTAGAAACTGAAATAACTACCTAGTCTGTGGGGTACGCGGCTATTAGAAACTGAAATAACTGGCTAGTCTGTGGGGTATGTGGCTAATAGAAACTGAAATAACTGCCTAGTCTGTGGGGTATGCGGCTAATAGAAACTGAAATAACTGCCTAGTCTGTGGGGTATGTGGCTATTAGAAACTGAAATAACTGCCTAGTCTGTGGGGTATGTGGCTATTAGAAACTGAAATAACTGCCTAGTCTGTGGGGTATGTGGCTATTAGAAACTGAAATAACTGCCTAGTCTGTGGGGTATGCGGCTATTAGAAACTGAAATAACTGCCTAGTCTGTGGGGTATGTGGCTATTAGAAACTGAAATAACTGCCTAGTATGTGGGGTATGTGGCTATTAGAAACTGAAATAACTGCCTAGTCTGTGGGGTATGTGGCTATTAGAAACTGAAATAACTGCCTAGTCTGTGGGGTATGTGGCTATTAGAAACTGAAATAACTGCCTAGTCTGTGGGGTATGTGCCTCTGCCTGTCCTCATGATGGTGCCTAACCCTATAAAACACTGAACCATAATCTTCAAATACAAAAACAAAACCTAATAAAACACTGAACCATAATCTTCAAATACAAAAACAAAACCTAATAAAACACTGAACCATAATCTTCAAATACAAAAACAAAACCTAATAAAACACTGAACCATAATCTTCAAATACAAAAACAAAACCTAATAAAATACTGAAAAAGACACAAAGATAAAGGCACATTCCTCGATCCATGTGCTAGAACAAATTTGTAAAAACGCTCCTTCTTCCCTAGTGGTATTAGAGCATGGAATGGGTTGCCTGAGTTATCCAGGAAAGCCATAATTTTGGCAGAATTTAGTTCATTGGTTAACATGCATGACTAAATTTACCTAGGAACACGCTTAAGACATAATCAGGTTCTTTTTCCGAAGTAACGTCTGTATTTTACTGCAAGACGTAAACAGAAATATTGAGACTATAATATTTTCTTTAAAGCAACTGACCATTGTATAAAAATGTATTGGTATGACCACCAACAACAATGTCCACGTCTTGAAGTCGTTTGGCGAGCTCCAAATCCATGACAAAGCCTGAATGCCCCAGGGCGATGATCTTGTTAATCCCTAACGCTGTCAATTTGTCGACTTCCGTCTGCACAGCTTTGAGTTCTTCAGTGAATGTAACCGTTTCTTGAGAGGGGAAAATATAACATTGGACTTAAATACATAACATTAGTTTTGTAGAGGACCAGCTTGCGAATTAAATACATTAGTTTTGTAAAGGACCACATTGATATTGCTAAATACATAACATAAGTTTTATAGTATATTACACGGAAATTGCATAACATTAGTTTTATAGTATGGCGCATGGAAATGGTTAAATACATAGCAATAGTTTATCTTATCTTATCTTATATAATACAGCATTAAAACAACAATAGGGTTTGTTGGACTAGTCCGTTTCGTTTCTTTGATTAAAAAGTACTGGGCCGGAAGTCGCTTTTTTCCCTATATATCTTTGTATTTTTCAGTTTTCTTTTTAAATTAAACTGACATTATTATGCTATAATTTTAAGTGTACCTGATAGAGAAAAAAATTCTGCACAAAAATACGGGTAGTTGGGATATAACCCGATAGAGGCTATAAAAAGAAAAGACCTGAAACTAGCGCGTGAAACTACACATTTACAGTACTTTATTTGATGAGTATTTTACCCAAGATCTGTGTTGTTTTTTTTAGGACTAGCTTATTTCATGTACCCGGCATTTTCCGATACACAATTTCATACACAAAATAATTGTTGAAAAAAATTGTAGTGATTTTAAACTTTAAATGATTACTTAAAAAGGTGTTACTCTAATCAGTATTGAATATTATTTTGTTAAGAATGTCACTGTTTATTTTGTGTCTGTTCTAGTTTCTTAAATTTTTCTTGAGTAAAGGGGGCATTTTTCTCCTAATGGGTATACATGATTTCTCCAAGCAGCCTTTGTAAAATATTGGTCCTAAATAATGCTTTGTTTATAAACGAAAAATCGCATGGCTGCATTATGATGAATGTACGTGTTAGTTCAATATATTTTATATTACTAGGTAACTATAAATAACCGCATAAATAGATGTAAGTTTAATTTTTTTTCTGTTAGATAAAGTCATATGGCAAATTTTTGTTTATATCCTAATTCTAAAAAGGAATAATAATAGAATTATACAGTAAAAATAATCACTAAGTTTTTCTTTTAATAGTTTTGAAAGTCTAACTGAGTTTGTGTTTTTGCAGATGTACACAAGCTACACTATGAGTCAGTCCATCTCTTCTAATTGTTTGGAAATAAGTGTAAACATGTAGGCTTCTATATTTTTAGCCTGAATTTAAGAAGTTACAAACTTCAAACAACTAATATATTGCCTCTTCCATAAAACTTTGTACTTAAAAAATAAATTTATCCAATGCTCGAAATCCTGTTGAATACATAGGCCCTATTTAAATCGATCCGGTATCAATGTATTAAGTAGCAATAACCCCGCAAAATACAATTAAATGAAAGAAGATTGAGATATACATATATTTTTGTGACGTGTACCGGCACCTTTTTTCAATGTCGGGAAAAATGATTACTTTTCTTGTAATTCAACGTTAATTGTTAATTTATTATTAGTTGAAAGTTAGGCAATCTATCACTGAGTACCGGAGCCTCTTTTTTATTTTTACACAAAAAAAGCACTTTATATACTTTCAGCCGACATGCCTATTATTAAAAACACCTCTATGTGAACTTCTCAATCATCTAGAGTCTTAGACAGTCATTATTTTAGACTAGATTTAAGTAGAATCTAGACCTAGATTTAGTAGGCCTATTATTATAAAAAAATAAAATAATAATCAGTCATTATAGACATCATTCGCAATTTTATTATTAGGTCTAGGCATTGAAAAGTAAATCTATTAATAAACTATAATAGATCTAAGTCTAAGTACTAACTTATTAAATAAGTCATTATAAGTAGAAGTATTATAATGAATATTGTATAGATCTAGATTGACTAGATTATAGATAGATCTATAGATAGATCTCTAGTTTAGTAGATTGAAGTATAGAGTATAATAAACGTATTACAGTATTATTAGATCTATGTCTTATGTCTATATCTAATAATTAAAAAACTTTAGTCTTTATTAATATCTAGATTTTTTTCTAATAAAAACTGACTATAGACATAGCATATGCTAGACTCGGCAATCTAGTCTCAAGATAGAATCTATACTAATAATAGATCTATTCGATTTTATATATAGATCTAGACTAGAATTATCTAAATATACTAATGGAGAGATAATATGAGGTGTTAGCTAATAGCGTTGCACAAGAAACAAACCTGGGTTTTTCTAAACTCTAATACTTGGTATGTAATAGTAAAACAGCACCTACCTAAATAAATCATAACTAGCAATCAAAAACCTATATTTATTGTAATATATATAGGTCTGTGGTTGTATTTTATATAGCCTTCGTAACTTCTTCTATAGAGAAATGACTTTTGTAATTTCTTTTACTGAAAATTGGGCTATTCGCGTCTGACACATATATAATTTTTATGTTCAGCAACAAACCCTATTAGTAGTTCTAGAAATATTTTCTTCTTTTGCTAAAAATTGTTGTTAGATTTGCTCTATGTTCGTGTGTAGATATGTAGGAACATCCTTTGTTTGGAAACGAACAATGAGACAGCAAAAGTAAAATTTAACTCTTCTAATTTAAGGGTTAAGCTGGTCAGAAAAAAAAAGTTTTTTTTCATGGGCATCAAAAATTAGAAATCACGACAGAAAAAGAACAACTCTAAAAACAAAACAAAACAACTGACCAGGTTGAGAGATGAAAGAAGTATCTGTTGTGGTGTACCCTACCACGCCTATTCTCTGACCACCAATGGTGAGCACAGTTGAAGGCTTGATGAGACCTTGCAATGGCGGTGTATTGTTTAAGTTCATGTTACTGGAGATCAGAGGGAACGAGACGTTTCGGACAAACGGTAGAAGGCCAGCAACTCCGGTGTCAAACTCATGGTTCCCTATTGCCTTTGGAAGAAAAAAAAAAGTCACATTGTTTTTTTATTCATGTTTTTTTTTTTTAATTTTATGCTTTAAATACAGACCCCCCCCCCCTAAACAACGGTGGATAGTATTTTCAGTCTAAAGTGGGCTTGCAGAGTCAGTCTAGAGTGGGCTTGCAGAGTCAGTCAAGAGTGGGCTTGCAGAGTCAGTCAAGAGTGGGCTTGCAGAGTCAGTCAAGAGTGGGCTTGCAGAGTCAGTCAAGAGTGGGCTTGCAGAGTCAGTCAAGAGTGGGCTTGCAGAGTCAGTCTAGAGTGGGCTTGCAGAGTCAGTCAAGAGTGGGCTTGCAGAGTCAGTCAAGAGTGGGCTTACAGAGTCAGTCAAGAGTGGGCTTGCAGAGTCAGTCAAGAGTGGGCTTGCAGAGTCAGTCTAGAGTGGGCTTGCAGAGTCAGTCTAGAGTGGGCTTGCAGAGTCAGTCAAGATTGGGCTTGCAGAGTCAGTCAAGAGTGGGCTTGCAGAGTCAGTCAAGAGTGGGCTTGCAGAGTCAGTCAAGAGTGGGCTTGCAGAGTCAGTCAAGAGTGGGCTTGCAGAGTCAGTCAAGAGTGGGCTTGCAGAGTCAGTCTAGAGTGGGCTTGCAGAGTCAGTCTAGAGTGGGCTTGCAGAGTCAGTCTAGAGTGGGCTTGCAGAGTCAGTCAAGAGTGGGCTTGCAGAGTCAGTCAAGAGTGGGCTTACAGAGTCAGTCAAGAGTGGGCTTGCAGAGTCAGTCAAGAGTGGGCTTGCAGAGTCAGTCTAGAGTGGGCTTGCAGAGTCAGTCTAGAGTGGGCTTGCAGAGTCAGTCAAGAGTGGGCTTGCAGAGTCAGTCAAGAGTGGGCTTGCAGAGTCAGTCAAGAGTGGGCTTACATGGTCAGTCAAGAGTGGGCTTACATGGTCAGTCTAGAGTGGGCTTACAGATTTCGTGTCCTACTGTTGGACCGCTACTAAAAACTGCACCATATCAAATGCTTTTCTTGCAGAGCTACTGAGAAATAAACAGTTACTCCCAAAGTGTGTGTGTGTGTGGGGGGGGGTTGAGGTGAGTGAATGGTTAAGCGCTCGGCTTACGAACCTGGGGTCCTGGGTTCGAATCTCGGTGAAGACTGGGATTTTGAATTTCGGGATTTTTAGGGCGCCCTTGAGTCCACCCAACTCTAATGGGTACCTGACTTTAATTGGGGAAAGTAAAGACGGTTGGTCGTTGTGCTGGCCACATGACACCCTGCTCGTGGACAGTTGGTCAAAGAAACATAGGGCCTTAACATCATCTGCCCTATAGATCGCAAGGTCTTAAAAGGGAACTTTACTTTACAGTTTGGGAACACGGGAGATCGTCCAAATATATATATATATATATATATATATATATATATATATATATATATATATATTAAACTACATAAAAAATGACAAGCAGGTTGGTCTCTCCATATTTCTGTTCTTTATACTTTTGGCATGTTCTACTTCTGTGCACTTGTAAACTATTGAGAATAACGATTTTTAAAAAATATATATAAGTACTAAAAGTAGTTCTGTCAAGGGGCAACAACACATTTATAGTCCACTGAATCTTGTTATAATTGGTTTTCGTTGTTTCTCTACCTGTAGTAGCACTGTTGTAGTCTTAAGTTTTGTGTTGTTTTGTTTGTGGCAATATAGAAACAAATGTTTAACCACAAGAATTAATCTTCAAAATTTAGAAAATGAGTTTCTATGAAATTTTGTTTAGAAATTGTAATAAGAACTCGTATCCCATGCACCCAACCCTATTGCCATCTGTCCTCCCAGATCATGTCAATAATGTCTGGTCTGATCTGACGCATCGAATATCTGTTAATTTCAAGTCAGCTTTCAAGATACATAAAATTTCCACTTAAAATTTGAATTCACTTACCATGACATCGTACTGAATAAGGTTCATAAAGCTAGCTGCAGCTAATCCCCCAAACTTGTAAAACCAGATGGTCCCTTGGAACTGATCCCCAGCGTCCAACAGAAGGACATTTGGAAACTTTGCACGTAGTTCTTGGACCTGAAATAGTGGGAGTGCTAGTTAATAGTTTGCTCTTCATAGGTGCGCAAGGTTTGAAATCAGGGGCTGACTGGCTATATGGGCATTCGGGCAAATGCCCTGTTGACCGGTATCCAAATGGGCCGGTAGGGCAACCTAAATGGCTTCATATAGAACGTATTAAATTGTTAAAGATTTTATAATATTCTTATCTTATCTCATATAATACAGACGCTACTTCAAAAAAGAAGATGATTACGTCCTACGCGTCATGCATTTAGTCATGCATATTAACCAATGACTTAAATTCTGCCAAGTCACTGGTTTCCTGGCTAGCTCAAGCAATCCATTCCATGCTCTAATACCACTAGGGAAGAAGGCCTACATCCGTAGACAGTGCTACTGGCAGACTCCATCCTTTTAGGACCTATATTCTTATGATTAAAAATCAACATAAGGCCTATATTTCTTATAAGGATATAGTGTTCACTTTATGCATGCGTTTAGTTATCGATACATTATCAAACAATACAATTTGTGGACTGTGTTGTATAGAAATGCACTGGCCTATGTCAGCTCCCAGTTCGCCCCTGTTTGAAAGTGGAACTTGACTTCCTAGAAAGATATGTGCCCAGCTTTGAGTTTCAAAAAGTAAAGAAATGATTGACATCGTACCCCCTACTATAGTATAAAGATCTAATGACCTACATAAATGTGTTTAAAAAATTTGATTTCATTTATTTAAAATTAGTAGAGCTAGTGACAGTATTTGCTAAAGTTTTCAAATATTAAAACTTAACTTTTTAACATAACACATAGATTTCTATAAGTACAGATTTGGTGTTAAGATATTTATTTTTACAAAGTTACCTTTGTTCGAAGCCTGGCAGCGCCGCCAAAGCATTTACCATTAGCTGCCGCATCAGTGGTACAGGGCGCACTGTTTCTAAAAATAAGGAAAGATACATAGTGTCATTGGGAGATAACCGACAGAGAAAGAAACCAGGGGCTCCACTGTAAACATAACATTCCACAAGGTAGATAGCCTTAAGAGACCCCTTGCAAATATCTATGTACCCTGACAATGATATAGGGCCTATTGTATTTAAAGTGTACGCAATATTTATAGGAGTACGCACATATATTTTTGTTTACCAGGTCGATTTATAGCGGGAAAACAGCTGGCTGCAACAGATTAAGTAGGCCTACTATTACAAAGGTCGAGGACATACATTGGAGACCCAAAGAAACAGCTCTTACCAAAGAAACAGCTCTTACCAAAGAAACAGCTCTTACCAAAGAAACAGCTCTTACCAAAGAAACAGCTCTTACCAAAGAAACAGCTCTTACCAAAGAAACAGCTCTTACCGAAGAAACAGCTCTTACCGAAGAAACAGCTCTTACCGAAGAAACAGCTCTTACCGAAGAAACAGCTCTTACCAAAGAAACAGCTCTTACCAAAGAAACAGCTCTTACCAAAGAAACAGCTCTTTTCGAAGAAGGTCGCTAACAGCGAAAATGGAACGTACAAAGACTCGGCGGATAACGGCTTTGTCTGAGTCATATATAGCAAAACAAGTTGGTCCCAAATTGGTCCAAATACTGTACACATCTTTAATCTTAAGACGGTAGACCTTTGTACAAGGTCACTTTAGTCAATTAGGAGCTGTTTAATTAAAAAAAAATATATATATTAACTTTATACACATACACTATGTAGACCAGTGATTCCCAAAGTTTTCCATATAGACCCCCAGGGGTCTACGAAGACTTCCAAGGGGTCTGCGAAAGGGAAAACATAAATTGGGGGTCTATGAGATGTCCACGGGGGTCTACAATAAGATTTCATTTAAACAGGTCGACTTTAATAATTTTAACATAAAATTAATGTAATTCTTTCATACACTAATATATGATTTGTACCCGAGTTAATCTTTTAAATATTTAATGCTATTCCACCAAAAAATTGTTTGTATCTAATTTAAATACTTATTTAAATAGCTTCAAAGTTTAACAAAAAGTATATAGACTGTACAGCGTTGATTATTTAAAATTGGTATTTATTCTTTCCTTGTCATACTAGCGGTTGCCTAAGTGCCTTTTTATACTGATATGAAATCAATTATACTGGAGGATCATTTGAGGCATTGGCTGCACCCTGACAAAATAGATACAGATTTGAACAAAACGTTTCAACACTCAAAGATCAGAATAGACCCACACAATCTCTCTTCGACATCATATAGAGAAGATAATAGTTTGTGAGCGTCTTACAAAATCTCTTTACATATAGCAAAATACGGAAAACACTATAGGTAAAACTTCGTAAAACATTGATTTTACCCGCCTTTGTAGTTTTAAATAACTGTTTTACACAAATCTACATCTGATATTATTAAACGAATTTCTTTAATCAACAATACAGTTCAAGGTCACATCTGTGGCATAAGTTAAACATTAAAAGCTTTTTTTTTTGTAATTCTTTCCAAACGACATATATACTGTTACGGATCATCGACGTCGCAGGCTCTGACAGGGTGTAGCGCTGTGTGATGCAAACTGCCTAAAGGTCGCTGGCTCCTTATTCTTAACAGGGTTGACCCACGATACCTTTCCCATGTTCGGGTATAGCTGCAAGACAGCGCAGTTTGAATTTACTTTTCCTTCTGTGTTTGGTGACTCCAGTAATAAATATAAATTGTTATTTTAATTAGTTTAAATTTGAATTTTATCAATTTAAAAAATAGATCTCTATAAACTATGTGTAGCTGTAAATTAGTTTTTCAATCTTTAACTCACTACAGTTAGAAATTTGTTTTAAAAATGTTTTGATGTATTTGCGAAAATTCAATACAAGTTAAGTAAGGGGTCTACCGAAAGCCAGAAAACATGGCAAGGGGTCTACGAGACAAAAAAGTTTGGGAACCACTGATGTAGACTATACTTTAAGACGAATTCACTGTTATAAAGGTCTTAAGGTACTGAAGCTTTTATTTTGCTCTAGTTGGATCTGTCCTAACATTTTCTTAGTCTCGACTTTGGTTTAGCGGTGTACATTCCTCAATATTTCAAAACTCATTTCAATCTTAATATGGTGTAGATCTATCATTCAAAGCCATTTTTTTTTTCATCTCGGGAGTTGCGACAATGAATTGGTCTTGGTTGATATCAATATGTAACATATAGCGCGTCTTCTTCAGCGTTAAAGCACGTTTTTTGTGCTAATGACTAATGTAGTCAACAGATGGCGCCACAGTTCGTGTATCTTAAGGGGCAGAAGTTCTTCGCGCACGTTCCGACCCTCACAATCACACATTCACGCTCATAATTAAGTAGCAATTCAACCCGGATGTGATCTCTTCCCGTGCACAATGCAAACATCCAATCTGTCACACGAAATGATGATGTCATTTGATACTATGTCATTCTACATGGCGTGAAGACCAAGTGGTTCAGCCAACAATTACACTGTTCTGTCTTGACAGGTTTGTTTACTGGCACTCAAGAACCTTTCTATTGAGCTGAAAGGGCACTTAGGCCTAAGTCCACCTGTTGGCACCTGTACACGAGGATGAAAATATAATGTACATCAGCCTGGTGGTGAGCTAAAGTGTACCTAGCTCTTCATATATCTGATGGTGAAAATAAGAATGACTACACACTACATGATTCCAACGTGGAGTTGTGGTGGCTTAGAGGTAAGAGCTTAGGTTACGATGTCATCAAGACTTTGAATCCTATGAAGATATAGATTTTGTGAAAGCCCCTGAGTCCACCCAACTTTAATGGGTAACTGACTTTAGCTGAGAAAATTAAATGTGATTGTCGTTGTGCTGGCCCCCATGACACCATCGTTAACCGTCCTAAAAACAATGTGGAAGAGTAACTTGACCTTTACGTACTTACATGTCAGTTTGTTCAATCCTGGCGTGAACATCGTTTGTGTGTAAGATGGTGAGTTGAAATTCTGACGCTACTGCTGACAGTGTCAGAGACAACACAAATGCAAGTATCATGGTCAAGGCTTCAGTACTAGTGTCGAAAAGGTTCAATTGTAATTTCAAAGTATTGACTTGAAAGAAGATTCTTGAAAAACATTAAAGATGTGTTTATCAATAGTTTGCATTATACACATAAGTAATACAACTTTTATTTTGCCTCAAATTTGTACAATAGCTCAGACATAAAATATATTCTAAATTAGTCCAGATCTCCCGTGTTCTATAAGGGCTAATTCTGCCTATAATAATAGGCCAACTTTCTTATTCTAAAGTTGAAATAACACCAAGAAGGATAAGGCTGTTGAGATATCGTGTCAATTTGAAATTACTAGCTTAGCATCATTTAAAACAAATTTCTCTAGCAATGTAATCAAGGTGTCATTGGAATACAATTTGTTTAAGTCAGTTCCAATCACGTCTATTATATTAATATTTAAGACACACCATAATCATTTTCAATGCAACAGTTTTTTTTTAATATAGTTAAATATTAATGGAAAATAAATGCAAACACTAAATTTCCTGCGTATCTCTCTTCAATGACAAGTTGCGAACGTATGTTTTTAGAGATCGTTTATTTGTGCAGAGAAATCTTGAGCTAGTAGGCCTATAAATGGGACCCATGAATAGTGGAGAGTATAATTTGAACATCTGTTCTAAGCTACGATTCGGTGGACACTAGCACTTCGAGTAATTGACTCGCGGCCAACTTGAACTCTTCACGCTCAGAATGTGTTGGCCTGATTAGGACTATTCAATAAAGAATCGAAATATACAGCAGCAGATTGTACGTTTTAGAATACAATATCACATTGTACATCATTAGAATGCAACATCACATTATACATCATTACAAAACAACAGCACATTGTACATCATTACAAAACAACAGCACATTGTACATCATTACAAAACAACAGCACATTGTACATCATTACAAAACAACATCACATTATACATCATTACAAAACAACAGCACATTATACATCATTACAAAACAACAGCACATTATACATCATTAGGATACAACAGCACATTGTACATCATTACAAAACAACATCACATTGTACATCATTAAGATACAACAGCACATTGTACATCATTACAAAACAACAGCACATTGTACATCATTAAGATACAACAGCACATTGTACATCATTAGAAAACAGTAGAATACATCTCACAGCACATCATCGAAACAGATTGGAAGACTAGATCTATATCACATTAGAATTCATTAAAAGACAATGTACACTCTATTAGAATACCGAATTTTTAATTGCACTTTTACCTTTTGAGATCAACGGACAGAATAAAACCAATAGCAACTAAACTGACACATTAATGGGAAAAAAAAGACTACATCAGAGTTAAACTAAAAACATTGGAAGTGTGCATTGGCTGTTTCTATTGAAAATACACTTTAATAAACAAATGCAATTTAGGTTCATTAACTTACTTAACAATGTGTGTCCACAGAGATTAGTTACTTCCCTTCGCACCAGGATTCATTTCATCGAGCCTTACTTGTACACACTGAATCAATAAGACTAAGACTGTAAATCAAACCATATGGTTATGGTGCCGAAGTAAACAAGTAGTCCACACTGAAGTCTACCTGGTATCACTGTAGCAATAGGTGTTGTCCTTCTACAAGAACCTGTCATCTAGTAGCAAAAATAACAGGATGCATAAGGGGGGATGACTGTCAATCGGACACAGGTTGTCTTTCCCTGTAAGGTTGTTTAAGGGACAGCACTCGTGTTAGTCAAGCTTCCATAGCCTGTACTTTCTGAGACCAAGTCCAAGTCTTTTATGTAGAAAAATGGGGATAAAGGACATTTAAAAAAAAATCAGTTGGAGGGGTTTCAGTTTTAGGTGAAATAAAACACAGGAAACTAAACAAACTGTAACGCAAGCCACCCATTTAAACCCAGATTATTATCTTTAAAAACCCAAACTAGATTTGAAAAAAAATTCCACTAAAATAGTCTCCTACGCTTTTTATTTTTTTGTACTACATTCTGGAGTTATAATGAATAGTAAATGTCTGAACAGTAACCACACGCACACACAACTGTTCCTCTCTGAGCATCAAGCTCGTACACTGGCGGGTGTGGTATTCCCCTCCACCACTTGTTATAACCAGATTGAACCACTTAACATTGTATATGTATCCCCAATACATTTCGTTTCTGGATTTACTCTATTCGTCACTTTCGTAATTTTTTTTGTTCCACAGAAAGATGATACAGGAATGGTCTCTGAATTTAACGTATTTATAGTTTAAAAAAACAACACGAAGTCTTTAGATTATCAGGGATTAGATTAGATATGGACTGAATTACATGGGTCTATCCGATTTTTTTAGTGACCTATTAAATTGTTCAGTGCACCTACAAGATAGTTTCAGTGCACAATAATGGCTGCATGGTCGTGTGGATTGCGCGCTGGACTGTCGATCGGTCATCTCGATGTTTCCGGGTTCATACCCTGCCCTCTGCCATCCCCAGTCGTCTTGCGGGAGGCTTTGACTAGGGTGTAGATTATCTTCAATTCTGAAGGAAGGAATATCCGAAACATGCAAAACATTTTACAGACATTTTTACAAACCTATCATCTAGCTTCAGTGCACCTATCAGATAGTTTCAGTGCACCTATCAGATAGTTTCAGTGCACCTATCAGATAGTTTCATTGCACCTATCACACCGTTTAATTGCACCTCTAAGATAGTTTCGGTGCACCCATCAATTTCAGTGACCCTATCAGATGGTTTCGTTGCACACATCAGATCATTGCATTGCACCTACTTTATCGTTACAGTGCATCAGATCATTGCATTGCATCTACTCTATCGTTACAGTGTATCAGATCATTGCATTGCACCTACTCTATCGTTACAGTGTATCAGATCATTGCATTGCACCTACTTTATCGTTACAGTGTATCAGATCATTGCATTGCACCTACTCTATCGTTACAGTGTATCAGATCATTGCATTGCACCTACTTTATCGTTACAGTGTATCAGATCATTGCATTGCACCTACTCTATCGTTACAGTGCATCAGATCATTGCATTGCACCTACTCTATCGTTACAGTGTATCAGATCATTGCATTGCACCTACTCTATCGTTACAGTGTATCAGATCATTGCATTGCACCTACTCTATCGTTACAGTGTATCAGATCATTGCATTGCACCTACTCTATCGTTACAGTGTATCAGATCATTGCATTGCACCTACTTTATCGTTACAGTGTATCAGATCATTGCATTGCACCTACTCTATCGTTACAGTGCATCAGATCATTGCATTGCACCTACTTTATCGTTACAGTGTATCAGATCATTGCATTGCACCTACTCTATCGTTACAGTGCATCAGATCATTGCATTGCACCTACTCTATCGTTACAGTGTATCAGATCATTGCATTGCACCTACTCTATCGTTACAGTGTATCAGATCATTGCATTGCACCTACTCTATCGTTACAGTGTATCAGATCATTGCATTGCACCTACTCTATCGTTACAGTGCATCAGATCATTGCATTGCACCTACTCTATCGTTACAGTGTATCAGATCATTGCATTGCACCTACTCTATCGTTACAGTGTATCAGATCATTGCATTGCACCTACTCTATCGTTACAGTGTATCAGATCATTGCATTGCATCTACTCTATCGTTACAGTGTATCAGATCATTGCATTGCACCTACTCTATCGTTACAGTGCATCAGATCATTGCATTGCACCTACTCTATCGTTACAGTGTATCAGATCATTGCATTGCATCTACTCTATCGTTACAGTGTATCAGATCATTGCATTGCACCTACTCTATCGTTACAGTGCATCAGATCATTGCATTGCACCTACTCTATCGTTACAGTGTATCAGATCATTGCATTGCATCTACTCTATCGTTACAGTGTATCAGATCATTGCATTGCACCTACTCTATCGTTACAGTGTATCAGATCATTGCATTGCACCTACTCTATCGTTACAGTGCATCAGATCATTGCATTGCACCTACTTTATCGTTACAGTGCATCAGATCATTGCATTGCACCTACTCTATCGTTACAGTGTATCAGGTCATTGCATTGCACCTACTCTATCGTTACAGTGTATCAGATCATTGCATTGCACCTACTCTATCGTTACAGTGTATCAGATCATTGCATTGCACCTACTCTATCGTTACAGTGCATCAGATCATTGCATTGCACATACTTTATCGTTACAGTGCATCAGATCATTGCATTGCATCTACTCTATCGTTACAGTGCATCAGATCATTGCATTGCACCTACTCAATCGTTACAGTGCATCAGATCATTGCATTGCATCTACTCTATCGTTACAGTGTATCAGATCATTGCATTGCACCTACTCTATCGTTACAGTGCATCAGATCATTGCATTGCACCTAATTTATCGTTACAGTGCACCTACCTAGTCGAAAAGTTTAGCAGGGAATCAGCGTCGATGGCGGCATTGTCAATTTCTTTTTTCTTCGTTCTCATGTTTCCTGTTGGAGGGTTCAGATCCTATATTTGAGATGTTGGAGGGTTCAGGTTAGTAATCCTATGTTTGAGATTTAACGCGAAGTGTTTTTTCTTCTATAGGAGAGTTTTGGGGCCAGTGTCTTGTTCGGATCTCTTGATAAAGCATGCAGCTTTGAAGGACATGATCAGAATTCTGTGGTGATGCTCCACAAGGGCAAGTTTCGACTTTTAGTTTTCGGTGACTGTTGGGAAGAATTTATCCAACAGCCAGGCGTGAACCGGGAGCTTTCACATCAAGTCCTGTCTAAGATTGTGTCTTGCCTCATACGTAGCGCAGAGTCCTCGGTCCTAGAGTCCTCGGTCCTACGAGGAATTTCTTCATATTCCTATTCTGCAACTGCCACAAAACCGTGCAGGGACCGCCAATCCAGTCTCGAGTCTCTGATGAAGGCCTGGGACAGGGATGTCAAGGCTTCTGTTCCATCCTAACCCCATGGATATAAAAAAAGTTCATCCATGTTAACCCGAAGGAAGCTGTGTTCCATACCCGTCCTTGGCCTACCTAGGTTTCAATACATGATGCTTCCACCGAGGCTCCACTTTGAGAGCTAGAATCCTCAAAGTGCACCTAACAGATAGTTTCAGTGCACCTAACAAACAGTTTCAGTGACCATCAGATATTTTCAGTTCACCTACCAGATCCATTCAGTGCATCTTTCAGACAGTTTTAGTGCACCTGACAGATAATTTCAGTACACCTTTCAGATGATTTAACTGTACCTGCCAAATCATATTCTGCACCTATTTTCTATAATGACTTTTCTTTGGGCCTCAAATGTGTGACACGCGGCCTTCGCGAGAGCTTTCCAACTATCTGTTTCCGAGGCCATCCTTTGCCAACTAGACCCCCGCCAGACAACGGCTTTATCTGTATCAGATGTAGGAAAATATGCAGGTCGCAATTGGCCACGTGTCATATTTAATCTTCGAAATCGAAGACATTTCCATTCATCAGATTGTTTCAGTTGCACTGATCTGATCATTTCTGCACACAGAACGTTCAATGACATCTGTCTGCTCGTTTTATTTACAGACCTATATATGTTATACCTAGACTGGAAAACAGAGCCGAATTTCGTGTCGGATCGTTATGTGCATAAACTCTATTTCAAGCTGTAAACCCTTAATCTTGGAAAGTCTTAAAAAAAAAGTAATGATCTTTTTTTTCAAAGTTTAGAAATAATACAATCCCAATTTGAGGATTTTAAACAGAAAGGACTATTAATCACAGAATTCGCGCAAATTTATGATATAAAGCTTATTTCCTTTTAGTTTCAATGAAGCTAACAACATGTCCTAGATCTAAATACTTCAAGACTGTTAATTTTAATTATCTTATTATTTTAGATTGTGCATTTAAATAGATTGATTACCTCTATAGGGACACTGCGTTTTTATTGATATAAATATACAAGACTTATTAATGACCGGCTACAAATCTGTGTAATGACAAAAAGAATGGCATTTTTTTTACAAAGTTTATATCCACTCACTGTCTGTCTGTCTGGTAAAAAGTTTGTACACGTTATTTCTCCCACACCAAATTACAGATCAAAAGTGAAATTTTGCACAATTATTATTTTTACATGACAATAAAAGAATCAATTAAAAAAATACAACAATTAGTTAATTAACTATTGGTAATTAATTATTTTGTTTGGTATTTCGAACAAGGGAAAGAAATTGTACTTTTCTGATGTGGTGGTATAAGTTGAATTAGCCCCCTTTATGCTTTGTAGGTTACCGCTTTAAAGTTTGAAGCTAACAATTGATAACTATAAAATCTATTTTCATAAGCGATTCCCTGGCAGAGTGGTTAGACTTAAGGAGGGCTGGCAGAGTGGTTAGACTTAAGGTGGGCTGGCAGAGTGGTTAGACTTAAGGTGGGCTGGCAGAGTGGTTAGACTTAAGGTGGGCTGGCAGAGTGGTTAGACTTAAGGAGGGCTGGAAGAGTGGTTAGACTTAAGGAGGGCTGGCAGAGTGGTTAGACTTAAGGAGGGCTGGCAGAGTGGTTAGACTTAAGGAGGGCTGGCAGAGTGGTTAGACTTAAGGAGGGCTGGAAGAGTGGTTAGACTTAAGGAGGCTGATGAGGCCTTAGCCCTCGAGTTGGAATTCATGTCGTTCACCTTTTTTCTTTATAAATGCATTTAAAAAGCGATCACCACCCTACCCTCAACTGGTCCAGACAAGTGATTATAGCGCAGTGAGAAAGCTATATATTACAGACGTTACTTTAAAAAAAGCGCGAAGATGTATTATTGTTAGTCTAGATCTATTACAACTTTGAATACATGACTGATCCAAACTAATTGATACAACTACACTCAATATAAGTTTGTTTTTTTAAAGTGTTTTTTTAAAATGTTTTTCTTATTATATTTCAATCTTATTCAGGTTTCAATTACCACTGCATCGAATAAATGTCGAGTGAATTTCCCCTTTTTATTTCCATATAAACTTTCCGAAAGCACTCAATACCTTTAGTATTTATCTAAGAAGTGGGAAAAGACTATTATTTCCATCTAAATACACACTAGCACGTGACCGCACATTTGGCGGAGTTACTAAACCAAGTGACACCAGCACTGATGCAAGAAGCAGACGACAAAATCACTGGTCACGAGTGACTCTGTTTGCCCTTTCTATTAGAATAGTAGAACATACACCGGGGAAAAAAAAGGACAAGTTTGATTTGATTCACATTTAGGTATTTTATTGAGAGGTGAAAGAAGAAATAGGCACTGGAAAACATGGCACAAACTGCATTGAAAAAGGGAATAAAAAACAAAAACAACAACAAATAAAAAAAAGTGTTTGTGTTTTCAGATGAACTCATAGGGGCCTCTATGGAACAGCTGTTTGGTAAGGCAGGTTTTGAAAATTTGATATGATAATTTTAGTAACACAAACAAAAGGGTGAAAGTAGATTACAACAGCGTTTTTGACATATAAATAGGTCTTATCACGAGTCATCTATTATTCTTTTCGTTATTTTTGTGAAGAACTGTGAAAGTTATAATACCAATTCAATCATGTTTTTAAAAAGATGTATAAATATATTCATACAATGAAAATTCTTAGATTTCGATAAACCAGTAGCCAAATACACCAGGAAACACAAAATAACGTCATTTGATAACGTCATTTGATAACGTCATTTGATAACGTCATTTGATAACGTCATTTGATAACGTCATTTTGACCATATTTTTTTTTATAATTGCCAAACAGCTGACCCACTGTATTACATCACTTGCCGAACAACTGACCCACGGGATTAGGGAGGGAGGTCCGTTTGAAAGGCAACATACGCTCGTTGAGAATATTCAATATTTTGTTATTGAACTGGGAATCCGAAGAAAAGTCAGAGATTGTTCGCAGGGCTAAGGGCGGGGAGGGCATGGAAGGAGGGGGGGGGAGGTAAAAGTGGGCCGCTCCAATTCAAATCAAAAGTCTATGTCAGAGAACATTACGACGCACATGGTTTTAAAAAAAGTGTGTTCCAGACAGAGAGAGAGAGAGAGAGATAGAGAGAGACGGAAAATTAAAATAGGTCGTTACTATTCAATGTAACAGATATTAGATTTTACGGGCGAAATAGTTAGTGTGTGTGTGTTGGGGGGGGGGATTGTTAAAATGCGGACCGTTAATTTGAAGTTACAAAAAGGAGGGGATAATCCAGCCATAATAAACAATATATAACCTGGGATTGAACAAATCAACGGGCGTAGCCGGTGTGTAGTACTAATCTAAATAAATGTGCATATTGAATCAATATAAAAAGAAGACAAAGAGCTGTTGCTTGTTTTAATCCTTCTGCAACAAATATAGTCCTTTAAGTTTTGAATGAAATACTAATGAGTTGAATTCATCAGAATAATGAGATTATTACGAACTGTTACTTTGTTAATGTATCACACTGTGAGAACTAGATCGAAAGAAATCTTGTTCAAACACGCAATTCAAATCCATACAGAATAAAGCATCAAAACACCGACTTTGAATTGAAACTGCAATATTTTAATGGAATCAATTTAATTCGTTGTCACCTAACTGACGATACCAACATTGATTCCACCAGAATGTGGTAAATAATTACGGAGAGAAAAAGTTAAAAGTACAATCTTATCACCGAGTTTCAGTATTCGATCACTAAGTTTACTGAGATTAAATTTATTAGTATGTAAAATTTCAACAAAATCTTCTGATCTATCTTCAACTTTCTTTATCAAATAGATGTGAGTGTAGAGTGTTTACAGTTTTCTTTATTTTTTTTTATCGTGACCGTCTCAACGTTGGGTGATTTTCTTGCTTCTAAGAATGAGTTCAAACTAGTTCAAAGTAACGAGTACATTGAGTCCTACTAGCTACAAGTCTAGACATCAAACCTTCCTTCTCCAGGCACTGGTTTGACAAAATTTGAAGGGCTTATAGAAAATATTTCATGACATGCACACTTTTTTTTTCTCTCTAGATTCTAGGTTAACCTAACAATATAGAATTGACCACCAGCAGGGTGTGTAACAATAGTGAGTTTTAGTTGACACATCTAGCTCAGTGAACACATGTGGCTATTGTTGGATTAGGCTCCAAACTGAATACCTGAATACAAGATTGATGTGCATTATTTCATTGAAATAAAAGTGAATTCTTCTATTTTTATCTTTTTGTTTGAAATATACGTTTAGAGAGAGAAACAAAGAAGGGTTGGAGTTGTAAGGAAAACTTTATCATCCTAAAATATTTAGGTCAGGATTCAAACTTCATATTGAAGATAGATATTACTTGATGTGGCATTCTTTTAAGTCAACATTCTTTTTATAGAATCACTTTAGTTTAAAAAAAACAACCTTATACTAAGTGTAATTGTATCGATTAATTTGGATCAGTGATGTAATTAAATTAATTTGTAATAGATATAGACTAACAACAATAGGGCCTAAATCTGTGCCATTAGAAATAGTTTACCACTTGTTTTGGTTGAGCGCAATGTCATGCTTTTAGTTTTCTCAATTCACTGAGATCATTGTCAATGTCACAGTGATCGCTTTTTAAAAATGCATTTGATAAAAAACAGTTTTACGACTTGAATTAGGGTTAAGGCCAATACACTAACCACTTTGTCAGCGAAGTGCTTATGAAATTAGAAGGCTTTATAGTTATCTATTGCTAGTTTCAAACTTTTAAGCGACGTCCTAATTCTCTACACAAAGTATTTTTACAAAGCTTATATCAATTCACTCTGTCTGTCTGGATCAGCTGTTTGGTAAGCTACGTAATCCTATGGATCAGCTGTTTGGTAAGCTACGTAATCCTCTGGATCAGCTGTTTGGTAAGCTACGTAATCCTATGGATCAGCTGTTTGGTAAGCTACGTAATCCTCTGGATCAGCTGTTTGGTAAGCTACGTAATCCTATGGATCAGCTGTTTGGTAAGCTACGTAATCCTATGGATCAGCTGTTTGGTAAGCTACGTAATCCTATGGATCAGCTGTTTGGTAAGCTACGTAATCCTATGGATCAGCTGTTTGGTAAGCTACGTAATCCTATGGGTCAGCTGTTTGGTAAGCTACGTAATCCTATGGATCAGCTCATGGGCGTAGCCAGGATTTTTTTACGGGGGGGGGGGGGGGGGTTTAGGGGGGGAATTTTTTAAAAATGTATTTATGTGTGTGTGTGTGTACATAATCTTTATTACATTCTGACCCTTCATTCTTTCGGAAGACGTTTATTGTGCCCTAGAATAGGTTCTTCCATGAGTTAGTGGAAAAATTGTAGATTTCCAGCCATTACTAACAAGGGGGTCTGGGGGAGCGCTAGGAGCCAAGCACTATTTCTGATATTGAAAGCCAACAAATGCATATTCTGAGGTATCTACAGTGCATTTTCCTGCTTTTAAAAAGTTTTATTTCAAAAACCTAATGTGCTATTCTTACTGACTTAGACCCTCCCGCGCCGTCAAGCTGTTTCCATAAAAATCTGTCACTGGTAATGTCTGAAGCCTCTTCCCACCTGCCATGAGGACCTCCATGAATGAGTGGCGTCAAGTTGTACTAGGATATCATTGCAATTCTTCTTATGAGTAATTCATTTTGTCGGAGAACATGTCCCGCAAACCTCATGCGTCGCTCTCTCACAATCTTACTAAGGGGTCGACTCCCAGTTCGGCATAGGATTTCCTTGATTTGGACCCGATCTCTATAACTGACTCCTAAAATCTGTCTTAGCCATCTTTGTTGAGCCACATTTAGTGTTTTTCAATTTCGGCAGATGACTATTCACTGCAGTTTATTAATGGAGCCCTGCCACTGGTAAAAATGTGTAACCTCTCTTGAATACGCACTTGGAATTACGTAACTGTAGTTTGCTTTAGATTTTATATCGAAAAGAGAAGTTTTATCGTCAAAATCATCTGTTGGGGGTTTTTCACCTCAAAATGCTCTGTAGGGGGATCTTAAACTCAAAACCATCTGGAGGGGTTTTAAACTTTAAAAAAAAGCCATCTGTAAAAGAGGGGTTTAAACTCAAAACTACGCTCATAGATTTTAGAGTGAGTAATTTGCTTTTATTTATATTGAAGAGGTACTTTTAAGCTTTAAACTCCACTGGAGGGGAGTTTAAACTCAAAACCCCTTTGACTACACTCATAACATTTTTGAGTGTATAATTTGCTGTCTCTTTATTATTAAAGAGGTATTTTTTACCTTCAAACCCCGCTGAAGTGGGGTTTAAACTCAAAACTGAGTCAAAACCCATTTACCTACGCTCATAACATTTTGAGTGAGTAATTAGCTTTTTTTTTATATTGAAGAGGGGATTTATCGTAAATTTTAGAGGGGGGGGGGGGTTAAAATCAAAATCTTCCTTAACTGTGCTCTTGGAATTAGGGGATTTTCGTATGCATTTTTTTTTGTTTTATAAAAGAGGGGGAGTTAACTGCAGAAACCCCAGTTAGGGGGTTTAAAACTCAAAACCCCTGGTTGGGGGTTTTAAACTCGAACCCTCTGGTAGGGGTTTTAAACTCAAACCCCCCCCAGTAGGGTTTTTTTTAACTCGAACCCCCCTGGTATGGGGTTTTAAGCTGAAAACCCCCTGGTAGGGGGTTTTAAACTCAAAACCCCTTTGGTTCTGCTGGGGCAAGTGATGGTTTAGTATTAAAATCTCACCTAAAATAAACAAAATCAAAGCAAAAAATCAGTCACTAAATTCCGATATCCCTTTCGGGGGGGGGGGGGTTGAGCCCCAACCCCCCCCCCTCCCCGGCTACGCCCATGGTATCAGCTGTTTGGTAAGCAATTTTTTCCTTAGGTAGGTATTGATGTTTTTATCACCTCGAAACAAAAAGGGCGCAATTAGATTACAAATACGCTTTCATGTTTATTTTGACAGATGAATACATCATTAGTAATCTGTTCAGTAGTTCTTGTTAATCTAAGGAATTTATCGTACAATTAGCTGAACTAAAAGTCCTATAAAGATTCACGTATGGGCTTTTAGAAACTAAGAACTTTAGTCTCTCGTTAACCCTAAGCCTATTTCCCTCCCTACAAACGTTGAACGATTTAAAAGCAATTCAAAAAAAAAAATGAAATTGAAAAGTATATTGTCTTCGATCACTCGCGTCTAATGCATGACAGAATAGAGTAAGGATTTGATTATTGTTTTTTTGTATGTAGATCTAGAGACCCAGAAATTGGTGTCAACATTTAAGATTGATAAATGTGTAGGCCTACTATTTTAAGTAACAAGAACCACTGCTTATTAAATCTTCATTTTAAAAGTATGTCAAAATATATGCAAAAAAAGGAGCATTCTTTATAAATACAAATCAAAGCTTTTGGAGTTTTGGTAAATTATTAGTAGCTAGTAGACAAGTAATCTATTTAACATTATAATGGCAAATAATAATTTGTGTTTCTACTAGCTTACGCCACATTATGCAACTTTGAAGTTAAATTAAATACCTTTTAAATAGTGTTCTAAAAACGGTGCATTGTTAACAATTAATAAATAAATAAACGGATTGTATGTTTAATTTTAAAAACGAAAGAATTCCCTTGCAGAAGACTAAAATAGCCGTGGCACCTTTCTTCTAGCAGGCTACACAATTGTGTGAAATCAGATTTCTGACAAACGTGACAGATGGACGAATGAACCAAAACACACACACAAAAAAAGCCTCTCCATAATCGGGTGCGACAAAAGCGAGCAACAAAAGTTCTATAGCACTGGTCACTGACTGGTCAGTTTTCGATATCTCCACTCATTCATTTGAGACATTGGGAGGTCGGGCAACCAGCAAACATAATAAACAGTGTTAAGAAATGTTTGACGCTATTCTGTGATTAGCCTACTTTTTGAATCCATAATTATTTTTATTCACTGCGGGGTAACTGGTATTTTAAATGATCAACAAATATTTGTGAAAGGTCAACAGTATGGCGTGTATCACTACTGGTAGGAAATCACAGTTGAAAATCCGGATCTAGACCTAGATATGTCTTATAACCCATTTTTTTGTGTGTTTTTTTCGAGAGGTTCATGGCTAGCAGTTTATTTGTTTAGCTCAGCGGAGTTTAATCGGACTATGTTCACTTCTTTCAGTTCAAGGCATTTTATTTGAATCAAGAAATTATATCATCTATTGCGTGTATATGTGTTAGAGAGTGAGAGAGAGGGAGAGAGAGAGAGAGAGAGAGAGAGAGAGAGAGAGAGAGAGAGAGAAAGAAACAAAACTAAAAAAAAGGCCTACATAGACTATGTATGCAAGAAGCAATACATTATTCTGACAAAGTCAACTAGCGAAATGTACAACTTATAAATAGATGTATTGATAAAACATTGTATCACCACAACGGCACAAGTCCTACACAGCTTTCTACACAGTTTTTTTGTGAAGTCAATGTTTCAATATAACAAACACAGGGACTAACCATAACCTATTTATTGTTTAAAGATGAATAACAATTTTACCATCTCCCCTGAACTATTTCACATCATTGTGCACAACTCCCATTAATTGTTTAAGTCTGCTTTGTAACTCACTTAAACTAAAAACTCAGTAGACTTAAATAATTATGTCTATTAAAAATTAGTTCTACAACAAAAAAGATTCTCGGGTTCCGTCGTCCCTGCCCCCCCCCCCAACCAAACATTGACGCTCTCCATTTTTCTTTTCATGATTGAACACGAGATCAAATCACCGGTGGTAGTTATATAACCAAAACGAATGTTTTAAAGACGTTATTTAGAGCAGACAATTATTTAGAGCAGACAATTATTTAGAGCAGACAATTATTTAGAGCAGACAATTATTTAGAGCAGACAATTATTTAGAGCAGACAATTCGACTGGTGTTATACTGTAAGGAGTTGTGTATTGTAAGAAACATACCAAGCGGACACCGCCCCACAATGTGATTGAAACAGAGAAACCTCTTTGCATCCGGTTTATTTGAAAACATTGTCCACCAATAGACCTGGTGGATGAAGTACTATTTTCATTGCATTAGATTTCAAGCACAAATAACATGCGTTATTCTTACAAAGCTTCTATCAACTCTGTCTGTCTGTCGGGTAAAAGTTTGTACACGTTATTTCTCCCACACCCAATCTCGGATCAAGCTGAAATTTTGCATAATGATTTCTTTTACCTGACAACACAAGAATCAATATAAAAATTAACCAATTAGTTAAAACATTATTGGTAATTAATTATTTTGTTTGGTATCACGAACAGGGGAAATAAATCGTACTTGACAGGCGTGGTGGTATAAGTTGAATTAATCAGCTTGATGACTCTTGAGCCCAAAGTGAACATTTTTAAAAATAAATTTAAAGAACGATCATGTAAAAATTCACCAAGATACCAGACACGCGGAGGATTCAGCACCCGTCGCCTCAGCGTAGCGCCTCCGTTGAAATGTCTAGGGGTGGAACTAGATAGGCCAAGAAAGAGAAGCGAAAAAGGCCCCAGCTGCATACCTTAGGTGAGCTTTTTTTTTTTAAAAAAAAAAATCTCATTCGGCAACCCAGTCCAAAAAATCCACCACACCGTTCCACAAAGTGGGCCGACATAGGTGTTCCGTCAGCTGGAGTGGTGGTCCTCACACGGAACAATATAGGAATAGGATAATTCCCCGTGTTAGCATCGCCTTCGGCCATATAACACACGCACGCGGTGCGGTGGCCCTCACTCGGTCAATGTACTGCTGGGAACCCTCAAACAGGACTAGGGGCGAAGAGCTTCCGGTTCAAGCCTGTTCTTGGAATGACATCCTTTCCAACGGGATAATAGCGCCTTTTGCGCCGATTTCCTACTGGACCTATCTTATCTTATATGATACAGACGTTACTTCAAAAAGGAAGATGATTACGTCCTACGCGTTATGCATGTAGTCATGCATATTAATTTACCAATGACCTAAATTCTGGTTACATTATCGAAGGTCCGGACAAGTGATAGGATCATAGCGCATTGAGAAAGCTAAACAAAAACAATTGGTACAACTATTTCTAATCGCACAGATTTATTATGTCTAGGTCTGTCATACATATAATTACACAACTGATCCAAACTCATTGGTACAATTACACTTAATATAGCCTTTTTTTTTTCTTTATTGTTTTTTTTTTTTTTGTTTTAAACTTCTATTTGAAGACTGATCAACATTAAAATCTATCTAGAATTGAAAGTCTGACTCATTCAAGACTAAATGTTTCTCTGTAGTCCATCTCTAGATAGGATTAATGTTTATCAAGACTAAATGTTTCTCTGTAGTCCATCTCTAGATAGGATAATGTTTATGCTTGGATAATCTGAAGACAAAAAGTAGATGGTAGGCACAGAGATACAAGACAGTTCATTACTGTGGAATGTAACATCAGATTGAGCTAATAGTCGACATAGGTTTCTATTGGATACAAGTCATGTCATTATTGTAGAATGTAAAATCAGATTGAGCTAATAGTCGACATAGGTTTCTATTGGATACAAGTCATGTCATTATTGTAGAATGTAACATCAGATTGAGCTAATAGTCGACATATGTTTCTATTGGATACAAGTCATGTCATTATTGTAGAATGTAACATCAGATTGAGCTAATAGTCGACATAGGTTTCTATTGGATACAAGTCATGTCATTATTGTGGAATGTAAAATCAGATTGAGCTAACAGTCGACATAGGTTTCTATTGGATACAAGACAGTTCATTATTGTGGAATGTAAAATCAGATTGAGCTAATACTCAACATAGGTTTCTATTGGATACAAGACAGTTCATTACTGTGGAATGTAAAATCAGATTGAGCTAATGGTCGACATAGGTTTCTATTCTTCTTTCCTTTTATAATTTTTTTTACTTTATAGTCCTTTAATATTTTTATATACAAAAGTAGAAATTTAAAAAAAAAAGTTAAAACAACCTTCTGATCCCTTTTCCAACGCTTCTGTAAGCCACTTCCACCTTTTTTTTTTTAAATGTCTTTGGATCCAGAAAATAAGTCCTGATATTTTGATGTGACAAGAAAGTTATAAATTAAGTGTGTAGTTTCCTTGACTTTTTAAGCGTTAGAGCCTTCTTTCAAAGTCTAGTGTGTGGAGAGAGTGCCGTGTTTACACAATAAAATTTACAACTAGCTATATCACTATAATGTCATGGCGCTGATGTATCATTAACTTATACTTTTCAGGTTTGTGCTGGGACAACCGCTAGCTACTATAATGCTTTTCATGTCGCATTTACGCTATAGGCATATGTATTGAAACATATGGACGTGGGATGTGTTGCTGAGAGGCATAAACAGCTTAGCTACCTATCAAAGGGGCTCAGTTCGAAACTCGAGTTGTGCTTGGTGAACGACTAAAGGCAGCATGGAAACCTTCTCCTAGATATACCCCCCCTTCCCCCCGCTAGTAGCAGAAAGTGTTAAGCTTGCGATCTCTAGATTTACGATTATCCAAACCTGTTACTTTGTCAATTGGGAGATGAGATAAATGTTTCCCTTCATCCTCCGGTACATCTAAACATTTTCAAATATACCTTTAAATCTTCTACATGTGAGCAGGTCAGGCAGGCGCGAGTGGGAGAGGACCTATTCTCTGCTGCTCAACATTAAAATTTACCAACAGTAGGCAGATGTTAGCGCTACTGGGTGGGCTCAATCTGTGCACCTCGGTATGGTGACCAAGGGGCTAGAGTCACCTAAGTAACCAGAGAACTAACTATACTAACTTAACTAAATGAAAACAAGATAACAAACTTTAGTTTACGATAAATAAAACAAAAAGAAACTTTATTTACACACAAAATAAATCAATAATAAAATATAATATATACACTAACTTGACTAACCACTACAAACACTAACAAACTAACCAAACCAACTATCTAACACAATTTGATCAAAACAACTATCTAACTAAAGAGAACTAAATCACTACAAGATAACTACTATACTAGACCTAGATCTACACAAACACACTACAATAAATTAGTCTAGATCTACAATATCCTACTACTATAAACAACTCATAACTAAAACTAAAACAAGAACATCTAGTATTCATTAAGAACAGAAACAGACTATAACTTATAACTAAACCACTAATAAGGCAACACTACAGAAACAAAATAACACTAGCTTCCCTAGAATTAGATCTAGAATAGATCTACAGAAACAATAACAAAACTATCAATAGCAGTAACACAATAACACTAGATTCCCTAGAATTAGAATAGATCTACAACAGCAGTTATAAGCAGCAGCTATTTCAGCAGAGTAATTGCAGCAGCTAAAAGCAGTTTAAAACAGCAGCATGTATTTCAGCAGTAATATTCATCAGTAACACAGCAGCTAAAAGCAGTAATAATAGCCTGCAATACATAAATGCAAAAGTATATTATATTCTATTAGGACTGATGGACGCCGCCATCTTCAATACAGCATGTTGCCAACTATTATGAAAAATAGTCCAAGTAGAAAATAAAATAACTACCATACACATAGTGTGACATAGATCTAGAAAAAAAAAATAGTTACAAACTTACAGGCCGTCCCAGGTACAGGAATAAAAATATAATTAGTCGACAGACCACAAAGATCTTCAGCTGTCACACAGACAGATATGGTACTGACCACTGGTCAACTGTACACTTAACTGTTTTAAGACAGCACAGTGGCGTAGCTACCAATGTGCGGGTGGTGCGGGCCGCACAGGGCACCAAGTGGAGAGGGGCACCAAGAGTGACCAAAACTCCCCCCAGTGTGTATTAATTTCCTATTTCCCTGAGATTTTCAGTAAAAACGACTAATTGTATGGACACGAACAAACATAAACTACTGTATTTTAAAAATGAACTAACGATTTATAAACCAGTCATGTCGCTATTTTGTTTCATCTTCTTGACTATTTCTTCCATACAATGTAAGCTATAGAATAGTTTGAATCTAATTTACTAGATTTATTTCGGACACACGGTACATGTTGTTACTACACTGATCAATGCTCTGTAATATAAAGAAGAAGATAGGCCAACCTTTTTTTTTACTTCATTGTTTAGTCCATTGGTTTAATCTAGATATTGAGTTTACAAATATATTTCTAAACTCTTTTAACTAACTAGTTAATACTGTAACGTAAAAAAAATGATGAACAGTGCTCAAGGCTGACTAGTCAGGCTGGCGCCTCAAAACCATTTTAAGCTCAGACTTAGAAATCGGCATATCTGGTTTGTCCGGTCTGGGTAGACTATAAAGTCTAAAGAAGCATCGAGACAATTTCAAGTCACATCATTGCCAGAGTCCACCGACTATAGGCGAGCTGTTATTGGGTATGAATTAACTGAACAATTAAAAGCAACAAAGCAAGATGAGACGGTTATCAATGAATCCAGAAAAACATCCTGAATGATGAAAAAGAAGAAAATACTTCAATACCGCAGGTTCTATAGACTAAAGGACAGCACACAAGCATGTTTTAAGCACACTCCTCAAAAATTCATACTGAAGAAGCTGAACCATCAGATAAACAATACAGAAAGCAGGATAATAAACTCTAGACTGAACGACATCGGAGATTGGCCTGATGTCATCACAGATAATATTTGCATACACCTTGTCACTCAAGGATCTGAAACAGTTCAGCGTGTGGACAGTCAATTCAGAGAGGCGTATAGACATCAAGAATCAGCAAAAGGAAAGGCTAGAAAGCTTTCAAAGGCTTGTTTTTTCCGGCAAATGTCAAACGGCGAGAAAGTTCTTAGAAAGTGGATGTGTTATTCGCCCCAAAAAAAAGAATCCTTATTTTGCTTCCTCTGCATACTCTTCTCAACAAGATCAAGTACCACATCTTCATTTAAATCCAAAGATGGATTCAATAAGTGGAGGAGGGTATCCCCGAAAATAGAAAAACATGAGACCAGCAGAGCTCACATTCAGCCATCGCTTGCTTGGAGGGAACTTGAAGTTCGCCTGAGAGTAGGGAACAATATTGACAACAAGGCCCAAGAATTGATTATACAAGAGACGAAAACCTGAAGAGTTAATAAAATTACTATCAAAGTACGATCCACTCTTGAGGGAGCATGTGCTTCGAACTACAATATTGGGGGATCACGCTAAAAAACAAATCATACAGAAAGTAAAACAAGCCAAATATTTCTCTATTATTTTTGACAGTACACCTGACATCTGAAAACTGGATCAAACTTCCCAAATTTTACGGTACGCTGTCATGAATAATGACGGGGTGCAGGTTTGTGAGTCATTTGTTGACTTCATCGACACAAAGGACAAGCATGCTGCTGGAATCGCTGAGATGATTCTAGAGAAACTGCGTTCGAAAGGCTTAGACATAATGGACTGCAGGGGTCAAGGCTATGGTAATGCTGCCGTCATGAAAGGTCAAAACTACGGTGTCCAAAAACGTATTCTAGAAGTCACTATTCATTACCTGCTCAAACCATTCTCTTAATTTAGCAGAAATTCGAGCTGCTGAAGCTAAAGTCAATTCGGTAACATTTTTTGGTACACTGGACCGTTTACACGCCTTTTTCTCAACTCCAATACACCGCTGGGATATCCTCATCAAAATAACCAGAACTAGCCTTAAACGTTTAGTTGAGACCCGCTGGAGCGCCAGAGCAGAAGCCGTCAAGATGGTTAGGGATACATTTTCTAAAATTATAGAAACTCTGGAGACATTAACTAGCAGAGATGAAAATTCATCGACTACATCTGAAGCAGGTGGATTATTGGTTGCTATTCAGTCTTTTAGTTTTCTCACCTATCTTGGATTTTGGGCTCCTGTATTAACTGAAATTAATGATGCGCAAGTCTACCTTCAAAAACAAGGATTGTCTATTTAAGACTGCTCACTCAAACTAAAAACATTAGAGACATTTTTAAGTAATAATCGAGAGGACATCGCTGAAGCCAGCATTACCTTTGCCGAAAGCGTATGTTCAGATCTGAGAATCAGTACAGAACCTCAAGAACGTATTGGCCATAAGAAAAAGATGCCTGGTGAGAAAAGTAACGACTCTGTACTTACACACAAAGAAGAGCTACGAAAGGGAAATTTATTCTACCTTGGACAGGATTGTTCAAGAAATAATCACCCGATTCGAGCAACTTCATGATGTAGTAGATAGATATGAATTTTAGCCGCCCAGCTATTAAATCCCCAGGTCGAAATCAATCTCGATAGTACTCCTAGCGACATTGATTAAAAGGAATTTCTGCTGGGGCGAAAGAGGCTTCAACGGTTTGTCTCAGTTTCATCTGAAGCCTCCGAACTTCCAAAACAAGGACCTGTTGAGCTCTTGAAATTTATAAAAAAATATCAGCTAGATGATTCAGTCCCGAATATCGTCATCATGATTCGCATATTTTTGACTATTGCGGTAAGCGTCGCTACATGCGAGAGAAGTTTTTCCAAACTTAAACTGATCAAGAATTACTTGCAATCAACGATGACAAATTTACGACTCACTAATTTGTCCATTTTGTCCATTAAACAAGAGCTGGTGGAAAAAATTGATAAAATTATTGATACTTTTGCCAGCAAGAAAGCGCTTAAAATTTATTTGTAGTATGTTTTGTAAAAGCGATTTTTTTTGAATTAACAATATTTGATTAATGAATACATATTATTTTGAACAGGTTTTGCAATGTTATTGATTAGTTTTTTTTTTTTTTTTTTGGGGGGGGGGCATCAAGATGAGGTACCGCACCAGGCATCATACACTCTAGCTACGCCACTGATGCAGCATGTAGTACATCACTTTTATACTATCCCGCACTAACCTATATAAATATGCGGAAGTACAATTATAAAATCTGACACTAACCTATAAAAATAAAATATATAAAAATAGCTCTAACATATACAACAAAAATACATTTAAAAAATAGCTAAAATTGCATATAAAACTAGCTCTGGGAGCGCAAGCTCACATACATATATAATTCTCTTCATGGCTCAAGAGTTTGGACGAGAAGAAGTAAGAAGAAGTAAAGGAAAGATCACTCTCTTATTTCTGTGGATAGTCACCCCACTAAAAAACAAGAGGGGGGGGGGGAGAACAAGTATTCATCGTTCACTACGGATGGATGCCTGGTCGTGCGGTTTGCGCGCTGCACTGTCGTTTGGATTTATCAAACCCTGCCCGCTCCCATCCCACTTCGTCCTTCAACTCTGAAGGAACATCCGAAACGTAAAACATTTTACAAACAAACATTTTACAAACACTAAATAGCAGGGCCGGACTTAACCTTTGTGACCAAGAAGTCATGGAAAGAGAACAAGTAATCTACTATGTATGTTCACCCGTCACTAAATAGCAGGGCCGGACCATTGTGGGGCCCTATGCGAAACGGATTTCGCGGGGCCAAGTTTGGGTAGTGAAGCGGTTATAAGTGAAATTTAAGAGTTTGTATTAGAAAATATATTCGTCTATGCATTTTATTTATTCTTTACTACGTACAGAATTACTTTACAAGCCTTGCGTGTAGCAAAGTCATACAGTATATCATAATAATTCTGTTTCCTACATAGATCATGCTCAATAGTAAGAATTACCAAATGTTTTAATCTATCTTTGAGAATTGTTGACCTCAAGTAATTCTTCATTAGTTTGAGGCGCGAGAAGCTACTTTCACCAGATTACACAATTACGGCTAATGCATAATGCTGTTTTTATTTATCGCGCGTAGGATTGGCGTTTTTCATATTGAATGACACCTCAAAATGACAATTTTTGTCTATATATTTCCGTATCTTTTAAGGACTTTTTCGTATATTTTGCAATTTCGTGAGATTTTCTGGAGCTCCTGGTAAATCGACAGGAGGACGCGGGAAATCTCTTATAAGTAATAAAATGGTTTAATTTAATAATTTATACACCTTGAATTAGCGCTGGTCCTATGAAAGTGCGGGACCCACTGCGGTCGCATAGGTTGCAGTGGCCTAAGGCCGGACCTGTAAAATAGCGGCGTATGCTACGCCGCCGGTCGACTAGTATAATATAAAATAGATTATAAAATGTAAGTTTTTAAAGGGGCGAGGGAGAGAAAAGTGATATCGAATGGAAAGGTCAGAAGTGTGTTTGGGAGGGTGATTTAAAGCGGGCCGTTCCTATTCAACTTATCACGTGCTAGAAAATACTGGCCAAATAAAGGTATTGGTAAAATACGAAAAGTTTTATTGAAAGTGTAAATAAAGGTGGGGTGGTATGACAAAGTCTTATGTGAGCATTACAATTTGTAGGATGTAAAACGCGAAAAATTAAAATATAAAGAGAGGCATCAGCACTGTCAGGGATATCAATCCAGCAATGTGGTCTGTGTAAGCGCCGTTAGCTCCTCCAAGTGTTTTCCTTCGTTCTCAGCTTGTGTCGCCTTCAACGAATTTTTCTTCCCGTAGTAAGAAGAGCCCATGTCAGTGTTAAAATATAACTGGGTGGGACGTTCCGATAATGAGCGCAATATTTATACCAGTTTTTAAAAAGTTGCTCAAAGTAAGGCTATTAAAGAAGGAGGCAGCATTGGCCAATACTATTATACGAGGGATGTTCGAGATACATAGAGCGCACGTATGTCTTAACATCATCTTCGTGTTCAGTACGAAGCCTTGCCGCGAACTTGTCGTTTTTGTGACAAAAGGCGTCAACATAGCGATGTTAAACACATGGGAGAATTGGGACCATTCTGACCATTCAACAAGAAGCAGGCCAACAGAGACGTTTTTAATCGCTTTTTTGGAGGTGCCTCACACAAAATTGGTATACATTTGAAAATATCCTTATAAGTAGTCTTTATCTTACAATATTTTAACTTTTTATAATATTTTAATATTGGTATACGTTTGAAAATATCCTTATTAGTAGTTGTTACGTGCGCATCTTAGTGTGAATGTGAAATGGTGCGAATGCGTGTTGAAAGAAAAGAAGAACCGAAATGGAGGACTATGAACAAGAAAGTGTTTTCAGTGTTAACAAAGATTAAAGTATTTATAAACTGTGATTTGTCGTTTACATGTCTAAAGAGTCTCATCCAATATAAAGACGTAACAAGTGGCGCCCAACGCAAAGGTAAAAACCCACGTATCCCTCTATACACAGTGGATCTCCTGTCAGCAGACAGTAGAGATAGTATAGTCTAGATCTAGAGACAGGAGAACATTCGATTCGATATTATTAGTAATCAACTATGGCGGACAGGGCTGAGGTAGCAGCGTTGAAGGAAGAGGGGAGGTTGTTGGAGCTTGAAGGGGCAGAACTAAGAAAATACGTACAAGAAAGGTTGATGGAGAGGGAGAGATTAGCCATAGAAAAGGAGAGATTAGCGATGGAAAGAGAAAAAGAAAAGGAGAGATTAGCGATGGAAAGAGAAAAAAGAAAAGGAGAGATTAGCGATGGAAAGAGACAAAGAAAAGGAGAGATTAGATAAGGAGGACAAAAGAGAAAGAGAAAAGGATAAGGAGATAGTAGCAATTGAAAGGGAAAAGAAAAATGAATTAGTCGCCATTGAAAGAGAAAGATTAGCGTTTGAAAAAGAGACAGCAGAGAAAAAGTTAAAAACAGACCAAGGAAAAGAGAATGATAAAAGAAAGAGTGACTCTACAGGGAATAAACTGGCAAAATATAAAGGTTTGATATTCAACGAAGACAAAATGGACATAGACATTTTTTTGAAGAAGTTCGAAATAGAAATGAGAGAACTGGAGTACCCTGAAGACAAATGGACATTGTTATTGTCGAGATCATTTACAGCGGAGGTGCCTTCAAAAATATGCATGAACCAGGGTATCTACAGCATTGTGAAAGAACAACTACTTCGAACTTTCGGGAAAACAGAAGCTTTCTATCGCCAACAGTTTGTTAATTGTGAGATAGAACCAGAGGATGACCCGCATACCTTCTTGGACAAAATGAGCAGCCATTTCGATAACTGGATAGAAACCGCTGAGGTAGAAAAAACCTTTGACAGTCTTAAGACATTTCTCATGTTGGACAAAGTGATGTACGAGTGTCAGGAGGAATTAAAAATATTTCTGTTGGAGAGGAAACCGAAATCCATAGAAGACATAGTAAGACTGATAAGGGCTTATAAAGTGGCACATCCCGAGAAGAAATTATCTAGAGGCAGTGATATAGAAGAAATAGTTGCCTTTAACAGAACATGTGAGACACAGAATAACTCTCACAGAACAAGGGAGACACAGGATAGACAGTATAGAAGTGGTACATATTAAAGACAAAATGATAACCGCAACGGAAGATATCAAGGAAACAGACAGGAAAGAAAGGACTGGGAGAAAGGTAGAATAGAGCAAGGCTTATCATTGTCATCTGATACTGGAACATTGGAGATTTTTCAGACATTCGTAGGGAACAAGGCAGCCAAGACCATCAGGGATACAGGAAGCACTATTATTGGAGTGAATAAGAATTTAGTGGAAGACCATGAATATACAGGCGAATCTAGGAAGTGTGTTATGTTTAATGGGAATATTGTACAATTACCGATTGCTAAAGTTAGTATAGACACACCGTCACACCGTATTTTAAGGGGACAGTGGAAGCTTGTGTTGTAGAGCAGGGTGAGATAGATTTAATTATTGGGAATATTCATGGGGTGAAAATATGTTCAGTAAGGGAGATTGAGAATTGGAAGAAATATTATGGGATAAAGTCTACGCGAGGTAGAAATGGGGATGTGGAAGAAGACATAAGATATCATACATCAGATGACATGGGTAGCAGAGAGCACGAGAAGAAAGAATTAACAGATAAGGTAGAAAGCAATGCAATAGGAATGGGTCCAAATCAAAGTAAAGTAAGGCAATCAGTGGTACAGGGAAAGCGATTTAAACCCACATATAGACATACAAGTCCATACATCTTATGCTTTAATTGTGGGAGAAGGGGGCATATTAGAAGACAGTGTCAACAGTTAATTAGAATTAAGGATTCAAGGTACAATAATGAAGAGGCGTATACGAGAAAAGAGAGGGATATTAGCAGCCTAGAAAACAGTACAGCTAGATCATTCGGTAGTAGGATCACAATGGGACATCATTGCAAAGGAGGGAAGCCGAAAGGATGGCATGTCAATAATGTTAGAATTATATAGATAGGATTAGAAAAGGTAGGAATGATGGACACTAATTATTGTTCTATTCTACAATGAATAAATATATGTGCAATGAATTGAATATTGTTGTTACAATATGCATGGAGCAAGATAGACTTTGTTTGTTAACTATTTGATTGCGAATGGAATGATGGTGTTTTGTACAGGCATAAAATTATGAGTGGGGAGTTGTATTAATAGAAATATGATTACTTATAGATATATGTTAACAGAAGTGGTTTCAATTGCTCATAATAACAGTTCTCATTGTGATGAATATAATTGTTATTCCATTTTGGAATTGTATTGGTATTATCTTATCTTATATAATACAGACGTTACTTCAAAAAAGAAGATGATTACGTCCTACGCGTCATGCATTTAGTCATGCATATTAACCAATGACTTAAATTCTGCCAAGTCACTGGTTTTCCTGGCTAGCTCAGGCAACCCATTCCATGCTCTAATAGCACTAGGGAAGAAGGAGTATTTGTACAAATTTGTCCTAGCATATGGGACGAGGAATGTGCCTTTATCTTTGTGTCTTTCAGAGTATTTTATTAAATTTTGACATTGTGTTTGAGTTTGTTTAGTTATTACATTATGGTTTTATATGTTACCGATTTTTTTTTTAACTTGGAATAGTCTGATAATATATTCAGTGATTTGTATTTTGGACGTTCGATGTGCATCGAACTTGTTAAACAGGGGGGGGCGGTTGTTACGTGCGCATCTTAGTGTGAATGTGAAATGATGCGAATGCGTGTTGAAAGAAAAGAAGAACCGAAATGGAGGACTATGAACAAGAAAGTGTTTTCAGTGTTAACAAAGATTAAAGTATTTATAAACTGTGATTTGTCGTTTACATGTCTAAAGAGTCTCATCCAATATAAAGACGTAACAGTAGTCTTTATCTTACAATATTTTAACTTTTTATAATATTTTAATATTGGTATACGTTTGAAAATATCCTTATTAGTAGTCTTTATCTTACAATATTTTAACTTTTTATAATATTTTAATATTGGTATACGTTTGAAAATATCCTTATTAGTAGTCTTTATCTTACAATATTTTAACTTTTTATAATATTTTAATATTGGTATACGTTTGAAAATATCCTTATTAGTAGTCTTTATCTTACAATATTTTAACTTTGATAATGCCATTTCACTGGGTTAATATTCAACATTAGAACAGGCAACTTTGAAATTGTACCCGTGTAAAATAACCTGAATTGCGTCACCCCCTCTCCATTGGTTAGGACATCGAGCCCTCATGAGATAACGTCGCCCCCCTCCCCCATGGGAAAGCTGCAGTAGTTTATGCGAGTTTCTAATGAGCTTGTTGTCCTAGGATCATCCTCATCTTTAGAAGGCGTCTTGTAGCGGGCCTGTTCTGTTCTAACAAAAAAAAACGTCAATAGTTGGTCGGGAGAAAACGGGTGAGACTCTAGAATCCTATTGAAGAGGCAATAAAATGTTTTGTTTAAAACAGACTTTTGAATCGATCTTACTGCTAATGTAGGAAAAGTTCTAATTGAATAATAAAACGATGTCAAATAATAATTTAATTTTTCTTAAAATTTGGTAACAAAGTCGCGTTCGCCTAATTGATACAAAAATATAAAATTACTATGCAAATACAACAAATTTGTGTTCTTTAAAAAAAGATTGCCTTTGCATCCTCATTGTTATCACGTAACTTTTTGGACATTTGTACAATAGGGCCTAAAATAAAATATATTGATTTAGATGAGTACAGTAGATATGCCTAGACGTATGCCTAGACATATTTGGGTATATATCTATAGTTTTTTTTTTTATTTGCTAGTTTTTGCTGATATTTAATTTTTCCATTCGAGTTTTTATTTTCTATTTTTTGCCTATTTTCTTTTTTTTTTCCATTCGGGTGTCACCTTCCCTAATGGATGTCACCCTGTGCGGACCGCACCCCAACACCCCCTAGTGACGCCACTGTATACGTCACACCGTTCCCAGCCAGCAGAACTGCATGAAGCAGAATGACATGTCATTGAAAGTTGCTCAGAATGACATGTCATCGAAAGCTGCTCAGAATGACATGTCATTGAAAGCTGCTCAGAATGACATGTCATTGAAAGCTGCTCAGAATGACATGTCATTGAAAGCTGCCAAGAATGACAGGTTATTGAAAATGCACTGAATGACAACTTATTGAAGGTGCACTGAATGACAATTTATTGAAGGTGCACAGAACAACAAGTTATTGAAGGTGTATTGAATGACAAGTTATTGAAGGTGTATTGAATGACAACTTATTGAAAGTGCACTGAATTACAACTTATTGAAGGTGCACTGAATGACAAGTTATTGAAGGTGCACTGAATGACAACTTATTGAAGGTTCACTGAATGACAAGTTATTGAAGGTGCACTGAATGGCAAGTTATTGAAGGTGCACTGAATGACAAGTTATTGAAGGTGCACTGAATGACAAGTTATTGAAGGTGCACGGAATGACAATTTATTGAAGATGCACTGAATGACAGCAAGATATTTCTTTGAAAAGTGCACTGAATGAAATGATCTTAAAGGTAGGCCTACAATACTTGACAAGTCTTTGAAAGTTTCACTGAACAAAGGTCTTTGAAAGATGCATAACTATTGACATATTTCTATTTATCCATCTAACAAAAAAAAAATCCTTTTAGAAAACAAAGCTTCTATTAAGTCTAATTTATCCATGAGTTTGGATCAGTCATGTCATTAGAAGTGTAATAGATGTAGACTCACAATCTGTAAGATAAGATGTTTAGCGCAATTTCATGCTTTTAGCTTTCTCAATGCGCTATGATCCTATCACTACTATGATCCTATCACTACTATGTTCCTATCACTTGTCTGGACCCGTTGGAAAAAAGAGGAGGAGGAAGAAGTGGGTATCTGTGTGAATGTTACCGTGATCGCTTTTAAAATGTAAAAAAAAAAAAAGTTGTATGACTTGAATTCCTCTAGCCTCCTCAAGGGGACTAATTCAACTTATGCCACCACATCTATCGAGTACAATTTCTTTCTCTTATTCGATACCAAACAAAATAATTAATTACCAATAGTTTATTAATTAATTAGAATATTGTTTATTAATTCTTCTTTGTTCAGGTTCTAGAAATAATTTTGCAAAATTTCAACTTGATCCGAGTTAGGGTGTGAGAGAAAAAACGTGTACAAACTTTTCATCAGACAGACAGACAAAAAAACAGACAGAGTGAGTTGATATAAGCTTTGTAAAAAAAAAAAAACAGAAACAATTGAATAACCAAAAAAATAAGTAAACAATAAAAATAAAATTTCAAGCAATTTTGTACTTACTGAAAGTGCCAGCCGTTTTAAACATATTCACCCAAATTGTTGCACATCATATCCGAAACAAATTACAGTGGTGAAATATATTGTAAGTCTAGACATCTGGACACTAAGCTATGCTTGAAAGTAATGATTGCTTATAAACGCTTCACAAACTGTGTTACAGCATAAAAAAACAACAACAACAATTTCACTGAATAATGATCGGTTACATCGTCAGTATATTGGTTCTGTGTGTGTGTGTGTGTGTGACTGTGTATTAGCGGCCTTTTATCATTTGTGTCAATGTGTGTGTGTGTGTGAGCCGTTAAAGTAAATGCTTTAGAATTATCAGAAAAACACATTTTCTTTGCTGTAACTCATGTAGGCTAGTCAGGAGGTCAAACAGTAACACTTCGATAACTCATGTATCATTACAGAATCTTCAGTAGGTCTAGAGTTCTGTAGAAGAATTTATAATATTTATAATTTATTATTATTTTTTTTTTTTGCATGCAGCCTAAATCTAATAACATTGTAGTTCGTGTCTGGTTTTTAATTATCAGTCAAAAACATTTGAATACGTCAAGTTTGAAATGTCATGGTCCTTCGGTCACGTGACATGAGCTAATGGCGACACGCTTTTGTGAGACACGCGACTATGTGGGCTAAACGTTTTTAGAATGATCAGGTAGTCATGTTTCGTTGTTGGCAAACTGGAGCATAGATCTTCTAATTCTGAACTAGATCTTCTAATTCTGAACTAGATCTTCTAATTCTGAACTTTTTTGTTGATTAGCAAGACCTGCCCTCAAGTCGCTAATGACTTCAGATGACACAGAAAGTTGATTGTCACCCTCTAGGCATCGGGAAGACTCGTGTCATTAAAAAACAAACGAATTGTATTTTTTTTTCGTAAGATCAAATAAAAGTGTATCCGGACCCTTGAGCTAAAGCAATGGTTCTAAACTTGTGGAAAGCGTAGTATAGAGTTGCAGGTGGTGTCAGTGCCAAGCAGTGGTGTCAATTCAAATGAAAATTTTGTGTTTAAATTGGTTAAACTCAGAGAGGAGAATCCGAATCATGACAACGAAACGGTACAGAAAGATTCCTGGTATCACCTACAAAGAACACACATCACAAATAAGAAAATCCAAAACAGAATCACAATGGCGATCGGGCTTAATGATGACAATCTGATCATAGTCAAAAACATAATCTAAAATTGTACGGCCATATTACGAACCCGCTAAGCTCTTTATACATGGAACAGTAGCAGGGAACAGAAGGCGAGGCAGACAGAAGAAGCGATGAGAAAATCAACAACAAAGAATGGACCGGTCTGGACTTGGCAATTAAGTTTTGCTTTATTTTCTTAGTTGAAGGTCTATTAAAGTTTTGTTATTGGAGTTGATTTTAATCTCAATCCGACACCACTTGGCATTCACTTATGGAATTTGTTGACTGTAGTTTTTATATAGTGTGTGTGTCTTTGTGTGTGTGTTTTGTTGTCATTGTGAAATTCTTTAACTGTAATCTTGCTTTAGTTTAAAAAAAACAACAAAAAAAAAAACAATTTAACGCAAATCCACAGTGACCAAATTCCCCGCTCCGTCTTCTATGTCCATTGTTGAAACTCATGAGAAATTGAAATTTGGCAACTTTTTTTCTGTTGTGTGAGCTATATTTATAAGATGCATTTTGTAGGAATTAGAATCACTAGAATCTACAACTATGTAATAAATTGTACCAGAGTTCGTGTTGCACATTGAAACTAAAATAAAATGAAAACTAATGGTCGAAACAAACCATTTGAATGCTAAACACCAATTCAATGGAATGTATTTGATCGTCATGAATCACGTCGTGAAATTGTATCGTTGTATTGCAGTACAGTTTTCTGTGCTTCACTTTTGGGTTTTCGCGCGCGTCATTTAGCCGTAGGGAGAAATGTTTAGAAAAGATTATAAAAGGTCAAACACGTGACACGTGCTGCTAAGGATTCCCTTCTCCCTATAGATTCGTTCACTTCCTCTTTCCATTTATAGCTGACCTGCTTTTCTCATGGATCAGTTAATAGGCCTACTTGCTTAGTTGAAAACTTCAACTCCCCCCCCCCCCCCCGCCCGAAATGAAATCCCCACTGTTTGTGCTTTCCTCGTAATAGCCTCCATGTCATCGCAACTCTTATTATGCGTAATTCATTGTATTGGAGAACATGTCCGCAAACCTCATGCGACGCTCGGTCACAACCTAAGGGGTCGACTCCCAGTTCGGCGTAGGATTTCCTTGATTGTGACCCGATCTCTATACCTCAGTTCTAAAATCCGTCTTAGCTATCTCTGTTGAGCCACATTTAGTCTTTTTCAATTTCAGCAGATGACTATTTACTGCACTGTTTTAATGGAGACTAGCCACTGGTAGAAATTTGTAACCTCTCTAGGCCACGCTCTTGGAATTGTGTGACTATATTTTGCTTTAGATTTTATATCGAAACGGGAAATTTTATAGTCAAAATCATCTGTTAGGGGGGTTTAAACTAAAAACACTCTGGATTTTTTTTTTACAAATTCAAAACCCCTTAGCTACGCTCATAGGATTTAGTGACTGTATTTTGCTTTAGAATAATATTGAAGTGAGAGGTTTTCACCCTCAAAACTCAAAAAACTCTCTGTAAGGGGATTTTAAATTCAAAACCATCTGGAGGGTTTTTAAACATAAAAAAACACTCTGGTGGAGGGGGGTTTAAACTCAAACCCTCCCCCACTCATTGGCTTGGCTACGCTCAAAGAATTTTGAGTGTGTAATTTGCTTTTTTTTTATATTGAAGAGGTATGTTTTAGCATCAAACCCCGCTGAAAGGGAGGGGGTTAAACTGAAAACCCCTTTGGCTACGCTCATAGCATTTTGACTGCGTAATTTGCTTTTTTTATATTGAAGAGGTGGTTTTCAGCTGCGATTCCCGCTGGAGAGGGGTTTTAACACAAAACCCCTCTTGGCTACGCAAAGAAAAATTGTTGACTCAACGCTATTGCCAGCAAGGGGGTCTGGCGGAGCGCTAAGAGCTCCCCCAGCGCGGGGCTCGGCCCCGCCGCCAAGCACTATTTCTGGTATTGAAAGCCAACAAAATGCATATTCTGATGTATCTACAGTGCATTGATCTGCTATTCTTATTGACTTAGACCCTCCCGCGCCGTTCGGCGCATTTGCCGTCAAGCTGTTTCCACAAAAATCTGTCACTGGTAATATCTGAAGCCTCTTCCCAACTGCTTTGAGGACCTCCATGAATGTGTGGAGCAAAGTTGTACTTAATAGGATGTCATCGCAACTCTTCTTATGCCTAATTCATTTTATCGGAGAACATGTCCCGCAAACCTCATGCGACGCTCTGTCACAATCTTACTATGGGGTCGACTCCCAGTTTGGCATAGGATTTCCTTGATTTAGACCCGATCTCTATAACTGACTCCTAAAATCTGTCTTAGCCATCTTTGTTGAGCCACATTTAGTGTTTTTCAATTTCGGCAGATGACTATTCACTGCACTTTATTAATGGAGCCCCGCCACTGGTAGAAATGTGTAACCTCTCTTGAATACGCTCTTAGAATTAGGTGACTGTAGTTTGCTTTAGATTTTATATCGAAAAGTGAAGTTTTATCGTCAAAATAATCTGTTGGGGGTTTTAAACTGAAAAATCTCAGTACTCAGTTAATGTTGCTTTTTTTAATTCAAAACCCCTTTTAGCTACGATCATAGAATTTTGTAACTGTAATGTGCTTTAGAATAATTATTGTAGATGGAGGTTTTCCACCTGTCTCTTGCAGAGGCCACATGCTGTCAACTGCATTCCCCTATGTCTCTTGCAGAGACCACCTGCTGTCAACTGCTTTCCCCTATGTCTCTTTCATAGGCCACATGCTGTCAACTGCATTCCCCTATGTCTCTTTCATAGGCCACATGCTGTCAACTGCATTCCCCTATGTCTCTTGCAGAGACCACCTGCTGTCAACTGCATTCCCCTATGTCTCTTGCAGAGACCACCTGCTGTCAACTGCATTCCCCTATGTCTCTTTCATAGGCCACATGCTGTCAACTGCATTCCCCTATGTCTCTTTCATAGGCCACATGCTGTCAACTGCATTCCCCTATGTCTCTTGCAGAGACCACCTGCTGTCAACTGCATTCCCCTATGTCTCTTGCAGAGACCACCTGCTGTCAACTGCATTCCCCTATGTCTCTTGCAGAGACCACATGCTGTCAACTGCATTCCCCTATGTCTCTTGCAGAGACCACCTGCTGCCAACTGCATTCCCCTATGTCTCTTGCATAGGCCACATGCTGTCAACTGCATTCCCCTATGTCTCTTTCATAGGCCACATGCTGTCAACTGCATTCCCCTATGTCTCTTGCAGAGACCACCTGCTGTCAACTGCATTCCCCTATGTCTCTTGCAGAGACCACCTGCTGTCAACTGCTTTCCCCTATGTCTCTTGCAGAGACCACCTGCTGCCAACTGCATTCCCCTATGTCTCTTGCATAGGCCACATGCTGTCAACTGCATTCCCCTATGTCTCTTTCATAGGCCACATGCTGTCAACTGCATTCCCCTATGTCTCTTGCAGAGACCACATGCTGTCAACTGCATTCCCCTATGTCTCTTGCAGAGACCACCTGCTGTCAACTGCTTTCCCCTATGTCTCTTGCAGAGACCACCTGCTGTCAACTGCATTCCCCTATGTCTCTTGCAGAGACCACCTGCTGTCAACTGCATTCCCCTATGTCTCTTGCAGAGACCACCTGCTGTCAACTGCATTCCCCTATGTCTCTTGCAGAGACCACATGCTGTCAACTGCATTCCCCTATGTCTCTTGCAGAGACCACCTGCTGTCAACTGCATTCCCCTATGTCTCTTGCAGAGACCACCTGCTGTCAACTGCATTCCCCTATGTCTCTTGCAGAGACCACATGCTGTCAACTGCATTCCCCTATGTCTCTTGGCTGTCAACTGCATTTCCCTATGTCTCTTGCAGAGACCACCTGCTGTCAACTGCATTCCCTTATGTCTCTTGCAGAGACCACCTGCTGTCAACTGCATTCCCCTATGTCTCTTGGCTGTCAACTGCATTCCCCTATGTCTCTTGCAGAGACCACCTGCTGTCAACTGCATTCCCCTATGTCTCTTGCAGAGACCACCTGCTGTCAACTGCATTCCCCTATGTCTCTTGCAGAGACCACCTGCTGTCAACTGCATTCCCCTATGTCTCTTGCAGAGACCACCTGCTGTCAACTGCATTCCCCTATGTCTCTTGCAGAGACCACCTGCTGTCAACTGCTTTCCCCTATGTCTCTTGCAGAGACCACCTGCTGTCAACTGCATTCCCCTATGTCTCTTGCAGAGACCACCTGCTGTCAACTGCATTCCCCTATGTCTCTTGCAGAGACCACCTGCTGTCAACTGCATTCCCCTATGTCTCTTGCAGAGACCACCTGCTGTCAACTGCATTCCCCTATGTCTCTTGGCTGTCAACTGCATTTCCCTATGTCTCTTGCAGAGACCACATGCTGTCAACTGCATTCCCCTATGTCTCTTGCAGAGACCACATGCTGTCAACTGCATTCCCTTATGTCTCTTGCAGAGACCACCTGCTGTCAACTGCTTTCCCCTATGTCTCTTTCAGAGACCACATGCTGTCAACTGCATTCCCCTATGTCTCTTGCAGAGACCACCTGCTGTCAACTGCTTTCCCCTATGTCTCTTGCAGAGACCACCTGCTGTCAACTGCTTTCCCCTATGTCTCTTGCAAAGGCCCACATGCTGTCAACTGCACCCCTATGTCTCTTGCAGAGGCCACCTGCTGCCAACTGCATTCCCTTATGTCTCTTTCAGAGGCTACATGCTGCCAATTGCATTCCCTTATGTCTCTTTCAGAGGCTACATGCTGCCTATTGCATTCCCCTATGTCTCTTGCAGAGACCACATGCTGTCAACTGCATTCCCCTATGTCTCTTTCATAGGCCACATGCTGTCAACTGCATTCCCCTATGTCTCTTGCAGAGACCACCTGCTGCCAACTGCATTCCCTTATGTCTCTTGCAGAGACCACATGCTGTCAACTGCATTCCCCTATGTCTCTTGCAGAGACCACATGCTGTCAACTGCATTCCCCTATGTCTCTTGGCTGTCAACTGCATTTCCCTATGTCTCTTGCAGAGACCACCTGCTGTCAACTGCATTCCCCTATGTCTCTTGCAGAGACCACCTGCTGTCAACTGCATTCCCCTATGTCTCTTGGCTGTCAACTGCATTCCCCTATGTCTCTTGCAGAGACCACCTGCTGTCAACTGCAATCCCCTATGTCTCTTGCAGAGACCACCTGCTGTCAACTGCATTCCCCTATGTCTCTTGCAGAGACCACCTGCTGTCAACTGCATTCCCCTATGTCTCTTGCAGAGACCACCTGCTGTCAACTGCTTTCCCCTATGTCTCTTGCAGAGACCACCTGCTGTCAACTGCATTCCCCTATGTCTCTTGCAGAGACCACCTGCTGTCAACTGCATTCCCCTATGTCTCTTGCAGAGACCACCTGCTGTCAACTGCATTCCCCTATGTCTCTTGCAGAGACCACCTGCTGTCAACTGCATTCCCCTATGTCTCTTGGCTGTCAACTGCATTTCCCTATGTCTCTTGCAGAGACCACATGCTGTCAACTGCATTCCCCTATGTCTCTTGCAGAGACCACATGCTGTCAACTGCATTCCCTTATGTCTCTTGCAGAGACCACCTGCTGTCAACTGCTTTCCCCTATGTCTCTTTCAGAGACCACATGCTGTCAACTGCATTCCCCTATGTCTCTTGCAGAGACCACATGCTGTCAACTGCTTTCCCCTATGTCTCTTGCAAAGGCCCACATGCTGTCAACTGCACCCCTATGTCTCTTGCAGAGGCCACCTGCTGCCAACTGCATTCCCTTATGTCTCTTTCAGAGGCTACATGCTGCCAATTGCATTCCCTTATGTCTCTTTCAGAGGCTACATGCTGCCTATTGCATTCCCTTATGTCTCTTTCAGAGGCTACATGCTGCCTATTGCATTCCCCTATGTCTCTTGCAGAGACCACCTGCTGTCAACTGCATTCCCCTATGTCTCTTGCAGAGACCACCTGCTGTCAACTGCTTTCCCCTATGTCTCTTGAAGAGACCACCTGCTTTCAACTGCATTTCCCTATGTCTCTTGGCTGTCAACTGCTTTCCCCTATGTCTCTTGCAGAGACCACCTGCTGTCAACTGCTTTCCCCATTGTCTCTTGAAGAGACCACCTGCTGTCAACTGCATTTCCCTATGTCTCTTGGCTGTCAACTGCTTTCCCCTATGTCTCTTGCAGAGACCACCTGCTGTCAACTGCTTTCCCCTATGTCTCTTGAAGAGACCACCTGCTGTCAACTGCATTTCCCTATGTCTCTTGGCTGTCAACTGCTTTCCCCTATGTCTCTTGCAGAGACCACCTGCTGTCAACTGCTTTCCCCTATGTCTCTTGAAGAGACCACCTGCTGTCAACTGCATTTCCCTATGTCTCTTGGCTGTCAACTGCTTTCCCCTATGTCTCTTGCAGAGACCACCTGCTGTCAACTGCATTCCCCTATGTCTCTTGCAGAGACCACCTGCTGTCAACTGCATTCCCCTATGTCTCTTGCAGAGACCACCTGCTGTCAACTGCATTCCCCTATGTCTCTTGCAGAGACCACCTGCTTTCAACTGCATTCCCCTATGTCTCTTGGCTGTCAACTGCATTTCCCTATGTCTCTTGCAGAGACCACCTGCTGTCAACTGCTTTCCCCTATGTCTCTTGCAGAGACCACATGCTGTCAACTGCATTCCCCTATGTCTCTTGCAGAGACCACATGCTGTCAACTGCATTCCCTTATGTCTCTTGCAGAGACCACCTGCTGTCAACTGCTTTCCCCTATGTCTCTTTCAGAGACCACATGCTGTCAACTGCATTCCCCTATGTCTCTTGCAGAGACCACATGCTGTCAACTGCATTCCCTTATGTCTCTTGCAGAGACCACCTGCTATCAACTGCTTTCCCCTATGTCTCTTTCAGAGACCACATGCTGTCAACTGCATTCCTCTATGTCTCTTTCAGAGACCACATACTGTCAACTGCATTCCCCTATGTCTCTTGCAGAGACCACATGCTGTCAACTGCTTTCCCCTATGTCTCTTTCAGAGACCACCTGCTGTCAACTGCTTTCCCCTATGTCTCTTTCAGAGACCACATGCTGTCAACTGCATTCCCCTATGTCTCTTGCAGAGACCACATGCTGTCAACTGCTTTCCCCTATGTCTCTTGCAAAGGTCCACATGCTGTCAACTGCTTTCCCCTATGTCTCTTGCAGAGGCCACCTGCTGCCAACTGCATTCCCTTATGTCTCTTTCAGAGGCTACATGCTGCCAATTGCATTCCCTTATGTCTCTTTCAGAGGCTACATGCTGCCTATTGCATTCCCTTATGTCTCTTTCAGAGGCTACATGCTGCCTATTGCATTCCCCTATGTCTCTTGCAGAGACCACCTGCTGTCAACTGCATTCCCCTATGTCTCTTGCAGAGACCACATGCTGTCAACTGCATTCCCTTATGTCTCTTGCAGAGACCACCTGCTATCAACTGCTTTCCCCTATGTCTCTTTCAGAGACCACATGCTGTCAACTGCATTCCCCTATGTCTCTTTCAGAGACCACATACTGTCAACTGCATTCCCCTATGTCTCTTGCAGAGACCACATGCTGTCAACTGCTTTCCCCTATGTCTCTTTCAGAGACCACCTGCTGTCAACTGCTTTCCCCTATGTCTCTTTCAGAGACCACATGCTGTCAACTGCATTCCCCTATGTCTCTTGCAGAGACCACATGCTGTCAACTGCTTTCCCCTATGTCTCTTGCAAAGGTCCACATGCTGTCAACTGCTTTCCCCTATGTCTCTTGCAGAGGCCACCTGCTGCCAACTGCATTCCCTTATGTCTCTTTCAGAGGCTACATGCTGCCAATTGCATTCCCTTATGTCTCTTTCAGAGGCTACATGCTGCCTATTGCATTCCCTTATGTCTCTTTCAGAGGCTACATGCTGCCTATTGCATTCCCCTATGTCTCTTGCAGAGACCACCTGCTGTCAACTGCATTCCCCTATGTCTCTTGCAGAGACCACCTGCTGTCAACTGCTTTCCCCTATGTCTCTTGAAGAGACCACCTGCTGTCAACTGCATTTCCCTATGTCTCTTGGCTGTCAACTGCTTTCCCCTATGTCTCTTGCAGAGACCACCTGCTGTCAACTGCTTTCCCCATTGTCTCTTGAAGAGGCCACCTGCTGTCAACTGCTTTCCCCTATGTCTCTTGCAGAGACCACCTGCTGTCAACTGCTTTCCCCATTGTCTCTTGAAGAGACCACCTGCTGTCAACTGCTTTCCCCTATGTCTCTTGCAGAGACCACCTGCTGTCAACTGCTTTCCCCATTGTCTCTTGAAGAGACCACCTGCTGTCAACTGCTTTCCCCTATGTCTCTTGCAGAGACCACCTGCTGTCAACTGCTTTCCCCTATGTCTCTTGCAGAGACCACCTGCTGTCAACTGCTTTCCCCTACGTCTCTTGCAGAGACCACCTGCTGTCAACTGCTTTCCCCTATGTCTCTTGAAGAGACCACCTGCTGTCAACTGCATTTCCCTATGTCTCTTGGCTGTCAACTGCTTTCCCCTATGTCTCTTGCAGAGACCACCTGCTGTCAACTGCTTTCCCCATTGTCTCTTGAAGAGACCACCTGCTGTCAACTGCATTTCCCTATGTCTCTTGGCTGTCAACTGCTTTCCCCTATGTCTCTTGCAGAGACCACCTGCTGTCAACTGCATTCCCTTATGTCTCTTTCAGAGGCTACATGCTGCCTATTGCATTCCCCTATGTCTCTTGCAGAGACCACCTGCTGTCAACTGCATTCCCCTATGTCTCTTGCAGAGACCACCTGCTGTCAACTGCTTTCCCCTATGTCTCTTGAAGAGACCACCTGCTGTCAACTGCATTTCCCTATGTCTCTTGGCTGTCAACTGCTTTCCCCTATGTCTCTTGCAGAGACCACCTGCTGTCAACTGCTTTCCCCATTGTCTCTTGAAGAGACCACCTGCTGTCAACTGCTTTCGCCTATGTCTCTTGCAGAGACCACCTGCTGTCAACTGCTTTCCCCATTGTCTCTTGAAGAGACCACCTGCTGTCAACTGCTTTCCCCTATGTCTCTTGCAGAGACCACCTGCTGTCAACTGCTTTCCCCTATGTCTCTTGCAGAGACCACCTGCTGTCAACTGCTTTCCCCTACGTCTCTTGCAGAGACCACCTGCTGTCAACTGCTTTCCCCTATGTCTCTTGAAGAGACCACCTGCTTTCAACTGCATTTCCCTATGTCTCTTGGCTGTCAACTGCTTTCCCCTATGTCTCTTGCAGAGACCACCTGCTGTCAACTGCTTTCCCCATTGTCTCTTGAAGAGACCACCTGCTGTCAACTGCATTTCCCTATGTCTCTTGGCTGTCAACTGCTTTCCCCTATGTCTCTTGCAGAGACCACCTGCTGTCAACTGCATTTCCCTATGTCTCTTGGCTGTCAACTGCTTTCCCCTATGTCTCTTGAAGAGACCACCTGCTGTCAACTGCATTTCCCTATGTCTCTTGGCTGTCAACTGCTTTCCCCTATGTCTCTTGCAGAGACCACCTGCTGTCAACTGCTTTCCCCATTGTCTCTTGAAGAGACCACCTGCTGTCAACTGCTTTCCCCTATGTCTCTTGAAGAGACCACCTGCTGTCAACTGCATTTCCCTATGTCTCTTGCAGAGACCACCTGCTGTCAACTGCATTTCCCTATGTCTCTTGGCTGTCAACTGCTTTCCCCTATGTCTCTTGCAGAGACCACCTGCTGTCAACTGCTTTCCCCTATGTCTCTTGCAGAGACCACCTGCTGTCAACTGCTTTCCCCTATGTCTCTTGAAGAGACCACCTGCTGTCAACTGCTTTCCCCTATGTCTCTTGCAGAGACCACCTGCTGTCAACTGCTTTCCCCTATGTCTCTTGCAGAGACCACCTGCTGTCAACTGCTTTCCCCTATGTCTCTTGCAGAGACCACCTGCTGTCAACTGCTTTCCCCTATGTCTCTTGAAGAGACCACCTGCTGTCAACTGCTTTTCCCTATGTCTCTTGAAGAGACCACCTGCTGTCAACTGCTTTCCCCTATGTCTCTTGCAGAGACCACCTGCTGTCAACTGCTTTCCCCTATGTCTCTTGAAGAGACCACCTGCTGTCAACTGCTTTCCCCTATGTCTCTTGAAGAGACCAACTGCTGTCAACTGCTTTCCCCTATGTCTCTTGCAGAGACCACCTGCTGTCAACTGCTTTCCCCTATGTCTCTTGCAGAGACCACCTGCTGTCAACTGCTTTCCTCTATGTCTCTTGCAGAGACCACCTGCTGTCAACTGCTTTCCCCTATGTCTCTTGAAGAGACCACCTGCTGTCAACTGCTTTCCCCTATGTCTCTTGAAGAGACCACCTGCTGTCAACTGCATTTCCCTATGTCTCTTGGCTGTCAACTGCATTCCCCTATGTCTCTTGCAGAGACCACCTGCTGTCAACTGCTTTCCCCTATGTCTCTTGCAGAGACCACATGCTGTCAACTGCATTCCCCTATGTCTCTTGCAGAGACCACCTGCTGTCAACTGCTTTCCCCTATGTCTCTTGCAGAGACCACCTGCTGTCAACTGCTTTCCCCTATGTCTCTTGAAGAGACCACCTGCTGTCAACTGCATTTCCCTATGTCTCTTGGCTGTCAACTGCATTCCCCTATGTCTCTTGCAGAGACCACCTGCTGTCAACTGCTTTCCCCTATGTCTCTTGAAGAGACCACCTGCTGTCAACTGCATTTCCCTATGTCTCTTGAAGAGACCACCTGCTGTCAACTGCATTTCCCTATGTCTCTTGAAGAGACCACCTGCTGTCAACTGCATTTCCCTATGTCTCTTGGCTGTCAACTGCTTTCCCCTATGTCTCTTGCAGAGACCACCTGCTGTCAACTGCTTTCCCCTATGTCTCTTGAAGAGACCACCTGCTGTCAACTGCATTTCCCTATGTCTCTTGGCTGTCAACTGCTTTCCCCTATGTCTCTTGCAGAGACCACCTGCTGTCAACTGCATTCCCCTATGTCTCTTGCAGAGACCACCTGCTGTCAACTGCATTCCCCTATGTCTCTTGCAGAGACCACCTGCTGTCAACTGCATTCCCCTATGTCTCTTGCAGAGACCACCTGCTTTCAACTGCATTCCCCTATGTCTCTTGGCTGTCAACTGCATTTCCCTATGTCTCTTGCAGAGACCACCTGCTGTCAACTGCTTTCCCCTATGTCTCTTGCAGAGACCACATGCTGTCAACTGCATTCCCCTATGTCTCTTGCAGAGACCACATGCTGTCAACTGCATTCCCTTATGTCTCTTGCAGAGACCACCTGCTGTCAACTGCTTTCCCCTATGTCTCTTTCAGAGACCACATGCTGTCAACTGCATTCCCCTATGTCTCTTGCAGAGACCACATGCTGTCAACTGCATTCCCTTATGTCTCTTGCAGAGACCACCTGCTATCAACTGCTTTCCCCTATGTCTCTTTCAGAGACCACATGCTGTCAACTGCATTCCCCTATGTCTCTTTCAGAGACCACATACTGTCAACTGCATTCCCCTATGTCTCTTGCAGAGACCACATGCTGTCAACTGCTTTCCCCTATGTCTCTTGCAGAGACCACATGCTGTCAACTGCATTCCCCTATGTCTCTTGCAGAGACCACATGCTGTCAACTGCATTCCCTTATGTCTCTTGCAGAGACCACCTGCTGTCAACTGCTTTCCCCTATGTCTCTTTCAGAGACCACATGCTGTCAACTGCATTCCCCTATGTCTCTTGCAGAGACCACATGCTGTCAACTGCTTTCCCCTATGTCTCTTGCAAAGGTCCACATGCTGTCAACTGCTTTCCCCTATGTCTCTTGCAGAGGCCACCTGCTGCCAACTGCATTCCCTTATGTCTCTTTCAGAGGCTACATGCTGCCAATTGCATTCCCTTATGTCTCTTTCAGAGGCTACATGCTGCCTATTGCATTCCCTTATGTCTCTTTCAGAGGCTACATGCTGCCTATTGCATTCCCCTATGTCTCTTGCAGAGACCACCTGCTGTCAACTGCATTCCCCTATGTCTCTTGCAGAGACCACCTGCTGTCAACTGCTTTCCCCTATGTCTCTTGAAGAGACCACCTGCTGTCAACTGCATTTCCCTATGTCTCTTGGCTGTCAACTGCTTTCCCCTATGTCTCTTGCAGAGACCACCTGCTGTCAACTGCTTTCCCCATTGTCTCTTGAAGAGGCCACCTGCTGTCAACTGCTTTCCCCTATGTCTCTTGCAGAGACCACCTGCTGTCAACTGCTTTCCCCATTGTCTCTTGAAGAGACCACCTGCTGTCAACTGCTTTCCCCTATGTCTCTTGCAGAGACCACCTGCTGTCAACTGCTTTCCCCATTGTCTCTTGAAGAGACCACCTGCTGTCAACTGCTTTCCCCTATGTCTCTTGCAGAGACCACCTGCTGTCAACTGCTTTCCCCTATGTCTCTTGCAGAGACCACCTGCTGTCAACTGCTTTCCCCTACGTCTCTTGCAGAGACCACCTGCTGTCAACTGCTTTCCCCTATGTCTCTTGAAGAGACCACCTGCTGTCAACTGCATTTCCCTATGTCTCTTGGCTGTCAACTGCTTTCCCCTATGTCTCTTGCAGAGACCACCTGCTGTCAACTGCTTTCCCCATTGTCTCTTGAAGAGACCACCTGCTGTCAACTGCATTTCCCTATGTCTCTTGGCTGTCAACTGCTTTCCCCTATGTCTCTTGCAGAGACCACCTGCTGTCAACTGCATTCCCTTATGTCTCTTTCAGAGGCTACATGCTGCCTATTGCATTCCCCTATGTCTCTTGCAGAGACCACCTGCTGTCAACTGCATTCCCCTATGTCTCTTGCAGAGACCACCTGCTGTCAACTGCTTTCCCCTATGTCTCTTGAAGAGACCACCTGCTGTCAACTGCATTTCCCTATGTCTCTTGGCTGTCAACTGCTTTCCCCTATGTCTCTTGCAGAGACCACCTGCTGTCAACTGCTTTCCCCATTGTCTCTTGAAGAGACCACCTGCTGTCAACTGCTTTCCCCTATGTCTCTTGCAGAGACCACCTGCTGTCAACTGCTTTCCCCATTGTCTCTTGAAGAGGCCACCTGCTGTCAACTGCTTTCCCCTATGTCTCTTGCAGAGACCACCTGCTGTCAACTGCTTTCCCCATTGTCTCTTGAAGAGACCACCTGCTGTCAACTGCTTTCCCCTATGTCTCTTGCAGAGACCACCTGCTGTCAACTGCTTTCCCCATTGTCTCTTGAAGAGACCACCTGCTGTCAACTGCTTTCCCCTATGTCTCTTGCAGAGACCACCTGCTGTCAACTGCTTTCCCCTATGTCTCTTGCAGAGACCACCTGCTGTCAACTGCTTTCCCCTACGTCTCTTGCAGAGACCACCTGCTGTCAACTGCTTTCCCCTATGTCTCTTGAAGAGACCACCTGCTGTCAACTGCATTTCCCTATGTCTCTTGGCTGTCAACTGCTTTCCCCTATGTCTCTTGCAGAGACCACCTGCTGTCAACTGCTTTCCCCATTGTCTCTTGAAGAGACCACCTGCTGTCAACTGCATTTCCCTATGTCTCTTGGCTGTCAACTGCTTTCCCCTATGTCTCTTGCAGAGACCACCTGCTGTCAACTGCATTCCCTTATGTCTCTTTCAGAGGCTACATGCTGCCTATTGCATTCCCCTATGTCTCTTGCAGAGACCACCTGCTGTCAACTGCATTCCCCTATGTCTCTTGCAGAGACCACCTGCTGTCAACTGCTTTCCCCTATGTCTCTTGAAGAGACCACCTGCTGTCAACTGCATTTCCCTATGTCTCTTGGCTGTCAACTGCTTTCCCCTATGTCTCTTGCAGAGACCACCTGCTGTCAACTGCTTTCCCCATTGTCTCTTGAAGAGACCACCTGCTGTCAACTGCTTTCCCCTATGTCTCTTGCAGAGACCACCTGCTGTCAACTGCTTTCCCCATTGTCTCTTGAAGAGACCACCTGCTGTCAACTGCTTTCCCCTATGTCTCTTGCAGAGACCACCTGCTGTCAACTGCTTTCCCCTATGTCTCTTGCAGAGACCACCTGCTGTCAACTGCTTTCCCCTACGTCTCTTGCAGAGACCACCTGCTGTCAACTGCTTTCCCCTATGTCTCTTGAAGAGACCACCTGCTTTCAACTGCATTTCCCTATGTCTCTTGGCTGTCAACTGCTTTCCCCTATGTCTCTTGCAGAGACCACCTGCTGTCAACTGCTTTCCCCATTGTCTCTTGAAGAGACCACCTGCTGTCAACTGCATTTCCCTATGTCTCTTGGCTGTCAACTGCTTTCCCCTATGTCTCTTGCAGAGACCACCTGCTGTCAACTGCATTTCCCTATGTCTCTTGGCTGTCAACTGCTTTCCCCTATGTCTCTTGCAGAGACCACCTGCTGTCAACTGCATTTCCCTATGTCTCTTGGCTGTCAACTGCTTTCCCCTATGTCTCTTGAAGAGACCACCTGCTGTCAACTGCATTTCCCTATGTCTCTTGGCTGTCAACTGCTTTCCCCTATGTCTCTTGCAGAGACCACCTGCTGTCAACTGCTTTCCCCATTGTCTCTTGAAGAGACCACCTGCTGTCAACTGCTTTCCCCTATGTCTCTTGAAGAGACCACCTGCTGTCAACTGCATTTCCCTATGTCTCTTGCAGAGACCACCTGCTGTCAACTGCATTTCCCTATGTCTCTTGGCTGTCAACTGCTTTCCCCTATGTCTCTTGCAGAGACCACCTGCTGTCAACTGCTTTCCCCATTGTCTCTTGAAGAGACCACCTGCTGTCAACTGCATTTCCCTATGTCTCTTGGCTGTCAACTGCTTTCCCCTATGTCTCTTGCAGAGACCACCTGCTGTCAACTGCATTTCCCTATGTCTCTTGGCTGTCAACTGCTTTCCCCTATGTCTCTTGAAGAGACCACCTGCTGTCAACTGCATTTCCCTATGTCTCTTGGCTGTCAACTGCTTTCCCCTATGTCTCTTGCAGAGACCACCTGCTGTCAACTGCTTTCCCCATTGTCTCTTGAAGAGACCACCTGCTGTCAACTGCTTTCCCCTATGTCTCTTGAAGAGACCACCTGCTGTCAACTGCATTTCCCTATGTCTCTTGCAGAGACCACCTGCTGTCAACTGCTTTCCCCTATGTCTCTTGCAGAGACCACCTGCTGTCAACTGCTTTCCCCTATGTCTCTTGCAGAGACCACCTGCTGTCAACTGCTTTCCCCTATGTCTCTTGAAGAGACCACCTGCTGTCAACTGCTTTTCCCTATGTCTCTTGAAGAGACCACCTGCTGTCAACTGCTTTCCCCTATGTCTCTTGCAGAGACCACATGCTGTCAACTGCTTTCCCCTATGTCTCTTGCAGAGACCACCTGCTGTCAACTGCTTTCCCCTATGTCTCTTGAAGAGACCACCTGCTGTCAACTGCTTTCCCCTATGTCTCTTGAAGAGACCAACTGCTGTCAACTGCTTTCCCCTATGTCTCTTGCAGAGACCACCTGCTGTCAACTGCTTTCCCCTATGTCTCTTGCAGAGACCACCTGCTGTCAACTGCTTTCCTCTATGTCTCTTGCAGAGACCACCTGCTGTCAACTGCTTTCCCCTATGTCTCTTGAAGAGACCACCTGCTGTCAACTGCTTTCCCCTATGTCTCTTGAAGAGACCACCTGCTGTCAACTGCATTTCCCTATGTCTCTTGGCTGTCAACTGCATTCCCCTATGTCTCTTGCAGAGACCACCTGCTGTCAACTGCTTTCCCCTATGTCTCTTGCAGAGACCACATGCTGTCAACTGCATTCCCCTATGTCTCTTGCAGAGACCACCTGCTGTCAACTGCTTTCCCCTATGTCTCTTGCAGAGACCACCTGCTGTCAACTGCTTTCCCCTATGTCTCTTGAAGAGACCACCTGCTGTCAACTGCATTTCCCTATGTCTCTTGGCTGTCAACTGCATTCCCCTATGTCTCTTGCAGAGACCACCTGCTGTCAACTGCTTTCCCCTATGTCTCTTGAAGAGACCACCTGCTGTCAACTGCATTTCCCTATGTCTCTTGAAGAGACCACCTGCTGTCAACTGCATTTCCCTATGTCTCTTGGCTGTCAACTGCTTTCCCCTATGTCTCTTGAAGAGACCACCTGCTGTCAACTGCTTTCCCCTATGTCTCTTGAAGAGACCAACTGCTGTCAACTGCTTTCCCCTATGTCTCTTGCAGAGACCACCTGCTGTCAACTGCTTTCCCCTATGTCTCTTGCAGAGACCACCTGCTGTCAACTGCTTTCCTCTATGTCTCTTGCAGAGACCACCTGCTGTCAACTGCTTTCCCCTATGTCTCTTGAAGAGACCACCTGCTGTCAACTGCTTTCCCCTATGTCTCTTGCAGAGACCACCTGCTGTCAACTGCTTTCCCCTATGTCTCTTGGCTGTCAACTGCATTCCCCTATGTCTCTTGCAGAGACCACATGCTGTCAACTGCTTTCCCCTATGTCTCTTGAAGAGACCACCTGCTGTCAACTGCTTTCCCCTATGTCTCTTGCAGAGACCACCTGCTGTCAACTGCTTTCCCCTATGTCTCTTGAAGAGACCACCTGCTGTCAACTGCTTTCCCCTATGTCTCTTGCAGAGACCACCTGCTGTCAACTGCTTTCCCCTATGTCTCTTGAAGAGACCACCTGCTGTCAACTGCTTTCCCCTATGTCTCTTGCAGAGACCACCTGCTGTCAACTGCTTTCCCCTATGTCTCTTGAAGAGACCACCTGCTGTCAACTGCATTTCGCTATGTCTCTTGGCTGTCAACTGCATTCCCCTATGTCTCTTGCAGAGACCACCTGCTGTCAACTGCTTTCCCCTATGTCTCTTGCAGAGACCACCTGCTGTCAACTGCTTTCCCCTATGTCTCTTGAAGAGACCACCTGCTGTCAACTGCATTTCCCTATGTCTCTTGGCTGTCAACTGCATTCCCCTATGTCTCTTGCAGAGACCACCTGCTGTCGACTGCTTTCCCCTATGTCTCTTGCAGAGACCACCTGCTGTCAACTGCATTCACCTATGTCTCTTGAAGAGACCACCTGCTGTCAACTACATTTCCCTATGTCTCTTGGCTGTCAACTGCTTTCCCCTACGTCTCTTGCAGAGACCACCTGCTGTCAACTGCATTTCCCTATGCCTCTTGGCTGTCAACTGCATTTCCCTATGTCTCTTGCAGAGACCACATGCTGTCAACTGCTTTCCCATATGTCTCTTTTAGAGACCATTTGCTCAGTGGCGTAGCATCGATGGCGCTAAGGGTTTTAATGAACCAGGGCCCACCCCCGAAGGATTAACAACCATGGGGCCAGGGCCGGATTTATCAATATGCAAAATAAGCTATAGGGTTATGGGGTTAGTTATTAAACTTTATATTAACTTCAAAACATTAACCCGTGTATTCAACTATAGTCTGTATCTGTATTCAAGCGGCTTGGACGGTTTTGATGTAAGGAACTGCTTTCATTAGGTTTATTGTAATGGTGGGGACGGTACGTTGGTGGTGACCTTTGTGTCCCATTCTTTCTTTGGGTTTTTTCCCCTAACCGTTGATAGTATTTCCTTTTTTTCTGCTTTGTTTTTTAAAGTAAGCATCTTTTTTTTTAAAACCAGAAATGTATATTAGATATTAAACGAGCAAAAGAAACATATTCTGTTACATAGGGACTCGTTAAAATGTTGACTTTTTGTGCTACTTATCCTGACTGAATTGGGGAGGAGGCTTATACAAGGTATGGAAAGCTAGAGCGACAATTACATTTATCATGGAATAGTGTCTTTCATTTGAATGGCTGCTTTGTCGTATGGTATGTGCACTGGACTGTCTTTCGGATGGTCTAGGGTTTATACCCCGAGACAGTATCAATGGTATTTGTTTTCGAACCGAATTGTTTAAAAAAAAAAAAAGAAAAGAAAACAAGTTAGGCCTACTAATGACTTACCTTCATCAACAATCTTTCCCAACCTACAGACAACATAAACGACTGAGAACAGTGGAGGATATAGACGAGGACCACATTGAAGAAATGGACAATTACTGACGATAATGTGCTTCTAATAATAATCTTACATTTAAATATATGGAATAACTATTGATGTAATGTCCTTAACAACGAATTTTTAAATTATCAACACCATTTTACAGTTGTCAGTCGGTGAATATAACAAAAAATAATTCATTGTAGTATTATTTTTAAAAAAGGAAAATAATGATTTATTTTAGGGTTGGGGGGAGGTGAGGGGTGACAACCTAAGCTAACTGTACCGGGATACACCACCCTAGTGACGCCACTTGACTATTAGGCTTACTTTCTTGTTATTCCTGCAGGAATGAAAGTTAGTCACATGTCATAGCTACTGGTATTCCTTTAACCGCAAAAATAAAAGCAAGCCATAGGCATATAATCAACTGGTATTCCTGCAGGAATGAAAGGTAATCACTAGGTAATATGGTATTCCTTTAACTGCAGGAAAGGGTTAAAATTTCGTACCAATTTTTGTAAACCTCTATCTGGGAAAAGATTAGATCGTGACTTTGGTATAGCTTGGAACTGTGCACTTAGGAGAAGGACAACTCTGAATCCAAACCTAGCGGCTGTAGCCAAATATGGGTAAGGCACGGGAGACAACCTTAAATAAATCAGGAGCTGGTGACCCTTAAGCAGCTTGTTGCGGCACACTGTGCTACAGCCTGCCACAACTACTGATCCCAAATTGTATCGGATATTAGCTGTTCCTTTGAACTCATCAGCTGAAAGAAAGTTTGGGGAGGTGGGGGGGGGGGGGGGGGGCGACATCGCTCCGACCATAATTAATACCCAAACTTTCCTCTCGTTTCTACAAGATTATACGGCTGTGAAGGAGGTCTTTCCAAAAACAAAACCTAATTAGGTCACTGTGCTGTATATCGTAACATGGTATCAGTGCATAGATTATTAATAATAAATGAGATGTGATTGGTTCGTGGTCAAAGATTTCAATGGCTTGACAAAACAATCAATGAAATACGCTGCTAGCTGAAGCCCATCACAATGAGGCAATTAGTGAAAACGTCAGAGAGCCTTGAACTTTGGAGTTTTTCATCATTCCAGCAAAGAGTTTGTGGTACATAATAAATAGCCACATCCAGATTCGTGTCCCTTTGTTTCAAGTTTGTATGAATAGACACATTTACTATTTTATATTGTGGAGAATTTTTTCTTAAATGGTGATCTATTTCCTATTTATTTGGATAAAGTAAATTGCGTGTCTGTGTATATATATATATATATATATACATATATATATATATATATACATAATAGCAAATGAGCTTACTCACAATATTACAAACTTAGTCATAAGCCTTGTCACCCTCCCATTAGATCATCATATATTATTAGAAACTAGTGTAACAGTTCATCCTATTTTCTTGAAACTAGTGTAACAGTTCATCCTATATTCTAGAAACTAGTGTAACAGTTTATCCAATATTCTAGAAACTAGTGTAACAGTTCATCCTATATTCTAGAAACTAGTGTAACAGTTCATCCTATATTCTAGAAACTAGTGTAACAGTTCATCCAATATTCTAGAAAATAGTGTAACAGTTCATCCAATATTCTAGAAACTAGTGTAACAGTTTATCCTATATGCCAGAAACTAGTGTAACAGTTCATCCTATACTTATTGTTCTATGGCTTCCACTTACTTAATAAAAAACAAAATTTAGATGTCAAAACTAAACTAAACAGATGTGTATCAAGTACATTTGTGTTTAATATCAATAAATAATGTATGTACAGACAAAGGTCAAGGTAGTTTTAAAATGTACATGTGAAATGGTTTCATTGAATTCATTTATTTATGGATTATGAACTAAAAAGAAAAAAAATACACTCCCCAGGTATTGCTGATTTCATCATGTCAATGCTAACAATGTATGTTTACATAGAGCTTGTAAATGCTTATTTGAAATGCTATCAACAAAATCAACAACATGAATTGTTAAATATTTCATCCCTAGCAGTGCTACAGAAGAACAGTACATAGTAATAATGACATATAATGGAACCTAAAGTACAATACATAAACTACAACAGTACACAATATACTAACGTATTTACAGAAACAAAATTACAGGACATAAAGCACTACAAAACATAAGAAAGAACATTAAGAACTGTTGCACATAAAGTACTGCAGCACCTAAATAACTAGCTCTATAGTCCATAAAGTACTGCAGAACCTAAATAACTAGCTCTATAGTCCATAAAGTACTGCAGAACCTAAATAACTAGCTCTATAGTCCATAAAGTACTGCAGCACCTAAATAACTAGCTCTATAGTCCATAAAGTACTGCAGCACCTAAATAACTAGCTCTATAGTCCATAAAGTACTGCAGCACCTAAATAACTAGCTCTATAGTCCATAAAGTACTGCAGCACCTAAATAACTAGCTCTATAGTCCATAAAGTACTGCAGCACCTAAATAACTAGCTCTATAGTCCATAAAGTACTACAAGGTATACAGAGCCACCATTAAAGAGCATTCAATGTAAAAAGTAATATAGATACTAATGACCAGGCATTACTGAAAAGAAAAAAAAAATACTTCAGAACATAAAAAGAAGCAGTACTTTAACACATTAAGTCAATATTGCAGGACAAAGATCTGGACAGTAGATAATAACTAAATACCATACAAGCACAACAGCACATGAAGGATTGCATAGCAGGACAGGTCAGGACATAATATCTACAGACCACACTAGCACATGAAGTATTGCAGAGCATACAGATCAGGTCAGGACATAATAACTACAGACCTTACTAGCACAACAGTACAGTAGGACTTGTGTACTAAGTATATTCAACACTACACTGCAAAACTTATAGAGAACAACGTTTTGGAATTAATAATCAAAAGCACAATAAAGAAACAAACATTATAAATCACAGGTTAGTAATAAGTAACTTTACAAACAGCTATTTAGACTATAGTGATGTATAAAACAGGTGTCCCCTCTAAAAAAAAAATTGTAACAGTTAAAAGTGCATATAAAAATACAAAGAAAAAAAAACTTTTGTTCTTAAAAAAGTTCTATGAGACCAATAGAAGAGTATAATGACAACTTTCAAAGCAACAGTCTGGTGATGTCAAGAAGTAAGGTAGAACAACTTTGTGGCTGTGTAGAATCACTTGTCAGCTAGATGGTTCACCTTTCACTTCACTATGTCTGTTTCAATTAATTTACAAGTGAATCAAGTACTTCAACAACAACCACCTGATACTAAGTGTACAAAGTCTGACAGGAGGTCAGTATGACAAGACTTAACACAAGTTGAAAACTAAACAGTTGAAAAGGCACTAAATTCCCATTGCTTCAAATGAGAGGATTTTGAAATGTTAAGTATGCATCAGTCACTGGAAAATGTTTCATCAATAAGATAGGTGCAATAGCTATTCAATGATCGAAGCAGAGTTATATTTCTAAACCAGTTGAACGGGAAGACTAAATAAACTGGGGCTGTTTTATTTAACCATTCTTATTCTGCCTGCATATAAATATAACAATGATGAATATATATAAGTAAGACATACAGTGGCTATCATTTGTCAAACATTTACCCATAGGAGGTTCTAATGATAATGTCTATTTGACCAAATATTTTCAAAGCATTGAAATATTCTGTGCATATCGTTACATTAGTTCTATTTGTATATTCTGTTATGTTTTTAAAAAGCACATAGAAATTATAGTGTCATGGTTAAGAGAAATCAATAAAATGATTTAAGTTTGAGAAAACAAACCTATGTAAAGCTATAACTTTAAGGAAAAAAAAAATGTAAATGTTAAAAGTTAGGTTTTCTTGCTGTTCAAAGTAATTTTACTTTCTGCTATACAGGAAAATTCCTTCACATCTTTGATGGGTACAAGAAGTCCTCTAATCCTGGCATCTTCATGCAGCTCAGCCCAAAGGTCATTCACTCTCTGTCAAGTTTAGATTGAACATTAGAAAAATAGGTCAACACAGTTTTATCGACTAACATTATTGGACAACATTCTCTGTAGTTGTCTTAATTTATATAATAAAAGAGTGAAACAAATAGCATGAAGCAAAGAAATATTTCTTTATTTACAATCTTGTTATTCTAATTTTTCAAGCTAGTCTAGCATAAGTTACCAGAGACTTGCATCCCCATAAAAGGACAAAAAAAAAAAGCTTTAAAAACTAGACTTGCGATGACTTTCATGAAACATGTCAGTCAATCAATGGCTATAAAACTACTCTAAGAATTGTCATATTTCTCAATTGAATTTATTGGACAACATTCTCTGTAGTTGTCTTAATTTATATAATAAAAGAGTGAAACAAATAGCATGAAGCAAAGAAATATTTCTTTATTTACAATCTTGTTATTCTAATTTTTCAAGCTAGTAATAATAATAATAATAATAATCTTTATTATCCGTAAGGAAATTTGTCTTACAATTTGTGCATAGCATAAGTTACCAGAGACTTGCATCCCCATAAAAGGACAAAAAAAAAAGCTTTAAAAACTAGACTTGCGATGAATTTCATGAAACATGTCAGTCAATCAATGGCTACAAAACTACTCTAAGAATTGTCATATTTCTCAATTGAATTGACTACTGGAGTAGTTCATGATTTACGTAAATATATCTTTGGATTTTCAAGCATTTTTTTTTCAGGGGATATTTGTCTGAAATAATACCTCTCACTGAGTCAATGTCACCTTCTCCTAAACTTTAGTATCTTAGACTGTTGGGGCACCATACACGACCGTCTTTCTCATTCCTTTCTGTCTTTGGCCTTAACTAGAATCTCTTTCAATGACAGACCTGTTGCTGTTGTCTTAGCATGGCTATCTGCCATTGTGTGATCCTGGTTCATTTGTGATGTCTTTGTAGGTGATACCTAGCACCTCACATTCATTACTAGGAACCTCCTCTCTACTTCTGCAGTTAGCATCCAGGGATTTACAAGTATACAAGAATGTGGCCATGACCAAGGAGCACATCTGCCTGATTTTAGTGCTAAGGGCTATGTCTTTATCTTTCCAGATTGTTTTGAGCTTTGCAAGTGCTGCTGTGGTCTATGTAATTCTGGCCAGTAGATCAGGTTTGGTTCCTTTGTCTGAAGCAATATCTCTGAGGTATTTTAAATCTTCTGACACTTTCCAGCTTTTCATCTCCAATATTGATGTCTATTTTAAAGCTCTGTTGGCTAATAGTCTTTTGTACAATATTTTTTATTTCTTTTTCCAGAGTGCAATGTTCATCTTGAGAAGCTCAGTGTGTAAGTTGAATCTAAAAAAACACCAGTCCATAAAGGAGGTTGTCAAAATACTCTTTCTGTTATTTATAAACCAAGTTTTTAAACCAAAGTATTGAATTCAAAAGGTGGATAATTTGCAATTGAAGGCAGCAAGAGACTAAAAGCCAGAAATGAGGATATGATGTCAACCCAAGCCTAGTACATGAAGAATGCAATAACTCTTGATGTTCTTTTAGTTGAGATACAAATATTTGGTGTCAGTGACATAGAGATCTCTGTTCTAAGCTTAACATTTCCTAAAGATACCCTAATAACTTTCCTAAAGATATCCTAATAACTTTTCCTAAAGATATCCTAATAACTTTTCCTAAAGATATCCTAATGTGTTTTATACCTTGGAAGGTTTAACACATTTCCTTAAATGTTACAGTAGGATAAAATAGTATTTAAAAGTTTACAATAAAAGACCGCCACTTGAGCAGAAAACAGACATTTGTTTGCTAACTCTGGCAAATCAACATAAGGGGACAGATGAAATACATCAGCCAAGGATGAATGATTGCTCTACAAAATTGTTTGTCACAGTGTAACTAGTAAATACTCACTAATGTACCAAAATGTCCCAAAACATACATAGCATCTTTAGCTCTTGTAAGTGCCACATTCATTCTTCTTTTATCAGAAATAAAACTGAAAATAAAAATAGGGTACTGAAAATCAATGAAGTGTAAAAAATTTGAATACAGGTCACGATACTGGCACTTTTAATTATTTTTATATTATCAAACACAATTAGTCTACAGAAGTATTAATGTTGGAGAAACTATAAATACTAAAATGTGATGTAACAACTAGTGCTGTGTGAATAAATGAGACCATCAATACCTCCCACACACATACTTCTAGCAAGAGAATTCTAGTTTCACTTTTTCTAACTTTACCCCATCACCACCCCTAACAAAATAATTCTACATACAATCATGTGACTTTTCTTTGGCTCCACATTTCAATATTGAAGCATTTCATAGCTCAATAATGCTTTTGGGTCAGACCCCTTTTTTTTATCATTCTGAAACACTCTTTCACCCAAAAAACTATTATCTTTTTTGTTCTAAGTATCTGTTCAAACTGTGATAAAACCATGTTTTACTGATTTTTTTTCAGGGGTGGGGTGGGGGGGTGGGGGGATGTCCCTAAAAAAAAAATTCAATGACTGAAAACATTGCTAATAATTTTAAAGTTGACATATATTATTAGTTTGATACCTTTTAAAACTAAACTTACATTCAAGAATTTACATTAAAAAGTTGTTCTCATGATAAAGCAGGTAATTTCACAAACTAAAGTTGAATTTAAAATGCTTTAGCACAAGTAAACTAAATAAATCATGTACCCAATAGTTGTTGGACTACTTTGTGCTCTCACACAGGACATTATTATCACATCTTTCTCCTGACCTTGATAGCCATCTACTGTATTTACTTCTATTCCGTCAAGATTGCTAAAATAAAAAAAAAAATGGTTGAAATTTTCAAGATATATTTTGTTTTCATTGTTAAAAAAAGACACTAACATAAAATAAAAATTATAACAAAAGTTAAATTTAGCCACCAGCCAACCTTAAGCGTAACTGTTCAACAATGGCTTGCTTTTGCTCAGAGTAAGGGCAAATAACTCCTACACATCTGCATAATGTTTCCCTCTTCAATTTTAAAGTTTTCATAATTAATGAACAAAGTCTGGCTATGCAAACTGCTTCTGGTACATTGTAGATTGATCTAAGAGAGAACAGACAAATACAAGTTTTTATTTCTTTAAGTGATGGCAGTAGAAAGAGTTTCATCACTTCTCAACTTCATTCATACAGAACTAAAGTTGTTGATCCTACACTAGTTTAAACACCTTGAGTTATTGGACTCTTGTCCTTCCTCAATATCAAACACCAAATATGGAGCAAGAAGTGAGTTTCTCTTGTAGACCACCCTAAGTAAAAAACACAAAAAAAGAAACTTACTCAGGAGAAGTACACAATGTTTAAAGTGTGTTCACAGGTTTTGAATGTGTAGATCAGATGAAGAGTATGTACCACAAATAAAGTGTTTTTATCTCTACATGTCCTATTGCTATAAAATATCTAAACACTAATTTTAAAGATGTTTGTTAGTTATATTTACATATTATCATAACCATAATATATAACAAATACAGTATTATCAAATTTCTACCATCAAATAAGACATACTTTGAAATGAATTGTTTTGCATTTATGTATATATGTATTCCTTTATGTCTCTAATTTCATGGACAAAAGAAACCTTTCTTCAACACAAAGATCAAATCCTTTGAAATGTGGTGGGTATCAAGGAATCATGTCAAGATTTATCCCTTACTCATCAGTTTCTAGTTTTCCATCATAAAAGAGATTGTTGGGCAGCGAGAGGATTTCAGGATGCATTCTGTACTGCCTGGTCAGCATCATGATTGGAGAGCTCTGGGATGGATTTTCATGGAACTTTTCAAAACAAAGATTCAACCTTTCAAACAGAGATCTGCTCAACTCTAGCTCATTGGCTTTCTAAAACAAAATGTTAACAAATAGTGACATGGGAGGTTATTACTTTTAAAATATTTTAATTTCTTTTAATTCTGACAAAACAATTGTATCAATAGTCTTATTTTCTTAAGCACAGCAAAATACTCTGTCGATGAACATTAAGCTTGTAACTATTATTCTATTTTTTTCCTTCTCAATTTACAGCAATTAAACTAAAAAGTTGACAGTAATGTTTTTAAGAAAACTATCTTTGTTTTGCTGCTTTGTAAACTCAATTTTTTAAAGCAACTTAAACACTCTTAGTTAACTAACTGATAAAAAGTTTTATTATTGTTGTTATCTCATGTAAAAAGGGCAACTCAAAGAGACTACTGAGCATAGTCCATTACTTTTTGTCTGTAAATGCAACCAAATAAATAAAACAGAAAATGATTCTGTATTGTATTTCTTTAAAATAATCCATAATAGTGTTATAAAAATACTATTTAAAAAGCATTTAAGAATTTAAGATTATTTTGAAATTATATAATAATTGTTTTCAAAACCTTGTCATTGCTATCAAATTAATTGTAACAAAAATTATGTCTTCAAAAAATTATAATTAAAACATAAATCATATCACTCAATCAGAAATGAACAGAATAGAAAAATATCATTAATTGGTTCATATACTTATAAACAATTGTTCAATATACTCTATGTCACCAGGCTCACAATAATTGAAACCAAAAAAATAAAAGTATATTAGTGCACATAAGTACATACCTGTGACCTAACTGTAGCTGGTAGCTGTTTATGGTCTCCTACAAGTACCACTTTAGTTACTTTGTATTGTAAAGGTATCAAGGTGTCCACTTCAATGGCTTGTGTTGCCTTTATTCAGGTAAAATGAAATGGAATAGGTAAAAGTGAATGTGTTAAGTAACAATTCATTCAACAAAACATTAACTTAGATGCATAGTAAAATATTTAGGTAGGAGTAAGAGTTGACGTCTGCTTTCTTTTATATTGCCTGGAAAGTCTCACTGTAGAGTTCAGGTGATCTGAATTTGATACTAGATCTGAGACAACAAATAACTAGATTAACTTTCCTATTGGCATAGGACAGCAAATCTCACTGTAGAGTTCAGGTGATCTAAATTTGATACTAGATCTGAGTCACAACAAATAACTATATTAACTTTCCTATTGGAATAGGACAGCAACTCTCTAAAAAAAGGTGAGATGCTTTTTATAAAAATCGAATAAAAAAACAACTCTATCTGATTATTTGCTGACAAAAAATAGAAAAACCTGAATATTCTTAGTGAAAAAAAAAAAAGCCAAAAACATGAATTAAAATTGTTGACATACAAATGCAATTATAATTAAAAAAACAACAACAAATGATTTCATGTCCTCTTCTCCAATTAGTACAAAAAGTAAGACCAAGCATTAAGATACATTATGACCAAAAAAAGCTACTGACCTCATCTATAATCAAACAACTAAATGTTTGAGAATTATGTCTGTGTTGCTCAGTACGATTAAGTATTTCCTTCAGACTCTCAATGCCAAAGCTACTGAGAGTGCCACAAATGACATGTGCATTATCTAAGACATGACATTTGGCTTGATATCTCTCTCTAGGTGAAGGCTTCTAAACAATAGAAAAATATACATTTCCTTTAGTAATTATTAGATCCTATTGTAAAATCTATATTTCACACTAATGACAAGATCAGACTAAAATATAAAAATATGTCTGCATGTTGGTGCTGCCCTACATTGGTAGTGGGACAATCAAGTTTGATGTTCTTTAGGCGAATGCTTAGATTTAGACACACCTGATTAGAGAAACAAATAACTTGTCAAAAACATGATCTCAAAAGAACTTCTTTGTACTAACTATTTCTTTCAAATTAATTGTAAACCACTGTTAGACATATCAGAGGTCTCTCCCTGTCTTTAGATGTATCATAAAGAAGGAGGGAAAACAAGCTACATGAAGAAGGGGAAATGACTCTAAAAGAAACAAACACTCAAGAAATGCATGAAAAAGAAGAAAATATTTTCACCAGAGACAGTAAAACAATGTCAACAAACCTTATCACTGGTAAACTCTTTTTCAAGTGTTTTTATTTGTTTCTTTAATGAGGCAAGTTCCTCCTGCTTTTTTACTTTCTGGAAAAGTGATAAAGTTAAATATAAATAAGTGAATACCAATTCCTTTTTTTTTTTTGTTAAATACCAGTAGCTGTTAAGGCACCAAAAAGTAGTATCATCAACTATAGTAGAGGAATTTATATATGTCTAAGTATATACAGGCTACTGGTCATTGTATTCAGAAAATAGTAAATCCTTAGTGCAATGGAAGAGAAACTGATCAGTTCTATGACTAACATTAATCAGTTTCTCTCAATGAAAAGCTCTTTAGCAATGTAGCAATGTAGGTTTATTTTTTTTTTGTTTTATATTTGTAACAATATCTTCTATACTACAATGATAAAAATCAAGTTAACTCTTTTTGAATGTTTATTAAAAGTCTTCTTCACCTATCTCTTAGATCTGTTGAAAGTCTTTCTAAATTCATGTCTGTCTTTTGCCTTGAATAGAATTTCTTTCAATGACAGGCCTGTTCATTATTTAAGTTGTCTTCTCATCGCTTTCTCTGTCTGCCTCTTATTCTTTTTCCTGGTAATGTTCTCTGAAGGAGGGTCTTTGCGAGCCCTGAAGACCTTGTGATATGGCCATAGAGTTTAAAAGTTTGCATTAGTTAGAAGGCCATCGTGGTGTCTAATTGCTGTATTAATCCTGTTTTTAATCTCTTCATTTGTGATGCGGTCTTTGTAAGTGATCTTTCTGTAGCATCTCATTCCATTGCTAGGATCTGTCTTTTGAGATCTGTAGTCAGCATCCAAGATTCGGAAGCATATAAGAATGTGGCCTTGACCAGGAAGCACATCTGTCTAATTTTATGCCTTTGTCTTTCCAGATTGTTTTTTTTTTTGCAAGTGCTGCTGTGGACTGTGCAATTCTGGCCAGTAGTTCAGGTTTGGTTCCTTCATCCGAGACAATAGCTCTGAGGAATTTAAACTACACTGATATCCTTTTTAAAGCCCTATAGGCTTTTGATCATAATTTGTGTTTTTTTCAGCATTGATTTGCATGAAAATGCTGCGTAAGTCTGGTCTAAGCGCATTACCAAGTCAAGTTATTCTTCTTCTGTCCCTGCCAGACTATCTATGAAGTCCGCAAAGTGCTAGTTAGTAATTCTTCTTCCTCCAATGCTAACAGAACCTTTGTAGCACTTGAGAGCATATTCTATTATCCTTTCAAGGAAGATATTGAAAAGAGTTACTGAAAGTAGGCAGCCTTGTCTCACTCCAATTGTGCTTATAGAAGCTCTGGATTACTTGTATGTTTTGATTTACATTCTACTTTTCCACTATTGCCTAGAGTGCCCTATGCCATACTCTGTTGAAAGCTTTGTTGAAGTCAATAAAGACATGAAAAAGATTCTGTTGGTGCTGAAGGTATTTCTAGCAGAGTATACTGAGGTTTAGGATTTGTTCAGTTGTGCTGGGGCCTTGTCTAAAACCCACTTGTTCTGCTATAATTTTGTCAGAGTTGTTAATTACCATACTATTAGGCAATTTACAACCCTGTCAAATTTAAATGTCAACATATAAATAAACTAAAATTAATCATTACTTTATACACAAAAAACATACACAGATATAACATGAAAATTATGAGAAAATAAAAATATTTTTTTTGTATTTTTCTCAGTCCATTAATTTAGTTGCAGAAGTAACCTCAAAGTTAGTTATTTTCTGTCTACACCATTTTAAAGATAGAAGCAACTATACAACATGTCTGAACAATTGTTCACTAACCTGAACACGTGTCAAAGAAGGATTTGTCAGCTCTTGTTCTATTTTTAGGATTTTATCTTTATACATCTGATTTTCTTTTTTCAGAGCCTCTGGCACTTGTTTTGCTTTTTCTTGAAAATAAATGTATCACCATTATTCAAATGCAAGTGGATCATTCAATGAAAGGAAAATGTTTTAAGTATCTGATAGGAGAAAAATACCAAACCTTTGATCAAATGGTTATTAATGAGAGTCTCCCAATAATAGGGTGCAACTTGAGGCTGGAGAAAGTCCTTGTTTCCAACTCTAACAAGGGATATTTCTTTCATTTCTGTGATGAAAGTACACACACACAAACAAATTTAATATGTTTAGAAATAATCTAGACATTAAATTACAGTTCAATTGGTTTTATAACTGCTAAACAAATTAGTTATAATAAATGAATATAAAATAGTCCTAGCTTGCTATAGCTATTACAAATAAATAGTTTAATTTTCATTCAATTTTGAAGTCCTTGTAAAGCTATTTGGTAATATTGTTTTTTTTTAAAATATTTTAAATATGATGCATGTAATATAAAGCATTAATTAATGTTGAATATTTTAGTATCTAGACGCACACACAAAATGAGTTGAGTGTAGGTTCAATGTGCAAGTTGTGAGATAAACTTTACTGTATTCTCTTCACTGGTTTATTTGAAACACTGTGTACATTAATATAGCATTCAAACATATTTTGTTTTTAGAAATGATTCCATAAAGTTGAATAAATAGACCCCTGACATGTAGGTCACTTAGCATAAAAAATACATGTAGATAAATTGTGCATAAAACTATGTCCTTACACATAATAAATACTAAGTTGAAGCCAGAAAAATAAAGTCAAACTTGCATAATTTTGTTTTAAACTGCTTCTTAACAGCAGTAACATTTCATTGAACAATACTTGTGTGTAGATGTCATTTAACTCAATACCAGCTGAATGCTAATTTCTTTTAATACTATTATGCAGCAATAAGTAGCATTTATCAAAACTACTCAGTTATTGTTTTATTTTCAAACAGCTACAATCTAGTTGGAAGTGTTGGAAAGTTGGAGTGAACTGAATAGATTTATTGATACTTTCAAATTATGTTTGATTTATCATTGGATTGAAGTAAATATTTTTTATTTTTATATTTGTTCTTGTGTGTTTATGTTGTTTGTATTTGCATTGCATCTATATGGTTATTGTTATAGTACTAATGCTACAATTTTAGTCAAACTGAATTTCCATTTGTTTGGACCAATAAAATTATCTAAACTTAAAGCACCTACTGTTATCTTTGAGTTTATTTGAAAACTGAATAATTCGCCGGGCAATCTCATCCACTGCAGCATTGGATGGTGTAGCTATACAAATTCTTCCTTGAAAATTTGTGATCTTTGGAAAGAAAAAGTACAATGTCAGTTTAATGTCCAAATACTTGAACTGAAATAAGTTTCAATCGAACTGTAATAAGGTTTCTATCAAAATGTGACTGTTCAATGTTCAAATACAGTTGAACGTAACCCATCAATGTTTATGAAACCTGTCACATACAACTTAACTTGATTAATACAAGAATACAAACAAATTAGACAGTCAAATACAAGAATGCAAACAAATTTGACAGTCAAATACAAGAATACAAACAAATTTGACAGTCAAATACAAGATAAAATTAAACTTGACACAGTCAAACAGAAGAAGGCAACAATACTTGAATTATGAATAAATAAATAAAATGTTGCATTGCTGTAAATGATAAATGTACAAAAGGTTCACAATTCTGGACAAAATCTACAAGCTTTTCACTTCAACACACAGAACTCTAATTAAAGACTTTTATTGGCTATTTAGAAAATCTAAATTAAAAATTTGCCTTTATTTACTCAGGGCAGAAAGATTTAGTAAAAAAAAACAACAAAATCTTATCTTATAAAATACAGACATTACTTAAAAAAAAAAAGATAATTATGTCCTATGCATCATGCATCTAGTCATGCATGTTAACCAATTACTTAAATTCTGCCAGGTCATTGTTTTTCCTGGTTAAAGAGGACCTTTAGTTAGTTTACTGAGTTGGCAACTCACTTGTATGTAATTTGATTAGAAAACAAATGTCCCTTTTCTTTATTTTTTTCATTTTTTTAATCCTGGACTGTTCCCATAGACACTTGTCAAATGTTGGGCCTTGCTTGTCCATGGACCAATATATATACAGTATTCTTAACATGAGTTACCAGAACTAAACAAGGCAAGCATTTCAAAATACAATTATAGCTATGCATAGAATTTATGTTGCCATAGTGGATAGATGATAAACAGCTTTAATATTAAATGGTCTTACATAGAGGAAACTGTTTTAACTTTGAATGACATGGTGAAGTCCATTCAATTCTAATGTGGTTATTAAGATCATGTGAGGAAAAGTCAAAACTGATGTTTTTGTGCTACCACATAACACTCTTATACAAATTGGCCTTTTTTTAAAATGCTCACAACAGAAATAGTGAACTACACAACATCTGCTTTATTGATAGCTATCATCACTAGGGGGAATCTTTCAATTTTACTTTATCCAAAATAGTTAGTTCCATAAGTAATGACTTAAGTGATGTGGCAGTGATACGCTAAAAGAGTTAACTTACCAACAAAATATGATGTACCAGAGCCAATATTGTGTGAGTTTTCCCAGTTCCAGCAGGTCCTTGTAAAAAAAATATTTTTGGCTCTTTTCGTTCAACAGCAGACTTGATGGTGCTGATAGCCTGGGCCTGCTCGCTGTTCATTCTTTGCTAAAATATTGACAACCATGTGTTTTTAGAATAAGCAATCTTACTTTTAAAAAGAGATTACTCTATGGATGCCAAATGATAAAACTCAAGGTTGCCAGAGAGTGTAAACATGATGCCTACTCTATTTTTTACTTTCCCTAACTTAGTTCTAAATAGAATGTTGACAAATAACAGAGAAAAGGAAATCAAAATTACAATTTTAATTTTCAATTAATCCCCTGCGGTATATTCCCTTTTTAGTAGAGACACAAAATTAAGTATGCAGAAAACCACAATGTTTATTCTCTCTGGCAACCTTGATATGTCATATATGACAGCAGAATAGGCCTACTAGTATTGGTTAAAAAAATATGCCACTAAATGATAAGTTAGTGTTTCCCAAATTCTGTTCAGTGTAACACAAGGGTTCGGCAAGGCCTGCATAGGTGTTCCACAAACTAGGCTACTAGAATAATTAGCTAATAAGCAACCACGAGAATGAATCTTTCTAAAAAAGAAATAAACAAAATACTCAGAATGTGCGAAGTGTTCCATTAAGGAAAAAGTTTGGGAACCACTGAGTTAAGATATAAACAGATATCATAGCGTTACAATAGAAACAAATAAATCAAACTGTAAAGGTACACTTCATACTTACTAATAAATGAGCATCAGGATTTACAGGTTGGTGAAAGTAAACACTGGACTGTTGGGGCTGCAGCAGATGTGAACACAATGGGTTATTAGGCAACATAGAGAGAGCCTGGAGTTGTCTTTCTGTTGTCCTCAAAGTGGAAATTTTCTACAAACAGTGTTAACATGTTGAACATAAGACTTAGTTTTAAATACTATGAGAAAAGTGCTTCCTTTACTAGCTAGCTCAATATTTGAATAGTACAATTAGCTAAAAGAAATCGTAAAAGAAAAAAAAAGTTATTTACTTCAATGTCCATCAGTTTGACATTAGAAAAGATGACTTTATAATCAATATTCAGAGTCAATTCAAAAATATGGATGTCATCATTTTTGAAAGCTGACTCTGAGAAAAGAAACAAAATTGAATGTTTTCATTAGAAATTGAAACCAACATTGATTTAATGTATTGTACTTATACTAAGTTTAAACCTACAAATGCTCATGCTTATAACTTTTTTTAATACTTTTAGTCCAAAACTTTTAATCAGACAATAAATTTTAAGAAAAGAAAAAAAAGAAAGCTTTAAAAATTCACTTGATAAAAATATATAGTAAAAATATTCTTAATTACCTTTTTCAAAGATTGGATAGTTTTCAACTAACCATTTTTTATTCCGATTCCACAATGGTTTAACACTTTTCACCAAGGCAAACTGTTCATGCCAATTAGGATCTTTTGTTGAGATGCCTTTACGTAAACCCCATGCTTTTAACCGCAGCAAATCTCCAGATGTGGGAACTTGATAGCGCTCTTTATATGGAATCACACCTATTCAAATAATGTTGCAAAGAACATAAATGATCACGAAGAGACTATTCTTAAATAAAGTGTTGTTCTTTTATGATTAACACAAAAATAACCAAAGTTTTGAAAAGTTTTAATTAAAAACAATGTTAACAGAAACATATTAGGTGAAAGACCTACTTACCTAATATGTTAACAACAAGAGGGGAATACAGATATCTCTTTTTATTTTCTGATTGTTCTGTATGATAAGGCATTGAAGTCAGATGAACTTTGATGGTTTTAGGCCTATTGTGTTTTCTCTCTTTCCAATCCTGATAGACCTTAGAAGAAGAAAGTTAAAAATTTAGAAAATGTTTATTTTATTCCTACACAACTTGTCATCTTCTCACAGCTAAGGCTCAATAAATAATATCTAAAATAAAAACAAAATTATTCTTTAAAAATGGAAGTTCCACTCACAGTTTCCCAAACTTCTAGAAGTAAAAGGTGTGTTGTAATTGTTAAATATTCATTAAATGACTCATAATAAAGTCTTAAACGTTGGTATTGTTTATCTGGACCCAGAAGTGGTGGTGGAGTCTTGCATTTGCCAGTAGAATTGGATGCTCCATCTGTAATTCAAAGAGTATTTACCATACACAAAATAATAGAGTTCCCTACCTTAAAAAATATAACCAGAATTGGCAGCATTTATTTGTCTCAAGAGTTATATGATAATGCTATCTTTTTAAACATTGAAAATTAGATGCCTATGTAAAACGATTATAAACCTAATTATTTTGTGTAAACATTAGGTATACATTCTCAGAAAACTACAAAATTGATAGATCATTGTTATGTTGATACTCAGGAAACTTTGTCTATTCCAAAATTATTTATACAATTGAAACCAAAGGGATGTTCCCGTGGCCTGATGTAAAGTTGTCTAGTACTCAAGAAATCAAGAAAATCTTTAAATCAATCTCCAAAATGATTTGCACATGGGATCTGCAGGCAAGAACTATAATCTACTCAGCCGTCACAATCAATAAATCAATAAAGAAACATTTAACCACAATATAAAGCTCTGCCTTCAACAAAAATAGGTAAACTTGGAATTTGAGCCAGACTAGATCTTCAGGGAAATAACAAATTTATGTTACCTTTTATTTTTGGCAGGAGTTCTTTCATAATTAATGTGATAGTAAACACACAGAAAAAGGACACACAAAAATTTCATACCATATGCTTCAAGCCAGTCGACATTCCATTTCAGTATTTTCACAAGGGTCATTGTGAAGCTTTCTGGGTTTGACTGAGGGGTTTCCTTCAGTAGAGGCATAACTGCAGATGAGGCTTGAGAAGTCAATTGAAAAGTATGTATTTTATTTTGTGACTCCCTGAAGTTGACTTTGAGCTTTTTGTCTGGAGCTTTATTGGACTGTTTTAAAATTCCTTTAGACATCAGTCCATCATGCTGTGTTGTCAGAATCTGGCGGGATTTTAAGCAGCTAGTAAGAGTGGTACCATGAACATTTCTAGAATTTCTTGCAAGATCTGGCACAAGTGATGTTGCTTTTGAAGATGGAACTGCTGAATCTGTAACTGCTACAGATGCTACTGTCGATGCTTGACAAGTAATTGATGCCTTTTTGACATCAGAAACCATTATAGACTGTGTATGTGTTGTGATAGAAGTAACACAACTGACTGTGGAAAGGTGAACTGATTCTACATTGGAAACTGATGAGGAAGGAGCTTTTACATCTCTATCTCTACCCACGTTCAACTTGACAAAGTCTTTACTGGCTGCAGGAACACTGGGCAGTTCTGGTGAAGATACAGAATGAGATTCAATTGCTATTTCACCAGAAGTGAGTAATGTCTTGTCTATTATGACTGGTGGTGACACAATTGTACTCTTTTTGTCAAGATTTTTAATGTTGCAAGCTTCACTTACTTTGACCTTCACATTAGCATTACTTTGGCCTCCAGATTCTACAGACTCTATATTTAATTTAGACTTTTTCACTGTAAGTTTGTCATGTAATATAGGTAACCCTTGGTCCAGTATGTCTTGTGTGCATGGCATCTCAACATCTTCATAATCCTCTACATTATTGGTAATCATGGATGATGATCGATCTCTGGCAGTTTTACCATGGGTCAGCTCACGATTAAGTTTCTGCTGCTTGGCTGCCCTGATGACATCATCCATTGATGTAGTAGGCAAAGCTTTGTTTCTTCGCTTCTTTGCATGTTTTGATTTGTAACCCAGATGTCTATGTGCCTCTCCCAGTGAGTGATGCTTTTCATTATTGACATTTAACCAGGGTGAGATAGAATGTGATTGATTGTTAGTCCTAAAATGACTTAGCGACACTGAATGAGTTAATGGCTTTTCAGTTTCACTACATGCTGTTGTAGCACTTCTACTGACACTCTTACTGTTCCCTCCTAAAGAAGTTGATACATTTTCTAGAATTATTTGCGAGTTGTCTTGCAACCTTTTCGACACTGTACTGATTTTATCTTTGTGTACGTTTTCTATTTTGTGCTTTTTTGTCAGTGTGTTTTTTGTTTGTGACAAACTATCTGGAATTTTACAATCACCTAAGCCAGCCATTAGTACAGTTTTATGCTGAGTACAAGGTTTCTCTTTATTGCTAGGGTGAGAAAAGCTTCTGTGCAAGGATCTATCATTGCTGCTGTCTTTGGCAGAAGATTCTTTATATTTTTTTACAACCTCTTGATTTAATGAACTAGTCCTACTTTTCCTTTTCAACAAGTTGACTGATGCTTTGCAATCCTCAAGAAATACTACTGGATTCAAATGTGATGTTAAATTCTTGTTATATATAGACGTCACATCATTGCTGTCACTACATATTAATTTATCTTGTCCCTTGGCATTTTTTTTTAATTGGCCTGCACTTGAGCCTTGGATGTCTAAGGTGTCAAGATGATGTTTATTTTTTGTATCACTTAGATCATTGCTTAAATCTTGAATATTAAAAGTAGAATTTGATATTTTTTCTGGACTATTTGGAGCATCTTCGGTCAAATTTGATTCTTCTGATGAATCTTCATCTTTTTCAGAACTTAATATTAGTTTAGGAATCATAATAAGTCTTTTACATTTTTTAACTGTAGGGAAAGTGAGATCTTTTTTTTCTAATGTTGGCTCAGTTAAGTCTATTTGTGTTGGTGCCAAAAAATCTTTTTCTAATGTTGGCTCAGTTAAGTCTATTTGTGTTGGTGCCAAAAAATCTTTTTCTAATGTTGGCTCAGTTAAGTCTATTTGTGTTGGTGCCAAAAAATCTTTTTCTAATGTTGGCTCAGTTAAGTCTATTTGTGTTGGTTTTATTTTCTGAGGCCTTGAATTTTTCTGTGCAAGTGTCACAGAATCCAATTCTACTTTTAGAGTCACTGAATCTACCTGAGTGGGTGTAAAAAAATCTACACTACTAGATCTGTCTGTTTTGGTATAACTTGCAGAACAAAGTTGTGCATTTTGAGAATCTTTATCATGGTCAACCTGTGTTTCAATGTCAAATATTGACCGCTGACTATCACAATTTTTGGGATAAGCACCCTGGATGTCAAAGTCTTCACAAGGAAAAGTTTTTGTGCTTCTCATATAATCAGCAGCCAGTAAAGAAAAACACTTCACATCTTCATCCTCTCTGTGTGACATGTGTTGCTGATTAGAAAGATTATCCATGTCTCTACTGTCATTAGAAGGATGATGTGTTGATGGTAGGTCAATTTGAGTATCACAAGTAAATGCATTATTCTTACTGCTTGAAACTGCAGAAATTTTTTCATCAATCTGAGTGTCTGAGTTAAAAATTAACTTATTCTTGTTTAATGAAATATTTTCACTACATGTCTGTTGTATGAATTCCGTTTCTTGTTTTATGCCAATAACCTGAGTAGCCAAGTCAAAAGGATCCATTGTGTCTTCTGAATCTTCCATAGCAACAGGCTTCGATGAATCTGATTGTGTGGTTCTTGAAAAAATATCATCATCTAATGTATTGTTTTCTAGTTGTGTTTCTTGTAAAAATATATCAGAGTCAGAAGAATCAGAAATGATCTGAGCCGTTATTTGAGTCATGACATTTCTTTCTTCTAGAGCATCATCTATTTGTGTGCTTTCAAGAAAACAATCCTCTGATATAGTTCTCTTTGCTGATTGTTCCAACTCAGTCTTTTTTGTTAAGGCATTATTAGTAGTTGTTTCATTCAATGTCGAATGATCTATATCTGTAGGTGTATTTGGTTGTGTTTCTTGCAGAAAATTATCATGGTTATATGTCTTATTTTTCTTAAATGATAAGGAATTATCTTCAATAGTATTAGTAATAAAAAAGACATCATTTGAAGAATCATCAACAAGAGTCTCTTGTAGATATATATTCCTGTCAGATAGAGTCAAACTCTGTTCTTGCTGTGCATCTAGTACATAATCAACTTGAGTCTGAACATTAAATAATATATTGTCATTCAATGGATCTTCTGTTGAGTTGTCCAGTCTATTGGCTAGATCAAAAATACTTTCAGCTTCATCTGAGTCATGGCTTGTATCATCCCCAAAGAGGTCTTCAGATTCATCTCCATTGTCATCATCACATGGCCCAGATTGACATTTACAAGGACTGTCAAATACAGACTGAGTTAAAAAAAGCTCTTCATCATCAGAATCAAAAACATGAACTACATTGTCTACCATGGAATATTTCACCTCATTATTTGTTTGATCCTCCTGATCTTGCTCTTCTTTATAAGCAGCCAGATCTGTCTGGTTATTGTCAGAAATAACAATTACTTGTTGGTTAACAGCAACATTTTCATTATTGCATTCTTGCCTTGCCTGCTTCTGAGATATTAGATTGTTAATGTCAGTATTTAAAGGATTTTGTATAGTCTGGGCAACATTAGCTGCTTTATTAGGATTAATTATTTTTTCCACACTTTCCTTTCCAGCAGATGGTTTAGAAAATAATCTTCTCTTGTGATGGTGGGTGGAAGAGTTATGCAAGCTGACCATGCTGAGCTCATCTTTTTGAACTAGATCAGATTTTGTTTTGATAACATTTGGTGTGGAGGTCTGAAAGGTTTGGTTAGGCTTGGTAGAATGTGAGTTATCCAAATCTTCATCTGAACTTATTAGCATTTCAATACATTGTTCTATATTTGCTTGACATCTGTCATCTTGTGTGGTACCGCTGCAGGTGAACATCTGAGATGACAATAAACTGGATGAACTGCTAGCCTTACATTGTACTGTAGATCTTTGGTCCTTAGAGGCTTTATCCAAGTCAAAGGATTTAGAGTAGTATGTCAAATCTGGGGGGTTATCACTTGTGTCTTCTAACGATCTTGATAGATCCTGCATGACATTTAGGGAGGGCATGCTAATGTTAGCTGTTGTCAGAGATGACTTTTCATAAGGAGCTTGACATCTGAACAAATTTGGTTTATTTGGTTCATTCATTATAATAGTGTCATCTGATGAAGCTGTGCTTACATCATCAGCAAGACTACTGGAACTTGTTTTATATTTATCTGTAACTGGATGTAAAGAAGTTGGAGAAGAGACCATTAAGTAATTAGCCTCAGAATCTGCACACTGAACTTCTGCCCTACCTTCTGTCTTTCTAAGTGATTTTCTTAGACTTAGTCTTGAAGTTGTAGAACCTGATCTGAAGACAGGTGATCTAGAGGCCTGAAAACTTCCATTAATTCTATCCTCCTCTGAGGACAGAGAGGAGGTACTGAGGTTTTTATCTTGTTCAGATTTGGTTTGCTCTGACTTTGAATTGATACATTTCTCTCTTCTGTTTTCACAAACCCGTTTTATAAAAATTTCAAATTTCATCTTGGTTTCATCTTTAGAGAGCTCCTCCCAAAGATTCCTCACCCCGGACTGAAATTTCTCAGTGTCTCTACTTTGTGTGGCTTGTGACCTCTGGGTTTGAAATATACTTTGAGATGCACTCTCTTCATCTGAAGAAATGGTGATGGTGTCATAGTTATCAGATGTACTGACCGCTGCATGTGTAACCTCATCATCACAGTCACTATCGCCATCACTTTCTGTTTCTGGAATAGTACTGGCATCACTGTCAATACCGGTAATGTAAAGATCCATATAATTGTGCAGTCACCTGAATCTATGAAGGAAAAAAAAGGAAAATCATAAATTTGAGTAAGTCTAATTTGTATATATATATATATATATATATATATATATATATATATATATATATATATATATATATATATATATATATATATATATATATATATATATAATAATAATAATAATAATAATCTTTATTGTCCGTATGGAAATTTGTCTTACAATTTGTGCATTACACCAAACAAAAAACATTATAACTATAAGAAACCAAAGTGTACATTCACACCAGACTCACTCATAATTTACATGTGACAAAGTTTATACCAGATTGTTCTTATTTAATGATTTGATTGCCAGGGGAACAAAAGAGTGTTTGTGTCTGTTTGTCTTTGCTATCGGTGTCTTGTATCTCTTTTGTGATGGTAAGTTCATAAAATCCTGACACAAAGGGTGATTCTTTACTTCGAGGATTTTGTTAGCTTTTTTATAGATGTTTGTCTCAAACAACTGCCCAAATGGGGTTTGTTTTTTGCCAATGATTTTACCAGCAGCATTTAGGATTCTATAAAGTTTATTCTTATTTTTAATGCTCAGATTGCCATACCAGGCAGTGATATTGAAACTTAAAATATTGCAGATATGAGCGTGATAAAACATAGCCAAGGCCTTTTCGCTAACATTAAACGAGGACAGTTTTCTTAGTAATCGTAATCTTTGCTGCCCTTTTTTGCTGATATAATCAGTATTTGCAGTGATATTTACTTTATTGTCTAGGATAGTACCAAGGTATTTAAAGGTTTGCACTATTTCAATAGTCTCTCCAGCTACAGAAACAATATCATGTTCCTTCTTTTCCCTATGAAAATCGATTATCATTTCTTTGGGTTTTTTTACATTTAATAATAAAAAATTATCTTAACAGTATTTTTCAATGTGTTTTATTTCTTTGAAATACTCATTTACGTCTGAGCTCTCTGAGAGCAGGGCAAGAAGAGCCGCATCATCAGCGAATTTTGTGAAGAAGCAAAAAGGACTATCGGATTGAAAATCATTGGAGTACAAAATGAACCACAATGGCGATGTCACAGCCCCCTGGGGCGCCCCTGTGTTAACTATGCCTTCATTTGATATAACATTGTTTACCCTAACCCTCTGAGATCTCTGGGTCAAAAATTCATTAGGCCATAGTATTATGTATGGACTAATATCCAACGCTTTCATCTTTTCAATGAGTAAATGAATTTGTATAGTGTTAAAAGCTATGAGAAATCAATAAAGAACAGTCTAACATAAGTGTTGGGTAAGTCCAGATGTTTGTAGACACAATTTAAAATATTTAGGATGGCATCATCTACACCTTTACCCTTTTAGTAAGCAAATTGTAAAGGGTCTAACTTATTACAAAGATCATTCAGAAGAAACATTTTAACCAATTTTTCTAAACATTTAGACACAATGGAAATAAGTGAGACAGGTCTATAGTCATTAATTTCCTTCAGTTTGGAAACCTTTGGCACAGGTACAATTATAGATGACCTCCATGCTTAAATTTCCTGGTGTACAGGTAATTAAAGTCACTAGAATCAAGAAAAAAATTCTGCTGAAGAGAATGTTGCTGATAACTAGAATGTGTTCTCAAGGCCAACAAAATGCAGGATTCTACAGTAGAACTGTTTCTCAAGGCCAACAAAATGCAGGATTCTACAGTAGAACTGTTTCTCAAGGCCAACAAAATGCAGGATTCTACAGTAGAACTGTTTCTCAGGGCCAAAAAAAAAAAAAAAAAAAAAAAAGCAGGATTCTACAGTAGAACTGTTTCTCAAGGCCAACAGAATGCAGGATTCTACAGTAGAACTGTTTCTTAAGGCCAACAAAATGCAATATTCTACAATAGAACTGCTTCTCAAGGCCAACAAATTCCAGGATTCTACAGTAGAACTGTTTCTCAGGGCCAAAAAAAAAAAACACACAAAAAAACAGGATTCTACAGTAGAACTGTTTCTCAAGGCCAACAAAATGCAGGATTCTACAGTAGAACTGTTTCTCAAGGCCAACAAAATGCAGGATTCTACAGTAGAACTGTTTCTTTCTTAAGGCCAACAAAATGCAATATTCTACAATAGAACTGCTTCTCAAGGCCAATATATATATATAATTCTCTTCATGGCCCAACCATGCAACCAAGTCAGACTAGAGTTATCACACGTAACTATCTAGGCGACAGAGAGCACGGCTCAGAAAAAAAAAGAGGGGGATGGGAGAACAAGTAATCTTTCTCTTTATACATTTTTATATATTTGACTACATTTATGTGTGTATTTTTTTTTACACATATGTCAATATCTGGTGTCATAAAAATAGTTGCATGTGTTTTCTGTAGCTTTGTTTTGATTTTGCCTCTTCGTATTGCCCTTAGTTTACTATCTGTGGCCACCACTTTACATATATTTCGTGGAGTCAATACACAAAACTGTTGCTCTCGAACTTCGCAAGATGGCTGTAAGCTTTGTTTGCGAACATTGGGATAACTATGGCGATGCCCTGTCCATTGTTCTTACTCACGGAAGCACAGTCATAATACTCTGCTTGAATATACACTGCCTACATGAATACTTCCGCATTTATGATGACAAGGCTGAAATTGTAGCGATGTCTTATATACTTCCTGCTACTATCAGTATTCACTTCAGAGATGTTGGCCTTGAGAACGTCCGCATGAAACTCCACGAGTTTACAATCTGGGTCATCGTCTCTAAATTTCCCTGCTATTTAGCAGTTGATTTCACTGCAACGCACAGGAGTGTAAAACTATAGCAGCTGCTACCTCACAAACTGTCCTTATTCCCCAGATGTCCCTCACTCCATCAGATTCAAATTTACCTTTATGGGCAGACAATGGATCTCATTCTCCAATTGTAAACAAACAACATTTAGCCACATGATTCTCTACATCTTCAATACAAATTATGTAATCCATAAAGGCTGTCACGTGATACGTTTTTTTTTATTGCTTTATCAATATTATCACGTGGCTAAATGTTGTTTATTTACGATTGGTGAATGAGGTCCATTGCCTGCTGGATTAGCCTTTGCCATGACTATTAAAAAAGCACAAGGCCAAACGTTCAAAAAGATATGCCTGTGTCTTCCAAAACTTGTTTTCAGTCATGGACAATTGTATGTTGCTCTCTCCAGAGTTCCTTCTTTACCTTCACTCACAGTCGTTTGCCTAAACCCACCACATGTGGACAACTGTGTCTTTCAGGAAGTGTTCACCCGTCAGTAAATAGCAGCGTATATATGCTATGCCTTGGGTTGACTAGTTACAAATAATTGCAGCTAGCTAGTAATAAACCTCTAAGTCTGTTGTGGTCACACATCTATAGAAAACTTTTTTTGATGAGTAGTGAAGTGTTTTCTTCAAACATTACAAAGTTTGTCTGTAAAAGAAACAATAAAATGGTCTGTTATTTGTGTATGCCTGTAGCACTGTAGTGTATCATGTATGAATAATGAAGTATGAGTCCTGTACTTCAGAAGATTCTATAATGATTTTGTTTTTTCTACGGGCTGTAGACTACTGTAGAGATTGGAGAAAATGTGGTGGCAGACAAAAGAGGTAAATGATAAAATTTATTATAAATAATATAAATCATTTATCATAAACCGTAAAGGTAAAAAAAAGTCTAAATCAAGTTTCATCAATCTTTAAAATTTAATGATGATCTAGATTATAGATCTTTTATTTTTATCTAGTCCAAGTCTAGTCTAGTCCAAATCTATCTGTTTTTATTTAAAAATCGAAAGTGAAAGTAAGTATAAGTAAAATATTTAAGGCTAAGGCGAAATTAAGGTAGCCTAGTAGTCACTCTGCACTGCTTTCTTTTTTTGTTTATATATCTAGATCCTAATCACAATCATTCATGTATCTAGATCTTGACGAATTTCAGTTTAAAAACAAAATCATTATATAATCTCTAGATCTAGAGTCCTATTTAATATATTATTTTATATTTATTTACGATAGCTAATGCTAGATATCTAGATATGTACGCATCGAATCTGCCACTTTACCAATTTTTATGTGTAAAATTTTGAAATGCTGCCAACATTTATTACATATTGTAATAGTGCTAAAGTTGTGTTTTATTATAATATCTAATTTAATCTAGATGCTAGATCTAGTCTATATCTATTACTAAAAAATACATAAATCACGAATTACATGGGACTAGATCTATAACAACAAGGCATCAGGAGTTGATTGACAGAATCTATAAAATATAAAAGGATAAAAGTTTCATTAGAAATGTAATAAAAAAATAGGCTATCATCTATAATCTATATCTAGCTAGGTAGATCTAGGTCTACTGTAGTTGTAGACAAATTAGAGTCTAGATATCTAGAATGCAACTCTGTATATAATAATACATATGCGGTCTATGCAAAATGGTATCTGTGTACTGTGTATATATGTGTGAGAAAGAAAGAGAAACAGAGAATATGGATGCAATGTAGATTATTCTAGATCAGGATCTATCTACCACTAATAAAGTCTAAAAGCCCAATTTAGCAAATCAAAACATCTAGATTCTAAATCTATTTTGTGGTAAGAGCCATATGCAGGGCCCTTAATGGTAGACATATATAATATATATATATATATATATACCGCACCACGCTAAGAGAAAAAACTATACTCTATATATTTGTTTGTTAATTTTCATTAATGACTCTTTCATATATAGTTTTCATAATTCAAGAGGTGGTTCAAACTTTATCACAAAGCATTTTCCTAATAAAATCCGTGTGGACATCGATGTTTAAATATTCGAAATATGTACGATTTGAATTGGTTGATTTCACCTATAAGTGTTTTTATTGAGAACTGTTAAACGATACTAGCCTCTTAGAATTGGCAGATCATTAGAAGCTGTCTGAAACTGAACGGAATTTTGAAACCAAAAATGTATGTTAAGAGCTTCAATGAAAGTTCAATGGTAATTAGTATCATAAAGATACTAGGAAAATATTGAGTAACAAGTCCTAGTTTATCAGAACTGATTTGGTTTTGGAAGTTGGTGACAATAAAATCTCCGATCGCGGGGCCCCCTATAGGGCCTGGGTCGGTTGCCCCACTTGCCATCCCCTAAGGCCACTACTGATTATTGCATATCAAAATATTCTTTGCACATTTATAAGATCTTGTAGAATCTAGATCAAGTACTTATAGTTATTACTAGTTACTAGATCTAGTAACTAGTAGTAGGCATATTATATATATTATATACTAATATCATATTGGCCCACTGTGATGGCTCTATATCTTTTATAGGTAAGTGATTTTTATTTATACTTCGTCGTTGAAGGAAGTTGTTGTTTTACATAGTCATAGTCTTGTGTCCCAGAAACAAACCAAACCAATATAATATGACATGTTAACAGCCCATTTAGAAATTCAAAGTCTACTTTCAAAATCTGGAATGTAATGTAGAATACATTCTAGATCTAAAATTAACTACGAAACATTAACATTAAAACTTTACAGCTGGATATAAAATCTAGTCAATATAGGTCTAGTCTAAAAGCAAACTTTAACTTTACTTTAAGAGTTTGACTAGAATCTAGTTTATCTAGTGACAGTTCAGTAGTGAATAAAGTGAATTTACTTATTTAGTAGATCTAGAGATCTATCATCTAGAGATTCAGATTGACTTAGTTAAACTTAGTAAGACTTAGATCTAGTTAGAATAGATCTATACATACATCTATTCTTAGACTGTCTAGAGTTTAGAGTCTTACTGAGTGATACTGAGTCTTAGTATTTAGAATCTAGATCTATCTTACTATCTAGAATCTATTAAGTATTATCTAGTCTAAATTCTTACAAGTGTTATTCTAGATCTAGATTCTAACTACTATACTATACAATCGTCAATATACTATAATTAGTATAATAAGTATAATTTAGATTCTAGATCTAGTAGATTAGATATAATAGATCTATAATCTATTTGTAGAAATGTAGACATTGTAATGTAGTTAGAGTAGATCTAGTAGTAGTAGTAGTAGACATAGATCTACTTTCACTTTCAAAACTGAAAAAAAAAATCTTCCTCCTGATTTGGAATTTCCATTGGCATTTTTTTATTTGGTTTTGGTTAAAAATAGAATATGAATAGACTCCCCAACACTACAACAGCTTACTAGGAATTAAAATAAATTATGGATATCAATATGAATTGGCTTTATTCTTTTTATAATACTTAGAATTTAGAGAGTAGATAAGATAATCTTATCTAGATCTTCTATCCATATATTATAGTCTAATCTAGATCTAGACTCTCTTCTAGAGTAAAATTTTAGATCATCATCATGATCATAATCATCTCAGGGTCTCAGGTTCAGGCACCTGTTATTAGTGTTATTAATTTAATATTTAAATTACTACAATATAGAATCTAGAGTCTAGTAAATATAGAATATCTAGAATCTATTCAATAGATTCTTATACTTATAGACCTACTCAGTGAGCTACTCAATTGTCTCAATATCTAAATCTAGACTTGATTTAAATTTATATTTAAATCTAGATCGATTTATAGTAAACTAACTTAGATCTAGATCTAAGTCCTTTTATAAAAATAAGGTTTAGCTTTGTATTGATATAGATCTGTTCTATAGATTCTAAGTAAGTCAATCTACTATTGGAGATCTAATCATATTCTAATTTGAGTAAAATAAAATAGATCTACGCAGCTAGTCATTTTTTTGTATTCAACACTATATATGGAACTTAAGAACTGTTAAATCTAGATCTGTATTACATTTTATATTTTTATTATTAGAATGTAGATAGAGATATACAGATAAAATATATATTGTAGATCCATCATTGTTGTGTCCCTCGCGTACAACTAGGAACTAGGAACCATGCAATATGAACAATTTCGAATATACGTGCATTCAGAAATCTGACAATCTGGTTCTTTTTTATAAACATTAAAAGCTGATCTCGTTCAGACAACTCGCTTATATTTGCGACAATGAATTTTTATATTTGATGAGCAGGTATAATTACAATGAACAGTGTAAATGATCATGATCTATATACAATTTGACTTGTTTGTTATTGTAAGTTAAAGTATAATCAGAAAAAAAAAAGATTTGAAATTAAATGTTATTGACGGTGGAACTTTTTCAATGTTCCATAAAGTTTCATAATAATTATGACGATCTTAATTTGAAAAATGTGCATTGTATCCACAATCATCCGTTTGTTTTTGTTTTTTTTCCAAATTGTTTTGCCTACTAGACGTAATTTTAAAGTGTTGTGGCAAGTTTCCTTTTTCTCTTAATAAGAAGAGAGAATATATATAAACAAGGTCAATATTGATATGTTTTCTTTCAGAATGCACTATTCATCATAGTAAAAAAAAGTCGAGGGTCATATTAAGTTTGCTAATAAAGAGACAGCCCTGATCAACAGTATTATGCTAGGGACATTTAAGGTACATATAGCGCACGAACGTCTGTAATGGGCGTGATCTTTTTTAAGTTAGACGTCTCTGTCGCTGATTTTTTTTTTCACACAAAAGCCGTCACTGTAATGAAGTGCAATCGTTGGAAGAAATTAGACCATTCTGAGACAAAAAAAAATCCAGAAGAATCACATCAAAATGTTTGACCCTTTTTTTTTTAATACGCCTCGTACAAAAACAGTCTATACATTTGACAAGGTCTTATTAGGAGATGAAATGACGTCTCTTACTTAAGATATTTTAATTTTTAAAACATTTTTAATAATGTCATTTAAATTTTACTAACATTCAGACATTGATTAATAACTACAATGAAAATAAAATATTTTTTTCACCGCTTCTTTCCTGCTCCATAACACCCCTTCTTGTCAGGACGTTGCACCCCCCACCCACCTCCAATAAGAGGATCCCGCGCATCCAGATCAGTGTTTCCCAAAGTGGAGTACGCGTACCCCTAAGTGTATGGGAAGACTTTGGAGGGGAGTATGCATTGCTATGCTGTTTTTTTTTTAATACCCATTTATTATGTTCTTTTAAGTGTAGTTGGGGATCGAGGTGTACTCTATATTACAAAAATTATAAAAGGGGTACACATAGGTCAAAAGTTTGGGAAACACTGTCCTAGAGAAACGCTGAAGTACATATACAGATGATCAATAATCAAAAACTGAATTATAGTAAAAATAATCCAATACAGAATACATGTGTACCATTTTTTAAAAATAAAACGCTAAAAGGAGATTTAATTACCATTAAATATTAAGTAGATCTATTATTAATTAAAAAAAACAACTTATTTGAATAAGTTTTACTATGAAATAACAGAATTAAAATGTATTTTAAACTAGAGCACAAAAGAACTTTAATGTAGATCACCCAAAAATATTCTATGCTAAACTAACAGCCATTGATAATAAAAGTGATAATAAAAGTGAAAATGTTTTAACAATGGCTTTTTAATTACCGGTACTAGATCTACTTACAAGGCAGGCTATTTGACTCAAAACAGATAGTACAAACAACCAGCCAAAATTCAAGGCCAGAATTGAGTAGGCGCCAATGGAAAAGCCCATGGGAATTCACTCGTGCGCTGCTATATTTTGTTCTATTTTTTAATTAAAATTATTTTCTTAAGTTTCCAAAGTTTTGTTTTTTTTAAATTTTCTAAATTTTATTTCGAAAACGGCTCTAACGATTTTCTTTAAAATTTCACGGTATGTGCATAATAGTGAGAAAAAAATTCTCAACTCATTGGCCACATCGGGAAAACTCGAAGTCGACCGTTATATCGGTTTGAAAATGGCTCATTATCGAAAAATTAATTTTGGCTAGAATGTCTTATGAATGAAATTTTCTACATGACGTCAATGCGAAAAAAACTTGACACCGCTTACGTCACTAGGCTCACAGCAGTACACTAAGATTTTTCTTCGCAAACAAGAAAAAGTTTTAATGATTCAATTGAGTAATTAAACATTTGCGCACCATCTTATTGTACATTGATCCATTATGAAACTATGGAAGAAAAATAATGAAATTAAATATCTATTTGTATGATTAGTTATTGTGTTTTAAAGGCTTTATAAATTGTTTACACTTTAATTGCGTACACCCCTAGGTAGCATTTACTTTGTTATTATTTTGTTGGTGAATTATTGCAATGTGTTTAAGCTTCGAAGTCTACTGTCCCATACCAAAACATAGGAAATGGTCATAACACAGCTTATCTATGCCTTACTTGCACAACCCTAACATTTGCGGGGCCCTATGTGAAATGGATTGCGCGCGGACCAGTAAGGGTAGGGATAAGGATAATAAGTAAAAATGTAGATTTTGTATTAGAAAATAAATTCGTATTTGCATTACATTTTTATTAAATGAAAGCTCATGATGCCGTTTTTTTTTATATCACGCGTAAGACTGGCGTTTACCATATTGATTGACACCCCAAAATGACAATTTTGTCTTTTTAAGGACATTTTTATGAGTTTCAGGAGATTTCCAGGAGCTCCTTGAAACCCAAGGAGACCACAGGAACCCTATTATAAATCATAATTATTTAATTTAATAATTTACACCTAGAATAAGCGCAGGGCTTTTGAACCTTCGGGGTCCACTGCGGCAGCATAGACCTAAGGCTGGCCCTGATGATATCCAGCTCGCGGTCAACGAATTTTCATCACGCTTTTTTTGGTTAACCTATAAATCTCGGTAAAACAGAAGTCATGTTCCAGAAGTCACCCAATAAAACTTACTCAGCCCAAAGATCAACGCGCATAATCCCTTAAAGTGGTAGATAACTTCTTATTATCTGGGAAGCATAGTATCAAATGATGCATTGCTTTAAAGAGAGGTGTATATGTGATCAGGGATAATCATGCTTTTGGAGGCCTCCAAGCGAGAGTGTGGCGAAATAAATTGCTCCGCCTGTCTACAAAAATCAGTGTCAACCAGTGATTCTCTCTACCCCTCTATGTGGATCTGAGACATGAGTACTTTATAGAAAGCAACTAAGACTTATTGAACGACTTCACCAAAGACCGCAATACAAACAGCGATATTCTTGCAAAATTGTATGAACTTCTTATGATCCGACAGTCATGCTTTGCAGGGCACTTATTCCGTATGGGGGCCGAACATATTTTTGGCGATCTTTTTTTTTAGTAAACTGAAAGGCTGTCGGAGTAACAGACATGCCTCACAATAACGCTTCTTTAAAATACTAACGCGCCGTTTTTAAGTCTCTTAGGAAAAAATGCGCGATTTTACTTTTATACTAGGTGCACGTTTTACACTATAACGTAGAGATTTTGCATCACTTGATGATTCTTACTAAAGCCATAATAATAAGGCTTGTCTTCGAGTTCCAAGATTAGTGAGGAATGTTGTGTTTCCCGTGGCTGCGCAGCCCCAGCTGTGACCTAGATATTTTGCCACATTTCCACATCTTTTCGCCGTCTGCGTTTATCCTCCTGCAAAGACTTTCTTCCAAGCCTATAATAGCCCAATAGTTTTACGCGAAAGAAGCAATGTAAAACGTTAAGACGTGAGCTGTGGTTTTCTATAGGCCTACTGTTGGGGGGACTTTCTATTCTAATCGTCATGTACAATTACATTGAGAACTGAAAGAACGAAAAAGCAACTCTTTGGATTGATAGTCTTTACCCGATCGTTCCTTTTCATAATTACAACAATATTTCCAAAATGACTTCGGGTATATATCCTTAACAAATTATTCATCCGAGCGAGGCTCGGTCACCTGATATTTTAACTAAATTAAAAAAAAAAAAAGTAAAGTAACTTTGGAATAATGATTTGGCTGCCCCTTAAATTCATTGCACAATAGGTAGAGGCGGCCCTGTGTAGATCTATAATCTGTTTATTTACTGTAAAAAAATGTTTGTAAAATGTTTTACATGTTTCGGATATTCCTTGAGAATTGAAGATAATCTACTTTCTAGTCCAATCCTCCTGCAGGATGATGGGGGATAACAGCAGGCAGGGTATGAACCCCAGTAACATCAACATGACCTAACTATAGTCTAGCACTGATAGCGAGATTTGCCCTTGTGGAGCATCACCAGTGAATGCGGACCATCTGTCAAGAGGCCCAAACAAGACGCTGGCCACAAAACTCCCCTATAGAACAAAAACTATATGGAGAGTTGCCAGGTCTAGTAACCACTGTGCAGCTCATTGCAGATATAAGACTACTTGTTTGAACCCTCCAACATATAAATGATATATTATATAACTGAAGTAGCATACTCGACTTGTACCATTAGGCTGGGATTAGCTCAGTAGTATATTCTAAAAAATGTATTTGATGAATATCAATTTACATTTATGGAAGATAAATCTCAATATCTTAAAACTTTAAATAGACATGATAATGATCCCTTTCTGTAGCTCTTATCTTATTGTGCTATACATGGACAATAATTAAAACAAAAGCAATGAAATACATTTTGCATCATATTTACTGAAGTGTTAAAGAACACAGAGTCATTTAATATGAATGCTGCCTGGTCATGTGGTATGCTTTCTAGAATGTTGTCTATATAGTCTAAGGTTTGAACCCTGCTCACTGCCGTCCTCCTAGAAGTATGGGCTAGACAATAATCAATTTCGAATTCCAGATTGAACGTCTATAAAGTTGCATATCAAGAGGCTTAAGCCAAACTATAAATCATTGGTGCATCACAAAAATTGCTTGACATTTTTTTTTAATGTGTAAAAAGAAATGTAAAGGTGCAATGCTTACATCATATATTTTAAAACATAATGTAAATGTTTCTAACATATATTTCTAAAACTTAATACACATTTTCTTCTAATTTAGGTCAACATTTGTACAGGTTGTTCGTGTGACTGAGTATTCATGATGATTACATCCAGTAATACAACTGTTGGAGCCAAGGAAGAAGGAGAATTAACAGATGATGACTGTGATGAGAACTCAACTGAGCAAAACAAACAAAATCAACATTCTGCTATCTTAAAAGATATTCCCATTAAAAAGAACTTCTCCAAATATGATCCTAGCAATGATCTGAATCATTTTAAATCCAAAAGAAGAGATGGAAGAAATAGGCGAGTTGAGTCTAGCAGAAGCTACAGATATCTAGAGGATGGTGGCAATAGACACAGGCAGCATGAGTCGGGACAAAAGATACAGGCAGAAATCCCTCAACAGTCTAAAAGTATCCTTTTTGCAATGACAGACTTTTTCTTTCTCTGATCCTTACACTTTTTGTGATTGTTGAGACCTGTCTAACGTATGACAGAAAAAAATGAAACATCTTCAATGAATTAATTTTTGTTTCTAATGACTAATGATTTTTTTTTTATATGATTACTAAACAATTTTATTTTAAACAATTATAAATTCCAAAATTTTTTTTTTTTTTCTGCTTAGTCTTGATAAAACTTGGCATAGATGTTCCTTAGATCATGGTGGAGACCGTAGTATATGTTTAATATCCCTCCCATAACCGTAGGCCCTAAAATAAACAAAAAGTATCTAATTGTATCAGTATAAAAATGAAACTTTTTAATAAATCGTGTAAACCCATTTTCACAGTATTTTATATTGATATAAATATTTTGGCTGTACTGGTAAGCCCATTTTCACACTCAACATTATTTTTCGTGGCAAAATTTTTTAAAATTTGAAGTGAACATTCACGTTTGACACAGATCTAAATTCAATCAAGTAGATCAATAATACCCAAAGTAAGGCTCTCAGGCTAGTTTCCTAAAAAAACCTTATCATATACAATTTTTTTTTTGAATTTTCACTTGAACATCATTTGTGTTTCTTTGTGATGCTATAAAAATAATGGGACTTACATCTGCTTCTGTGTCTCTTAGCTTGTAGAAGTTTGAATATATAAGTGGTACAAATTTTGTTTTTTCTTTATTTGTTGAAATGATATTCCCTTAACATTGCAAATGATTCTGTACTGAATAGTTTTTAGTGAACCAAAATATTTGTATTTTGTCATCCTTCAGTTTGACAACCTGATCTTTATAATGTTAGCCTTAATAAACTAAAGTGTGGCAAAAGCGGCGTTTTAGAGCCTCCTCTGTTCGACCCTTATCTCCATTGAAGGTCACAAAAGTTCTGCCTCCTAAAATCAATGGATCTCCCAAGTCAGAACATGGTGATGATTTGATTGATTGTACAGAAGATGAGCTAGTTCTAAGACAGGCTCTAATACAAGATCAGTTAAAACATTTGGAGGAAGAGGAGAAAGCCTTTGGAAATCATGGTAAAAATAACAAATAAGCATTGAATATCTTTAATTTAAACATTAACCAAAAAAAAAACAACAACATCCTGCACATTGATTGGTTCAAATGTGATTTAATCAAGTTAATTTCAGTGAGAATGTTTTTGTGAACTTTTAAAACTAACTATATATATATATAGTTTTTTTTCTCAAAAATTGATTATTTTTATTTTTTAGCTAAACTTGACACAAGTCAAACAAATGTCAAGGTGTCTGAAAAAGCTGATGCCTTTGATGAAGGTAGAGCTTATCCAATTGTAATACAGGAAAGCACACTTTTGAATGAGGAGGTGAAAAAAAATAAATATTTTTATATTTAGGGTTTTTGTTTTTAGTATGAAATGTAACTGCTTGCTGAAATAGATACATAACAGTGTTCTTTCATGGCTGAACAGTTTTGGTGTGGGGTGCTCTAGTATTTGAAATTCATAGCTTTACTCAATGCAAAATAAGTTCAGGCCTCTGACAGAAATAGGTCATTGTGCTGGTCAACACTTGAATAAAATACTAGACTCTGGAACTAAAGGTAAACATGATTTATTTATGGAAAGCATAACTTGTCAAGAAAGCCAAAGAAATAACATACTTATAAATATACTTTCTATTTACTGTAAATCTAGAAATCAGCTTTTAAGCTGTTTTTGTGGAATGTTTATGTTCTGAAATCATTATGCACCTTTCTGTTTATTAGCACAGTCCTTGTTTATTCATGATTAAAAAATATCTTATCATGGTAATACTATTGTAAACTGTTACTTTTCAAGTTGTTGACATATTTTAATTGGGGCACGACATGGCCTAAATTGTGCCAATGTGCCAAAAAACCTCCAAAATATCAACATATTTTAATTTTAAAAAATGTTAAGATCCTAATCACAAAATTTCCTAAGTGGCTACACACATACATAAAGACAAGGTTTAAAAACAAATTGTTTGTATTGAACAGACAGAGAAATATATTGTCATTGAGGATGAAAAAAGTGATGTTGAACTGAGAAGATTAGCCTTAGCTACAAGTGAAAGGCACAACCGTAATTTAGTTTCACTCAGAACACCAACTGTAACAGGTAATTTTTTTCTTTGTTACAGAATAATGCAATTTTTTTCCCATATTTCATGTACAGTTGACTCTTGATAAATTGACACTTTTTAATCACTTTTTAAAGTGGCCTCAATGTATACATGCTCATGCATGTTTAAATATTAAAATACATTCAAGAAAAAGTCACCATGGATTGTTTGCATAGAAAAAAAAAGACTGTTACAGATTTTTTAATACACTTGCGTAAATTTATTTGATTAATGTCTATTCCCCCTTTTTTTTTTTTTTTTTTTTTTAGAATGTAGGGTAGGCTTAAATTGTAGTCTAGTATAGTAATGAGAAAGCTGAAATTGTGTTTTTTATTTTTATACAAGTACCCTTTTAAGACCTTGCAATCTATACGGCAGATGATGTAAGTCATGTGTTTTTTATGGTCGAAGGTTAACGAAAGTGTCATGTGGCCTGTACTATGATCAACTTCCTTTAATTTCCCCAACTAAATTCAGGTAACCATTAGAGTTGAGTGAAATAAGGGGCGTCCTAAAAATCTGGAAATTCAAAATCCAGTCTTCACCAAGATTCGAACACCTCTCAGTTTGGAAGTAAAGTGCTTTACCATTTAGTTTTCTTTAAAATCTCAGATTGTTCTTTTTAGTTGTTTATTTTATACCCTCAAAGTCTTAAGAGAATATCTTATTACATCATAAGTAAATCTATAATTTCTTGACATATATGTACTATTCTTTGAAGTGCATCTAACCTTCAGTAATATGACAATTTCTGTGAACACTCCCACAATCCCATAACTGTCCACCTATCATGAGTCAACTGTATTTGAGATTGAATTGGTAAAAGAAATGTCCATATATTTTGTGTACAAGATTTTGTGAATAAAAACAGCTTGCATGTGTGTCACTGCTTTGCAATAAATATTGTTAGTGTTTCTTTATTGACTAAGTGAGCTTAGGAACTATCTTTCTGCTGTTGTAGGTTATGTTGACTTAGAGACAAGAGGTGTAGATGCCACAGAGGTGATTGATCTTGTCAATGAGGAAGAGGAGGAGAAAAAGAAGATACAGAGTGGGACCCAACTTTGTCAAGACAAACCTAAATTGAAGACGAGGCGTAAAACAGATGTGTCAACTAAAGGTCAATCAGCAGTCAAGTCAAGAAGCAGAAATGACCTCAGGTCCACTGTCCAGAGAGTCAACAAAGACAAGCAAAAGAAGACTAAAAGAGGTAAACATTGTATTGTGTGTGGAGAACAAAGTGTACGTTTCCCTTAGATCAGGCTTTCCTGAACTTTCAGCAAAGATACTTGTCATATACAGTATGCTACTTCACATATCTAGGAAGTGTGATTAGCTAATACAGTTAAAGCTACACAGCTAGGAAGTGTGATTAGCTAATACATTTAAGTTACACAGCTAGGAAGTATGATTAGCTAATACAGTTAAGTTACACAGCTAAGAAGTGTGATTACAGTTAAGTAATAACATTAACAAGGTTAGTTAATTTTTTCTTCAATCTAGTAGGAGAGAGCTACAAAAAAATAAATAACCTCCAAATTCTTTTTTTATTTATTTTTGCTTATCAATAATTCTGTTTTGTTTGCTGTTAGTCCATTCATTTGGTTAGGTGTCCCAAATCTGTGAAATATAAGGTGGCTGACTTCTGATACAAATTGTATATAATTTGTGCAGATGCTGCAAAAACTCCATTATCTGAGCACATGCCTAAGAGCAGTAGAAAGTTGGATGAAGGTGCTTTTGCAGAAAAGTGTGAGCATTTGAGATTATTGGCTCAAAAAGATCCAAAACTAGCCATTGAGCAGTTTTCAAAACTTATTAATGACAAAGAACAACAGATTTCAGTCACTGGAACCATGAAGGACTTTAAGGTTTGTTTCTTTTACAAGTCTAGCTTCTTAAAATAAACGCTAAAAAGCTTATTTACTGTAATACTGAAAGAATAAATTCTGTTTATAGTTTTTATAGTATGTTGTTCAGCTATTTTATGATTAGCTAGTTAATGTATTTGATGCATTTTTTTTTCAGAGGCAAAGGAAAATTCCAGTTTTAAGTGAGAAGTTTAATTTTCACAGCCATAAATTATTTCCTAAAAAGAACCTAGATTTAAAAAGTAAATTTACAAGGAAATCTCTTGATAGGAAATCTGGCCTAACGGAGGACAACTATGATGAAGTGGCAATGGAGATAGAGAGTGATGCAGAAAAAGATGGTATTTATTGATTCTATTCACTCCATTAAAATTTTTAAATTAAATTTACTGATTTAATTTTTTTATTTTTCTGAAGAGTTTAAAAAAGATTCTTTTTGAAATTGTTTGAATAAAACTTATTATTATGATACTAGATTAGGGCATTTTAAGGTCAGAAGATCAATAATTGTTTAAAAGCTTACCTGGACTTTATGAAAGTGAAGTCCATTAATCTTGTGCTGTTCTCTGTAGTTTTTTCAATAGCATGTAATAGAAATATATTTGTGTACTGATGCCTTGACTTCACAGATTCTCTCTAAATGTTAGTCTTTTTGTGTCTGTTATGTATTGATTTATTGATGAAGTCATATAAGACTGTGAATCATAGGTGACCTTTTCAGCAGCACTTAGAGTTAATTATGCTCTAGATCAACCTTTACCATCAATTCTGTCCCACGTGCTTTCAGTGACTGTACATTATCAGTCTTTAGTGTTGGTGCTTTGTGTGTACCTGTGTCTTTTAGTTGGCACTAATTTCTTGTCTCCAGTCTTTGTGCTTATTTTTAGATTGACTCTCTGCTCCCACAGATAACTTAAGGATATTATCTAATCTTAATATTATCTAGTATTGGATTTTAATTATAAGGAGAAAACAAGTTTGAAGTAAATGTTCTATTAAGACCTCTACACCTAGTTTTGCATTGATAATGTTAACATTACAGTAGTCATTATAATTTAATTGATTTCAGCTTTTTAAAAATGTTATACTGTTATACTGCTTGAAATTAAGAAAGAAACAAAAAAAAAAAACAAAAAAAAACTTGTCATCAAGCCAATAAGCTTTTTTTTTTAAATATTTGGTGATGGCTTGAGTGGCTGGTGATACTTGATTGAAATAAAGTCAATATCCAGTTTGGTTAGTCTTTAATTAAGGACTTAAAACCAATTTTTCAAAACAGTCACTTAGCCTATTTTTTCACATAGATATCGCCTATAGCTTAAATATAAACAAATTATGCATTGTTGAAATATTGAATTTTTCTAATTCGCGAGTCTTCAGGCTATCACCAAATGACATCTTTTAGTGAGATATTTCTTCTTACTGAAGACTTGTCTAATCTGCTTTGTACCGTTAGAGTTTTTACAGAGCTCAAGAGTCATATTACACTTCATTGCACAAAAACACATTTTATTTATTTAGTGTAAATACAAGTTTCATTATATTCTATTGAGGGAATTTTTTTGTAGCATAAAAATCTTAAAAAATCTCTTCAACTCATTTTAGCTTAGTGTGCTTATATATTAATTCTTTAGGCTTTCATATTAAATACTGTACTCATCCTTAATCTTTTGACTCAGTACAGTGTTTCCCAAATTGAATAGATGTTCCGCGAACTAATGAAATAATAAAATAGTAGGCCACCAGTTGAATTAATCTCTCTAAAAAAGTAAGCAAAGTAGTCTGCTAAATACTCAGAATGTGCCAAGTGTTCTGTTAAGGAAAAAATAATTAGTATTATTATTATCGTTATCAGGTCATTACTTTTGATATACTAATGATGTTTTAGTTGGGAGTTACAAAATTTAAACTTAACCCAAGTATCAAAATATAGCAATAACTAGAAAGCTAAACATGTAGACATTTATATTTTTATATAATTCTATAAATCCCTTTTTTTTTCTGGGTCTACTGAAATATGTCATTGAACTCTTCTCCTTAAAGGTTTTCAATTCTATAGTCTTCCATTTTATTTAAATGTATGTAATGGACAACCTTCTTCTTCCCCATCATATGATCTCATTGACTATGCATTTGACTTTTTTTTCAGAGCATCCTTCACCTTTAGATAACCTCCAACTTGGAGAAGACTTTATGCAAGCCATGCAGCCATTATTGCCTTATGTGAGTTTGATCCATCAATTTTTTTTACAGAGCATATAATTTTGTTTTCTAGTTGCTTCTTCTAAATCACTATCATACACTGATAAAAAGTATGCAAACTGCTACAGCATTTTCTGTTACTTGGACTCATGCTGGGTTTAAATATCTATCTGTAGAAAGGGCATACTTTTGAAAAGGTTAGTTTATGGCTTATCAACAGAGGTTGGCTGTCTTCTCGAATAGAATAAATATATTGTCTTGATTCTGAACCAATAGGATCAAAAGTTAACTGTAAATCTCATTGTGTTTCCCCTGGCCAAAGTTTGTCTTTATTTTTCTTAGACTTGGTCTCACAGTAGCTAAATTTCTGGATCAATTTGAACTTTGAAGAATAGAATTCAAACATTTGTGTCAGTAGTAGTGCTCAATTCTCCAGAACACAGTCGATCAATCTTGCTAACATAGAAAAATAGAAATAAGTTGTATTTAGTTAGACTTGTATTGAAGCATCACAATAGCGATGTCTGCTTAATACATTAAGTCGAAACTTAGATAATTTCTTATGTGTTTGAAAAAAATGTAATGCTGGCATCCACCCTCCCCTTTTTTTTTTTGGTTAATATTCTGTGAGTGAGTTGTATGACATAGCAATGTTCTCTGTTATTTATTATTATGAATGCTACTATTGAATGTTCTCATTTATTTTTTGTTACAGAGTGTACCTGCTCCAACAGCTCCACCTCATTATCAACATTCTACTTTCTCTACACATCCATATTATAGTTCATTTATCTTGTCAGCACCCCTGCCTCCTCCAATGCCACTTTTACCTCCACCTCCACCACCTCCGCCACCTGATAAGAATGAATCCCAGTTCAAAGTGTCAGGAAGTGACTTTGTCCAGAGTCGACAGCACCACTTTGCTACTCACCCAACACATAGTGGATATGCACCAACTGAAGCCAGTGTTTATGGACCTGAGTCTATAGCCAGACAACTCCATGAATTGCGGGAAGCTCAGAACTCTTCTGGATATCTCACATCCTCCAAATCATTTTCATACAAGCCACCTTCTAATTCTCAAAGATTTGTATTCTCTGAAGAAAACAGGCTTCCTTTAAGACCTAAGATTGATTATTCCTCCTTGAATGATTTTGAATTTGAGAAGAAAAAAGACTCTAATTGCATACAAAATATGCAACCAAAAATACATGCCTCAACTGAAAAAGAGAAACGTTCTTCACCATTGTCTGATGTAAGAGAAGTCAGTCAGAATTTTGTCATTCAAGTCCAAAACAATTCCACTGGTAACAGAAAAGTTCACCAAAAAAGTGATAGATCACCTACACCTTCATACAATGACTATGATGACCAGCAAAGACCTCTAACTGTGTTGGATAATAATATATTGGATGATAACATGGAAAGCTTGTCAAGATCACCTTCTCAGTATTCTGTAAGGTCCAGCAGGCACTCTTATTTCTCCCCCAGTCCTCCTCTTGTTGTAAAGAAATACCCAAGAGATAAAATAAAAACATCTGAAGAGGCTTATGAACCTTTAGTGTTAAGGGAACATTACAGAGACAAATATCTCAGTACAGAAAAAAGCTGTTTCAGTTATTCAAAAGAAGTCAGAGATGGGGTGGCATTGAGCCCCCATGAAGCAACCAGAAATAGAATATCCTTGAGCCCACATGACTCTGTCAGGGATAACAAAACATCTAAACGGAATCGTCCCTTTTTATCACCAGAAAGGCAGGATAAGTCCCTCATCTATGAAAGCTTTAGCCTCTATGAGCCGCAAGCACCACCAAATAAACAAAAGAGATATTCCAGTCCACCTCCTTACATTCCAACAAGTATAAAGCAGAAAAAGTCCTCTGATTCTGAAGAGGATGACTACATTATGAGGGAAAAACTTTTAGCAACTGTGATTGGCAAGAGGAAGTCGAAATTAGAGGTAGTGCAAATTTTTAGAACATTTTGAGCTAAATCAACTAAATAATGCTGCTGTTAGCCAATAATGTTTTTAAAACTTATTTTACCATTTAGTATTGAGAAAGGTTTTTGTAATCCAAATATTGTACATTTTATTGCTGATGTGTTCACATGTATTGTTTTGTCACTGTTCTTTAAAAAATATATTTAGAACATGAAATTAAAACAATATTTCAGTATACTAAGTTCACTAATAAATTTATTTTTTTTTCAGGTGCTTTCCAACTGTTCATCTCCATCGGGCATGTCGCCAAAATATCATCATACAGCTTACTCAGAAGAAAGATCTAATTATACTGATACCAATGATAATGTCATGTCAGCATCTGATTGGAAGATGGTTCCAGCTACTTCTTCTGGGGATGAGACAGATGAAGAAATAAAGCCGCCTCCAGTATTGAGCAGGCTTTTCCGTTCCTATGTAGAGCTGAAACAGCCCCATACTCTGGCTGTGCTGTGTAAATTAACAATGTTAAAGTCTAAAGCATGTCTAGGTAATATGTCTAGTGAATTCAGAGCAAATGAAAATAGCATAGACACTATTGGTTCTCAGAGCAAGGAACCAAATGAATCTGTATCAAATGTATCAGGGGCTTTAGAAGAAAAACTTGTTGAGGAGCAGTTAACATCATCTGAGAATGTGCTTACCATTACTACTGAATCTTCATTCAGTGTAAAAATACAGGACAATGTGCTAAAAGAAACACAGGCAAAAGTGTCAAACATAGCTGACAGATTGGGGCCAGACAAATCTTCTGAACCAACAGAGGTCCTCAGGAGATTAGGGCCAGAGAAATCTTCTGAACCAACAGAGGTCCTCAGAAGATTAGGGCCTCAACTCAAACCCAATTTGGCTACAAAATTTACTTCAGCTCGAAACATTTTAGCAACATCTGAACAATCCAACGATCAAACGGCTTCAAAATCTTCCACTCCTGAGCGTATCGTTTCTGTAGGTGATAAATCATCAAAAGAAACTCTGACAGATAAAATAACTCATGAATTATCAGTGTTAAGAGAGAAAACTGAACAGTTGGTTACCAGAAAAAGTGGTTTTATGGAGGCTTCGTCTTTGATTATAAGAACCCCAACTCAGCAAGGCCATACTCGTCAGGTTTTGACACAAGACACTCTGACTCAAGTTTACCCACAAAAGCGACCTTTTAACAGTGTAAGTATCTGATCTTCAATTATTAAATTAAACATTGTTAATTCTTGAAGTGACATGTTAATGTGTTTTCTTAAAACTTTGTCTTACAGTCTCAGTTATTGCCCATTCATCCCCAAGTTGTAGTGCCTTTGGTTTCATCAGACAGTGAAGAGGAAATCATTGAAAAGCTTGACACCTTGAGAAAAACTGAGACATTGTTAGATGTAAGTTCTACTTCACATTCCTTTTATACTACATTGTTTGAAGAGAACTAAAACCTAGACATTATGTACATCTTTGACTCATATCTTTCACTTTTACTCTGTGGCTACATTCTATAAACATAGTTATGAATTTTTCTAATGAAACTAAAATCTAGACATTGATATATCTTACTCTAGCTTGACATTTACACTGTGGATACTTACTTTCAACATTTAATAATAGTTCAAAGTGAAACCTTGTGGAATGTTTGTTCTGTTACAAAACATTGCTATTTTTTCCAAACCATGTCATGATTCCCATATCATTATAGAAGCCATTTTTTAACACTGAATGGTGTCTAGAACCAAGGTCTGAGAATCACTCCTTTCAACATAGTTTTCATGTTTTGTAATAAATACTAGTAACTTTGTACCCCCCAGCCATCCAGCACAAGGAATGAGTTTGAGTTGTTGAAGAAAGAAGAGACTTACCTCATGTTATACAAGTAAGAGAACTGACCAGATCTTGTCATTCTGTATAGAATAAATTAATCAGTGGATTAGACATTCATTTAACAATTAATTACTAAGATATTACTATTTAAGTATATATTCACTTGTTCTGGACATGCTTTGAGGTTATAACATAGATATTACTATTAAAATATATATTCACTTGTCCTGGAAATGTTTTTGAGATAATAAAGTTATATTGTTATGATTTGTTTATACTGGTATCTTAAAGTTAAAATAAGTAAATGTAGCTACATGTACCCTGAAAGCTTGCAAAATGTTATATTTCTAATTTCAGGTGCCTCCATATTCTGTACACATATTTTTAATCTGATCTCAAACATTTATATCATTGAAAACTTAACCACAATTTTATTTACTATCATTGAAAACTTAACCACAATTTTATTTACTATTGTCCCTACAGACAGAAGATTTATAAGGAGCAGGGACTGGTGAAACAGTTGTTGGAGAAAGCCATGAAGATTGTGAAAGCTCAGCAGGGAGCAGAAGTAAAGAGAAAGAAAATCCAAGCTAGTATTGCTAAACTCACTGAACAGCTCAAAATAGCAGAGAAAATCGCCAACTCTTTCAAGACACAAAAAGAGGAAACAGAAAAAGAGGTAACAGTTTTCCTCTTTACATGTAGCAATTAAAAATGTAAATTGTATTAGTTGTCATTTTTGGTTCATACATTCCTCTTTTTTTTTTTCTTCCAGGTCCAAACTCTGACGAAAAAATTAGTTAAAACAAAGAATCTTTTGAAAGTAAAAGAAGCCAGTGTAGTTTCATTGGGAAAAAAGCTGCTTGGACCTACATATATACCAAGATTAGCTAAAGAATCAGAACAAATCTTGAAGGTTTCATTGTATTTACTTTATTATTCTTTTAATATTATTAAAATATTTTGGGATCAGTTGTAGGTTATACAAGTTTAGTTATCAGGCGAATTTTGCAACTGGGATTAAAAAGGAATGCTGTGATAATGTCTAATGTTTTTTCCCCTCTGTTGTAATGAAACCCCTCCCCCCATTTCTCCGAATAATCTTGTAATATAAGTATAAAACAAAAATGAAATAGAATGGGTTAACATCATTCATATTTAATGATATAAAACAATGGACTTGTTGTTTTAGGCTTTGTATTGAAAGGTTATTATTTTTGTGTAATAATTTTATCACAGATCCTTTAGTCAATGCTATAAATGTTTTTAACAAAATAATAGGAAATATGCAGTTTATAATGTCTATGCAAGGACCGCTTTGGCTTACATATTTCGCCACACATCTGATGCATTTTTTTTGTCTGCCGTGTGTATATTTATGTTTTTTGATGAATCACCTCTGCCATTGGTTTATTTTTGGGTTTCCTGGTGAAAGTTCTCTGCTTCACTTTTCCAAAACCCAGTTTTCATCAGGTGTACTCTTCAATGCTTTTAAAAGTAACTTACATCTCAACTGGTCAACAATAATTTGCCTTTGGCATGGTACCATTCACCATTTTAGTTTGATGCCTCACCCACTGCACCCACACTTATGAAACTATAGCCTCTTTGAATTCATCCTTCCAAAATCCACCTTAGGCAGACTCCACGACCCTTACAGCCCAACATAACCAACATTCTGTTGTTGGACAACTGAGGGAACAATTTTTCCTTGGCACAGTCTTCAATAGAGCTTACAGCTCAGCAGTTAAAAGCTGGCTAGAGAAAGAAGTGAATGCCTCACCCAACATTGCCTCTCTACTGTTCCCTTTTAGTGGTAACTAGATTATTATTGGCTGCCTTTGCAATGTTCACTGTATTTAATCTACTTGCTTAATTTTGCCAGTCTGTGACTTCAGGGTTTAAGTTGGACATTTTCAAGCTGTCTACCACAATGTTTATATACTTTCTATCTATAGGCAATGTCTACTTCAGCAACAACGGGTCTCACAAGAGCGGAATCTATTGCTCTGGAGAAACAGAAGCTAATAGAAAAGGAAAAAGAAATAGCTGAAAAGTTAATCAAATTAAAAGAGCTAAAAAATTCAGAGCAGAAGGACACACCTAACAGTGTTGTCATTGTGAAGTCTAAATCTAGTGCCAGATCTCAAGATTTAATTAGAATTGATTCAAATGCCAAGCCCGACTTTGTGACCAAGAACCGTAGGAGGTCTTTGATTGACATAACAGCATGCAATACTCCTAACATTCCCATGACACCTCGGAGTAAGCTGAAGGAAAAACAGGCACTCAGAGATGTTCCTAAGCCAGTCCCTGACCAGGAAGAGACAACATTTAAGATGCCCTCTGGTACACAACTGAATCACTTATGTAAACTTCAGGTTAGAGAAAACTTGATTCTAGGATTCAGTCAAACTTTAAGATATTTCAATATTATCTGATGGTCAAACATGAATTTGTTTTTATCTAAGCCATTGTTTCAATCTTTTCATTTGTTTATGCAGGCTGAGAAAATGGAAAAATACCTAAAAGGTTTGAATTACATCTCTTTTAATCAACCATTAACAAGCCTTGTAAAGGTAATTAATGAAGTATAATAGCTGTAGTAATTTAATTTAAAGTACAGTCATTAATAGTTTTGATTGATACATGGTCTGTAATTTAATTAATAACTTAGTTTATAATCATTATTCAGAACTAAGATTAACTAATTTTATGATGATTATTCAAAACTAAGATTAATTTAGTTTATAATAATAATTCAGAACTAAGATTTTAAAGTTTTTTAGATTAGAATTTGTGAAAATTTGTTACCATATATTATATCAAAAGACTGGTTTCAACAATTATATATCCATTTTGTGTTATGCTGTGATGTATATATTCACATCTCCAGTGTTTGTTTTGTTGTTCAGAGTTCCTCTCCTCACTTGAAGCTGTGTTTAGAAGATCACAAAGATAAAGGGAGACATGAGTGGAGTAGACTGTCAACTCCACTTACATACACAAGTTCACTGCTGATGTTCAAATCTTACAGGTGATTGAATGTTTTCATTGTCATTTGTGAGTTCTGTCTTAGCTGGATGTCCATTGTCAACTTTACAGTTAAATGAAAGACATGGTCATATTTTTAACATCTTTTCATCCATAGATTGAGCTCTTTTTTCCGAACAAAGGAAAATTTAGGTTTCCAGAGTGTCACATATTCTAACAAAATCAACCCAGATTGTGTTTTCTGTCCATATGACTTGCAGGGAACTTGTAATGATGATTCCTGCCAACAGTGAGTATCAAAATTCTCAAAACTTCAGTGCGTTATATACTTTTGTCAATGATTAGATATTTGATTTAGTAAATTTATTTTGATGAAATTCCGTTAATTGATTATAAAAATGTTTTTGAATTTCATTCTACATTTGTTAAATTAAATATAAGTTGTTACATGAAATATAAGGAACATAAAATACATATTATTTGAATAGGTACATGTCTTACTAAAAGTTTTTTTTCTAAATTCTAAAGGCAACATCCCAAAGACTACATACTGACTGAAAAAGAACTACTAGAAGATATTGTTTCTTACTGTCCAGAGTTGGCAGGTGTCAAAGAAAAGGCTACCCCTCTTGAAATAGAAAAGTGTATTGGTAAGTATATTTGCAAAATATGTTTCAGTAAAATATGGCAGTAATTAGAGAAATTAAAGACTCAATACTCTAGATGTGCTACATTTCAAAGTGTGCTGAATGTTTTACTTATCTTCATAGTGAAAGGTTATATAAATTCAAAACTAAATAAACATACATAGAGGAAACCATGCTCCACCAAAAGTAAAAACAGGAATTTTTGATCAGTTACAAACATATGAAAATAACTAAGATTTAAAATAAAGTAGGCTTTTAGTTAACTTATCCATCTGATGTTGGCTATGGTGGCAGAGAAGAAATGAACTGTGATGTTTCTAAAAATTACTTTGAGGCATTGCTGTCAGAGTAAGTTAAAAAGGTGTTCATCTTAGACCAATGGTCAGTCTCCAGTTTTCTACTCATACAGCTCCTTATTAACTCCTAATTCTCAATCATTTGTACTTCTCTATCATGCTCAACTAAGAATGCACAATCACATGCAGATGAATAATTTGTAAAGAAAAACTAACAGGCAGTTCAGGTCAGTCTGCAGTGCTCTATGCAATCCAAATATACATTGTTTAATGTGTGAGTACAGCTCTGTTTTAAATGGCTTAGAGTTTTAATTTTCAAACCCTCTTTCAGTTGACCATACTCGAGGTTTCTATGTGGAGAATGTGTTGTATTTAGACTTCATTTTTCTATTTCCTTCCACCACACTTAGGTTCTTATGTCGAGAATGTGTTAGCTAAAAGTAAAGGTAAGATTACAACAGATGAACTCTGTCTCTGGTTATCATCAGAAGTCAAGTCTGCTGCTAAGAAGAGTAAGTTTGTTTCTTTTCAATCTAATACTATGGGACTTAAAGGGAAATGTAGGGTTACATGTTTACATTGTACTTATTCCTACTTGGTGACCTTTTTCCCAGGTCCTCCTCATATGATTAATTTAGAATCAAGAAGTTGGAAACCCCAGTCCAAGAAAGAAACAGGCTTGAGCTTACATCTAAACCAAAGATTAACTAAACAAGGAGTTGAATCTATCAGTAAGTAGAAACATTGCTTTCAGAAGTTTGTTTCACTGGAAATTCCTAGTTGATATTTACATTATTAAGTTTAGAAAGAACAGGTTTATATCAACTTAATACAAATTTTAGATCTATTATTTAAGTTAAAAAAAACAAACAATTTATTTATTTTAATTTATGAAAGCTCAACAATCCTATGACTTGTGTGGTTCAATGACAATCTGGAGATTGTACTTTCAGATACAGAAAAAGTTGTTGATAAGGATGTTGTTATCAATGAGGAAGACATTCGCTATTTTACTGCGGACAGCACAGACCTTCTCTCTCTTGAGGCAGAGATTATGGAAGATAAAACAAAGTCAGAGCTTTGGCAGAGGCTGGCGCATAAGAAGTTGACTGATCCTAACAGGTGAGTCAATGTATTCATTCTTAGTAGCATCGCCCTATTTTTATTGACAATTATTTTATTTTTTACATTTTATTGTGACAAAATATTTGCAACCATTGGTCATGAAATTTATTTGAAAACATTTTATAATGAGCAGTTTGTGACACTATTGACTTTCTGTGAAATGAAGTTGTTCTCAGCAGATTACTTTGTTGTTTGTTGTAGGTCTCCAGTGGAATGTTTGGATCAAGCTTTAAATGTTTTGGCTCGTGGGCTGGAAGAGAACCGACAAGACTCCATTTTGTGGCTCAGTTACTTACAGTTGTACAGGAAGCATCCTGAAGCTCAGAATTTCCTTCAGTTTTGTCAGACTGCCCTAGATTTAGCTCCATCCTATGACTTATGGTTTTTGGTAAGAACATTTTGTTTGTATTTGTACTTTATATTTGGTTTGGCTAAATCATAATAAATAAAACTTGTTTATCTGTAAGTGCTTATCTTTAAAGACAGGATGTGCTTCTATTTATATAGCTATATCAAATTCTAGAAATAATATTGTAATAGTAAAGTAATCTATTTATAATGTCAAATTAGGTTTGACTGGATGCTAGTTTATAAGATGGAAGTAATCTTTGGTTTAATTAGGCTTATAAGAGTGAATAAGAACCTTAGTAATCAATGTTATGTTCAACTTGTTTATAAGAAGGAAATAATCCTTGTTTGGTTTAACAAGGTTCAACCTGCTGTTACTAAAAATACTTGTTCTTTCCCAACTTTTTCTTTTTCCCCTACTTATATTTTGTGTTGATATCCAAGATGGTATTATAATAAATTATTCATGCGCCTGGCATAATTTAGTTCCAACCCAAGCAATTAAAATTTATGCTAGTAAGTACCCTATTTTCATTGGATGTTTCAAGTTTTAATGACATACCTGGTAGCTGTTGTTTTGTTTTCTTGAGAACTTTATTAATGTTCATGAGATCAACTAAAATTTGTTGCAACTAAGGTTGTATTAATATGAATTTTACTCTGGATATTTTAGAGTCAATTAGACATTGATTAAGGATCGTTATGACAGTAATGTAGTAAAACATTTCAAAAGTTCCTTTACTTGAAAAAAACAAAGTTTTATCATTAACATTTCTCTATGGTCAATATCCATTAAAAGTAAAGTAAAGTTACCCTTTCAGACTTTGTGGTGTATAGGGCAGATGATGTAAAGGTCATGTGTTTCTGTGGCCAACAGTTAATGAGGGTGTCATGTGGCCGGCACAATGACCAACTGCCTTTACTTTTCCCCAACTAATATCAGGTACCCATAAGAGCTGGGTGGACTCAGAGGCGCCCATCCTGAATACCAGTCTTTACCAGGATTTGAAACCGGGACCACTGTATGAAAGCCAGGCACTCTACCGCTCAGCCACCACACCTCCTCAATATCCATTGTATCAAAGTATGCAGATTAACATGAACTATCTGTAAATTCTTTCTTAAAATTGTTGTATGTGTATGTAAATAATTATAAGGAATTATTTGTAAGTCTGCTTTGGTCTTATTCACAGTTCATATCATCACTGCATACATTCACTGAGAAAGATGAGGCATGCACTCAAGCGTTAGAGTATTTATGGAAGAGGTCAGAACAGAATATTGGGGCACTTCAGCAACAAACACTACAGAATTCTGAGTTAACTTTAAACAATACAACTATTGTTGACAAGTCAGAGGATTCTTTTGGTGAGAGAGACACTGTTAACCAAGATGTTGAAATGACAGCATCTGACCAAAGTGGACCACATACTATACAGAAATTGAAGGACAGAATAGATCAGCATCTAGACAGTGTACCCAGGAGTCTGGCTTCACTTGATGTTCCTAGTTTAAATGTCTCAAGACATAGCATGACGACTAAAGTCACTGAGGTGGACAGTAAGGCTTCCCATGAGCTCCTCGAGATGATACTCCTTAAAGCTGGTCTGAACTTACAAGCTGGCAAATTGAAAACAGCTCTTCACTTTATACAGGTAAGTGCATCCAGACTCTTAATATTCAATGTTTTATAAGTCTAATTTAAACAAACTAATTTTTTTTTTCTTCATTCAGGGTGTTCTGTGTTTAAAAAAGGTTGACCAGTGGTCCATCAAGTTTTCCAAATTGTTATCAGTTTCTGACCAACTGTCCCTTTGGCTGGTCTACTTGTATGTCCTGGAGTTTCACCATCTACCTCCTATGTTGTATAGTGACTTCAATCAGAATCCTGGGAAACTAATGTCAAAGGTCATTTCCTTTATAACAGAAATTCTATGAAGCCTTTGTTTCTAATAATATTTTATGCTTATTGTTATAAATTCTCAGTTGGTTTGTTTACATTTGCATTTTAATAAATTGACCAATTTTTCAGGACACCATTTCAATTCCCTGGACATCCAAACCAACTCTTCACACTCCACTGGACACTTTAGTCAAGTTATACAAAAAGGCTTTTGAAGTTTGGGATCAAAGTGAGAAAGATTCTGGTTCTACATCACTGTACATCCGACTTGTCCAGTCTTTGGTCCAGCTTCTAGTGTCTCAGGGAAAGTAAGTCATGCTGCTTCAATGTAGTCCAGTCTTTGGTCCAGCTTTGGTTTGGGACAGCAAAAGAAAAAGCATTCTGTTATCTAAAGTTATAGATATTCTTTAAATGAGCTTCCACAATATAACCATTTTTAATGAAAATATAGATTTTTCGTTTCCCTCGAAATAGTGAAATAAACTTTGTATGTGATATTAATAAAGAAATTATGGACACTTTTTATATAATTTCAAAACTGAATAAAATAAAAGAATTCCTGCTCTAATGTATCTATAAAATAGACTAACAATCACCATATCTAGTAGCATATCTAACAGTAAAAATTATTGAATAATTAAAATCTCAACCTTTTGTGATACAGTTTAGAACAGTTTTGTTTATCTCTTAGATTTTCTGAGTCAGTGTCAGCCTGCAGACATGCTCTCAAAGAAAACAGGCAGTTAGTTGATCTCTGGTTGTTATTAGCGGACTTGTTTGCTTCCAATCATGACATCAATGCTGTGAAACAGGTATGCTCACTGGTCATGTAGTCATCATTTTTGTTTTCATAAATAAAACTGTGAAAGTCAAATGATGATTCTTTTTTTTTTCAGGTGTTCCAGGAAGCTTTAGATGCCAACAAGTATTGTACCAAGCTACAGTTTTACCTGAATCTGTTCCTGACAGTGAAGGTGAGAGTGCGCACATCGAAGGCTATGTTGTTTGTCAGCGTATGCCATTTGACTTTGTTAGCATAATGCCATTAAAAAATCATTTCCTTTTTCCATTGAAAGGGTGAAGCTGATACTGCTCTGCTGAACTTAGAACAGTTTGTTATGTCACATTTTGAGTCCAGCAATTCAAATCTGCACTTGTGTGATCCAACAGTATTATATAGGTAAGTGTTAACATCCTAATTTAAATTTAAACTGAAGCCAGAATGATTTCTGTCTAAATTGTGCAACATTTTCAAACTTCTCTTACCTCTGCATGTCCCCAATAATATTAATCTGAGTAGAACCACAAGGTCTGAAAGGGGAACTAAACTTTTTTTTTTATTACAACTTAGAAAAATATGCTAGCTAGTGTGTATAGTGTCCTTAATTCATAATTAATTAATTCATTAATGTTCTTGTAACTGGCTTATGACTATATTTTATACAGCCAATTATTGAAGCAAGACGAAGCCTTTGGTTTACAGATGCCTGTGGTAAAAGATGATCTAGCAAGTAACTTAGCTAAAGACATTTACATGTGGCTGTGTTACAAGTAAATTTCTCTTAAACAATTTCTCAGATTTAAGGCCTAGACTCTATTTTGTTCATGTTTCTACATTTCATGTCAGTTTTGGAAGCCTGTTTGTTCAATGTGCAAATCAAAACTCCCTTGGCAACTAATAGTTCTAGAGGTCAACTAACCTAGAAACTCTTGAAATCTTGAAACCCTTAAAGCAATAATTATTATAATGCAAATAAGTTGGGTTGATTTCAAAAGTGGATCTCATTCTTCTGTAGATTTTTAGATTACTAGAGCTTTAAATATTGTATTTGTTTAATTGGTATGTAAACATTTTTATTTTGAACAATTTGGACTAAAAATTTTGTCCCCTTTACAATGAATTAAAAACAGCTTCAATGCAAAGTAAAAATATATTTTTATACCAAAAATACTCCCAAGTTTTTTTTTTATTCTATATTTTTTTTTAAAGTATGATAGAGAGATAGGTATTCTAAACAAAAATAATTTACATCTGTTAACCTTGTTCAATGTTTATGCTAGCAACTCTGGTAACCTTTGGCTACATTAAGTTTTATAAAAATAATTTTAATACTTGACAGCATCCGTCAAATCATTTCATTGCCTTCAAGTTTTTCCATCTTTAAAGTAAAACTTCATTTTTTTAAATTCTTATAAGCATTTTGCACTTTTTCTTTAAAAAATTTATTTTCAACCCCAGAGCATGACTTAGTTTAAGAGATTGTTTTAAGCACAATGGCTAGAGGAATCTATTATATAAACCTTTCAAAAATGGGTTAGATATTATGATTTTATTGCATTGAGGGCTTCTATGAAAAGTACACTCATTGATGCTAGAGTTTTACACTTAGTCTTAAGAATTGAGATTTGAGGGAACAACTAGAGGTCAAAATGATATTGAATAAATTGTCTTTTCTTTTCAAGTTTACTGATGGAGTTATATTTAATAACTTTTCTTTTAAAGTTTACTGATGGAGTTATATTAAATAAATTGTCTTTTCTTTTCAAGTTTACTGATGGAGTTATATTTAATAACTTTTCTTTTCAAGTTTACTGATGGAGTTATATTAAATAAATTGTCTTTTCTTTTCAAGTTTACTGATGGAGTTATATTTAATAACTTTTCTTTTCAAGTTTACTGATGGAGTTATATTAAATAAATTGTCTTTTCTTTTCAAGTTTACTGATGGAGTTGGAAGGTGATGTTACACAGTGTAGTGAAGTCTATGAGAAAATGTTAACACACGCTGAGACACGAAATGATCTCCTTGTAATCTGGCAGAAGTAAATTTTTGTTGATATAATTGCTAAGTTATGTTTTTATATCAGTGTATTTTTTCTATAATCATTATCAGGAATAGATCTGCATCCTTTTTAATTGTTTTGAATTCTGTCATACTTTTTTAAAAATTACACTGACCTATATTCCAGCTACATTCAGTATATGGTGAGAACAAAGTCTGAACACAGAAACATTCGTGATCTTGTCTGTCGCTCACTGCTGTACATGCCAGTGAAGCGCCTCATGCCTTTCAATTCATCTACATCAGCAACATGGCATGACTACAGCCATGCCAACCAGCTAGTGGAGATGTGGTTGTCAGTTTTGCCAGACCCAGTTAAGCTAGATCTGATGGAGATGTGTCTGGGATGTTTGCCTGGAGATATAGACCTGCTTCTCAGGTGAAGAGATTGTAGTACATGTTTATGTCAAGGATACTTGTGAGATGGCACTAATGCTTGTTTTTTTATCCACTTGTGTTTTTACCTTACTTTAAACTGATATGTTAGTGTTATATCATTAAGGAGTTTAAACTGATATGTTAGTGTTATATCATTGAGGAGTTCATTAAATTTCAATGGCTGCATGTTACTCTAGAGAGGGCTTTATGTGAAGGTCATGGACTACCTTGAAGAAGGTCACAGGCTACATTTTCAGATTTTTCAGTGTTTATAGTTTGATGCCTCTTAGTGACACTATTGATTATTTTATCTAGAGTTGTTGAACTTTGTCTTGAGCTGAAAGAGACTAGACGGGCATACAGTCTATGTAAGACGGTGGCCTTGCAGGCAGAGAAGCCAGCTAATGGAGCATTCTGGAAAATGTAAGCAAATATTTTTTGTTTTTATTACAATGAATGTTTGTTTCATTTGTTGATCTGAATCATTGGAAAAGAAATAAAGTTTCTACTTCTGTTATTTTTATTTATTGAACTGATGTTTCAACATGGAAATAAAAAAAACAACTGTTTGAATATTATTCTAAATAGAGGGAGGTAAACATCTGTTGGTGGAGGTGGGCTATTAAAATTCACTTAAGTTATTACTGTGACTCATGTTTTAGTTTGGCTCATGTTCCAAGTTCATGTTTCTATTTCAGGGCACTTGCACTTGCTCAGAGAGAAGGAACACAAAGAGAGGTAGTTGTAGACGTTTTATATTGACACCAACTAACTTCCTCCTTGGTACATTTCATCCAGGAGTCCAACCAAACACTGTTCCTGTGTTCACTTGATTTATATTTAGTCCAAATGTTTTAGTCTTGTAACAAATAGCCTAGCTCCATGAACATGTTTATACATTTTGTTTGTTTGTTTACATTTAAATTATAAACTTTTGGATTTTTAGTTATTGGAGACTTGTTGAAAATATATTTTAGTGTATGTTTTGAAGTGTAATTGTCCAATAGACTTACAACTTGATGCTTGAGATATTTTATGTATTTTAGGTGGAGCAGATGTTGGTTGGCTGTGTTGAAACGATGCCATTGGCTGTAGCAGGATGGAAAGATGTAATAGAAATCTGTTTTCTGTGTCTACACTAAGCAACAACCAGAAAATGTTTTGCACAAATATGTTTATTTGTATTTAATAGCATGGATGATAGAGATGTTGATAAATATTTTACCAGATTTAAAAATAAAGCAATAATTGAAATTTCACTAATGTAAATTTAAGAAGAAAAAAAAGCTTATGGAAATTTTATCTTTAAAGGGAATATATTTTATTAAACACAAGAGAATTGATTGAAACTATATGACTGTTATGAAACAATGTTGATTCTAATTTTATTTTCTCGTTTCAGTTTCTTCTAATGGAGGTTACCTGTGAGAACTCTGGAGCCATTGAAGTGTTGTTGAAACATTGTCAGCAGCTAGGATTAAACATTGACGGATTTGTTTCCACAATTTCTGCTCCTGCAGGGGGTACAAAGTAAGTCTTAAGGTCAGGTTTACTTTCTCTCTGAGATTGGACACACTTGCAGACCAAAATGACATTTTACATGACATTTTGTGTTGTTTTGACATGTTTGTTTAGCTTATGCAGCTATACAAAATCAATATTCAATACCATGTAGTGGTTTTGTTTCAACTGAGAGCAACTACAGATGACACCCTGAAACTTACAAGCAGTAAGAAGCATCTGTTTTGGAACCATCTTATAATGGTTGGATTCAAAGTGTCTAATATCAATGGCATGTTCCATCCAATCAGCTGATCAATCACAGTAAGTATAATCTTAGATGGCTGCCTCATTGTTTACATGTCTTGTTGTCTTGATGGTGATGGGCAAGACACAGAACTGAATGGATGCATTGTACTGCTTTGATTGATATAACAACTGTGTTAGTTTTAGTTTTCATCAATCAATTAATACATGCACACATCTTGGTTGACATAGGAAATGCTAATGTTTTTAAAGAAGCCTTTTATGTCAAGAACAAGACAAACATTGAGTTTGATTAAATTAAAAAAAAAAAAGCCAGACTTTGTTATCTGGCAGCCTTGACTTTAACCTGTAGCTATAAATGTTTAATCTATCTTACTTAAGTACTACTGTACTTAAAGCCAATGGCTGCACAATCATATTTTTAAAGCAATTTTAAAAAAACTCAATATGTCTTCTAATATTAATCATTCAGCAAGAAATGAACATTTCCCTGCTAGTGATTCGACTGCTGAACTGTGTTAAACTTTACTTCCAACTTTTTGTTTCATTCAGTAAGTGTGATTCAATTTGATCACTTGATATTTCTACTGCTGTACACTTGCTATTGTTTTAGTTTATAATTTTATTTTATACCGCTAGTTGAAATTTTGTTATAGCTCTAAATGCTGTTTTAATTGTTTCTAATTATATTTTTTTTCCATATTTTCATCCTGTGTTTTGTAGATATGTTTATCATATCTTGATATTATCAACATCTGTCAATTGTGTATGACTGTTCGGATGTAAGTTATTTTAATCATGAGTGTTTGATTGCCACTAGTATGACATTTTAGGTAACTATTTAGTTCTCTCTATTCTCCCATTCTGCATTTTATTTTTTTAAATAACTATTTTTAACCAGACGTTTACTGTTTCAAGTGATTTTGATAGTTGGCTGTTATTTTGTGAACATAATTCAGTAATATTTGAAAAGAGATATGGTATCAGGTGGTGGAAGCTGTAATGAACGTCAGATGAACATTGGTATTGATACTTCAAATTGAACACTGCTGTAGTTCCCTTCCTCTTGTGTTGTCTTGTAAGACCTGGCTGAACTGCTGAAGTTGTTTTCATTGAGTCCTGACTAGCAGCAATCAAGTTATTTGTCTTTCAACTTTGATATTATCAAATAGAGTCTCAGTTACATGGCATCAGAGGTTAAGTACCACTAGTCACATACATGACATCAGAGGTTAAGTACCACTTGTCACATGCATTCTTTCTTCTTCTTCATCGTTCTCATTGTTATGTTGGAGTGTTCATATGACTAGACCAATACATGAGATGAACTGCGCAGTCACATGCATGACATCAAACCTCTAGCACCACTAGATTGGAGTGCTATGTGTGTTGCAACCAAACCCTATCATTTTTTGTGTCCACTTCTAGATTTGGTTTTCATGTTCTAAAACATGTCATTATCTCTTCAATTATTTTTAAATTTAATTGAGACACATAAATTATTTTGGCTTCTTATGCTTTCATATTAAGATTTGATTGTAAATATTTCTGAAAACTTTTTTTTCTCCGACACTTCTGCTTAAACTTTTCTCTTATCTCCCTTTATCAATTCATTTATGCTACATGGTTAACCCAATTGTGTCAATTTGCTAAAAAAGCTGTTAAACAATGGGAGGTCATCTGGCTAAATGTTCTACTTAGCTCAGCACTTCGCCATGAATTCTAATGTTCAGTCTTCTTCTGGGATAAGCATATAGTGAATGGAAAGCTCACAGTTTTGTTTCAGTTCCAAATAAACCAAGTCTGTCTCTGGTTGGATCATTGTATTTTAATCTCTGATGCCAGTTGCCTGCTTCCTTTATTTTCAGTGCTTTGTTCTTTTATTGGAAGGCGTATTTTAGAGTGACTTGATCAGTATACAATGTTTACTCAACATTAATTTTGATTTTATGAAGTTGTGCTCATACTTGCTTGTGAAACTAAATAGCAACATTCTACGACTAGCTATCATTTCAGTGTTTTACATTCAATGTTATTTTTCTGTTCACCATCTCAGACATTTTTCTCATCATCTGTTGTACAAATAAACATGTGCTTTAATAATATTTGTATAAACTTGTTACAAAAAAAATTTTGTTTTTAATTTATGTACATCTTAAAGTTTTTTGCTGTTCATTTTGTTCTAGTTAGTCAATAAATATGTTAACTTTCATTCTTAGAAAAAGTTTTATAATAAAACTTATGAAATTATTCTTAACTATTCTTAACTGGCTTATCATTCTTGTCAACTTTTCATTATTTCAATAATTTAGACAAATTTTCAGAATTAAAAAAAAAGAAATGACTTATTTAATAAAAAATATTTTAGCAGAAATTAAGACCAAATATTGAAAAAAAAAAAAAAACGGAGTCAAGTCAAAGATAAAGAACAAGCCAGAGTTTCCACTACCTTATTTAAATAAAAAAACAAAACAACTACAGACTAATAATTAAGATACAACACTTAAATGTACAATTTGTGACTTTAATTGATGAGATTATATTACAGCACTATTGTTTGTTACCAAAGGTGACTTGATTATTGTACAGCACTAGTTTGTACTGATAGAACAGTCTCAGCAGCCAAACACAAAGAAATAAATAAGAATAACAAAACCTAAACAGAAAGTAATTGATACAGATTTTAATAATAGTTTTCAAAGTGTAATCTGTTATCAAGTGGAAAAAAAAGTTTGGTGGGCTTAGTTTAAAGTTCTATTTCAGGTTTTCATAACTTTATTTTTATATCACTGTTTAATTAATTAAATGACTTCTTGAGACAATAATAGATCAAGATCTATAAATACAAGATCACATGATAATAGGGACCCTAAATGAAACCATTTAAGCAATTGAAGATAATGATGATTTGTCAAGTATTGAATCTTATGTTATAAAAAGAAACATGCTGCTCCAGTGAAAATCTTTTACTTAAGTTCAAACTTTATAAGAGAAGTCAAGAGGCATTTAAACAGAGTGGCTTCCACAAAACATTATAGAGATATATGTGTATATTATTTTATTTTGTCACAAATACTAGACTAAGTTCTATAGATGTTCTCCAGAATCGGACTTATTTTTAAACATATGCACGAAGCAGATTAAGAGGGGAGGGATCAATTATTGTTGTGAATCAAATAGTGGGCTTGTTTGAACTTCAGGCCTTGAACTTTGGCATAGGTCACAGTGCCTGACATTTTTTTTTTACATCTAAAATGTCAAAATTACATCAAAAGCCATAAAAATAGGGGAAATAATCTTCATAAATACATAATTTTAAAATCCATCAAAACTAAAACATATTATTCATGTCTATTTTGACTTACTATTGACAATTTGAAATAAAATAGATTTATAAAATTTAAATATATTATTAAAACAAAATTAAGAAGGAGGTATTTCAAAATAACACATACACATTTTTAATATATACATCAGACAATTGAATGAACATTTACTCCCATTTTTTTAAACAAGTGTTCATTTTCAACTAAACACTTTCATCCTAAAAAGAAAAGTAATGTTCAGTTTGTTTACCCTAGTTACAATACATAGGAAGTTATTTACCTAACTGAAGTAAATGTCAATTCATACAGCAAGTAAGTTCAATGCAGGCAGAGAACTAAGTTGATTACAATTTAAATAAAAACAGAATGAAAGTAAATGTACAAGTCAAATTATGCCATAGAGGAACAAAATTTACATTATGGTAATAAACTATGAAATTTGATTTTGTTCTGATAATTATCAATCTTAAAATTAACAAATGATTAGTCTTGCTGCCGCAGTGGATGTTGCAATTATTAAACTGAGACTATTTGTAATGTAGCTGTTATGAAATATCAAGATGCATCAATTTAATCATAAAGTATGGATGCCTTCCTTCTTTAGTTTCTGATTGCCTTTATATTTCAATTCTACTCGGATTAAAATAGAACTATTTTTATTCACTGCATGGGCAGCCATTGTTTCACAACATGTACACTTTCTGTGAAGTCACTAGAACTAGATATCTAGATGTAGATCTGAATAGCTAGATCAAGTGAATTTCAAAGTGGTATCCCACCAAATGTTTCCTACACTTTTTGATTGGGTCTCATTGGTCATCTCCCTAAATAGTTGAACTTGGTTCCATGGTTTGGAACATTTCATTTAGAGTAAAAGTGTTCATGAATATTGACTTCATGCAACATCATATTGAAGTCAAAAAACTTGATGTCTCTAATGTTTGTTTGTACAAGTTTTTAGTATTTCTAAAATCTGATTTACATGAACTCAGCTACCATCTGGTGACAAGTTTCACAGTAAAGCCTTTTCATTGAAATGTTCAATAAATAATAACATGTGCTAACAATAAATTACAAGATTAACATGCATTAAGAGGTATATTGGCATTCATGATTCAAGCAGTCTACAAACAACCCACTTATGGAACATGCTTCATCATTACTTCTTAACTAGGATTAAATTTTACCATAGTAGTAAAAGTGAGGTAAAAACAGGCGTACAGATCAACATTTGAAATAAAAATGTCAACTACTTCTTAGACATGTTTAGTGATGGTGAAGTTCATGCCATAAAAACCTTTAGTGAAGAAAATATTAGTACAGTTGATCCTGCTCTAACTCATGCTTTTAACATCAGTTTTTTAAGTGTTAGTGAAATGAGAACTTTGTATAGTACTAGTAAGGTGTATCGGTGTCCATTTGATAAGCATTCCAAGGGACTAAAATGTGTTAATGTAGGTGAGTTAGTGGTAACGATGGTACATCAAAAAGTAGTTCCGCATGCTCTCCTCCATCTGTAAAGAAAAATGTGTTCTTCATCAGCAGATATCAAAATAGACATTAGAATTGAAAGACCCACCATGATATCCAGATAATTAAGACAACTAATAGAAATATAGTCTACAGATCTTCTAGGCAGAGAGTATTGCATGAAATAACAAAGTAGAGACTTCAGCTAAGTTGATACAGAATGCAATGTTAATATATAAATACAGAAACAAATTAATAATAGTCTTATATATATATATATATATATATATATATATATATATATATATATATTTCTAGCATATTGTCTCATTTTTGTTTTACCAAACGCCAAATAGTAAATGGTCATATGATAAAAAGTTAAGAAGCGGATAAAGTCACACACATACCACAACAATCTAAAATTTAGTCAAATCAAGAATTATAATATTTGGTATATTGATGTTTTTAAATTTGTATAATGTTGATATCATTATTATTACTTAGTTTGTTACTAGTCCAAAGCAACTACAGAAAAAAAAAGAGACAACAACTATGTCACTCAAACATGAAGTGACAGAAACCAAAGCTGACCAATCATACTCTAGCATTAACATGCAGCCGAAGGCAAGCAATTGAACATACTTTCAAACTGGTGGATATTTGGATTTGTCCTCTTTCAGCTTATAAAAAAATCTGCTTTACGCTTACTATCATATGGGTTTGAAACCTGGAAAGGAAACAAAACAGACTAGGTATGGAACAATGACTCGGGAAGTGTGAATACAACTAGTGTGCTATTAAAGATTCTTCCTTGAAGTTCATGTTTTGAAAAAGAGGGGTTGGATGTTAATGTTACTGCATAAAGAAAGCCAGATTAAACAAATTTGTTAGGATAATAATGTAATTTAAAAAAAAAACTAATACTAAAATCAAAATTAATTTAAGCAGAACTTTCCAGAAAAGTAATTAATTAATTGATTAATTAGGAGTAAAAAAATTAATTAAACTATAAACTTAATAAAACAAAAAAAGTAGCTATAATATACTTAATAAAACAAAAAAGTAGCTATAATATACAATTTAATCTTTTAAAGATTTTCTATCAGTACCGGTATATTCTGTACTCAATGCTTCAGTCATATTTTAGCATTTAATTCTTTATTTTTTTTATAAATGCAAGAAAAAAACATTGTTTTTGAATGTTTATTACATTTCTGGAAAGCTACCAAAAAATAATCTTAAACTTATAATATTGTAATGTAAAATTAAAAAAAAAAAAAATTAAATAAAAATAAACACCACCTGGTTTAACCATTAGTAGGCTAATAAACAAAAATGTTTGTTATGATTAAGGTAGTTTCCATTTTAAAATCAAGTGAAACCATGAAAACCAATATTTCTCTTTATTATTAACATTTCATTTCTTTTTCAAATTTTAAAAATGTTTACATAAAAAATAAGTGAAATTAAGATACTTGTAATTTAATATTTCATTCTGAAAGTGCTAGCATAGTCTGCAAGTAAGTAAATAATTAGGCCAGTTATTTATAGAAGAATTAAACTGAATATTTGTCAATAACATTGATCACAATTTAGAAGCATTTGCAACCTATTTTGTGTTCAAACTTTATAGTCAAAGGGATTCACAGGTACAAAACTTGCAGAGTTTTTAGCTGTATGGTATGGTACCAATAAAAACAAGGATTGTAAGTTATTAAAAAATTAAATTAATTAAAATGTTTATTAAGCAAAATGTCATAAAAGCTTTTCAGCCCAAAAAAAAAAAAGTTATCTAGCCAAACTGGCAACTATTCATAAGTCTAAAGTGTTAAGAGAAAAGCTAAATGTAGCCATGAACAATAAAACAATTCTGTTCAAACAATGGAACTAATGTGCTAACTAGCTTAAATCTATTCAAATATTTTTGTGAATGCTTTCTGTTGAATTATGTGCAAAAACAAACAAAAATTAAACAAAAAAAAAACCATTAAAGAATTCAAGTTAGCCATGTTGTTTTTCAAACACAGCTATATGTTCTTTTAACTCAATTTATTTCCAGTATAAAGAACTTTAAAGAAGAACCTTTATAGCAATCATATAAATGACTCTGTGAAAGCCACAGTAACATACATTTTCTGTAGCAAGATTTAAATAGTTTTAAATATTTATTTTCATAAAAAAGATGATGTTTTAATAATTCATATTGTTTTTTACTATTTTTTTTTTTTTAAAGTCTAAATAATCATAAATAATTTTTAATTTTAACCTTTCTGATATTTCATTATCAAAGAATTTTTTTTTGTCCAAATTGTTTTGCACCTATATTTTGATGTTAAGCTATCAAGGTAGAAACTAGTAACTATTGAAGTAACTAAGAAGATAGAATTGAACTAATATAGATCTGTAGAATTACTGCGTACATTTGCATCAGTGCACATTGGCACATTACAGAAGCGCCTCTGTCTCTTTGACGGACAAGCTTGACTTCCACGCCAAGGTCTGGATAACCTTGTGCGTTGCCTGACCTGCACTGAGCTTTCCCCACATGTTTTGGAGCATGATGACCACTCAGACCATTCAGAAAGCTCACAACTTACTGCTGAGGAAAAAAGGTTGTGGGGATATTTTGGACCCACTGTAGGCTCATCAATGTTTAGAAACTGACTGCATAAACATACCAATAACTTTGACATTTCTTTCTAAGCTAAAATTTTTAGTCAAATCTTTTTTTAACCACATTATTTATATATATAAATGAATTGCAGTAACGTTTGCTCATGTGTACATGTTAATTGATGCTTAAGTATTTTTACTGTGTATTTCATGAACTGTAGGCATGCAATTAAAGTTTTTGCCTGAGAACATTCTTAGAAGGGGGTGCTTAGACAACCTTTCTATACAATTGTTCAGCTGTCAGGATTGGAATGATTACAACAGCATTGTTCCCTTCACTTGATACACTTTATTTTGATTACTTCTTCTATTCACTTTGGTTCCATTTTATTTATTTACTTTATATTTTTGTTTGTAAATTTATAATCTAAATGAACTATAAAGATCAACTCAGGCACTTTTTTACCCTCACTGGCATAGAGGAAAATAGCTGGCAGCAGAAAGGCTTCTGAAAGTTGGAGAGCTCTCAGGAAGACTGCAGGACACACAATTGAGGTCCAAAGAAAAGAACTTGCCGAAGAAAGGTGCAGAAGATGAAAAGAAAACTTAAATAGATCCCCTGATAGACAATGACTTTGTCTGCATTAGATGTGATAAAATATGCAGGTCATAACTGGATTTGCAAAATGGTGTGAAACACTGTGATCATCCTTAATCTTCAGTCTCTAAGACATTGCCATTGATTCAATCTAAATGAAGGCTATGAATTAATAGAATATGCTTATTGAATGTTATAAACATCTCAGTTGTGAAACATTGCATGTTTTAATCTACCACTCATGAAATACCCATAAAAACCCAACAATGATGAAGCCTACAGTCATATGAAAGATAAAACATCAGTGAACAATCAAACAATTATGCAACTTATGATTATTTTTTGTCAAACATAAAACCAAACTTTCAGTAAACTTTTAGCTAAAATTTGAGCTAAACTTTTACTTGGTTTATGAGCCTAACAGAAAATAATCATAATTGTTTGTAGTTGATTTTTTTAAAATGGTGATCAAAACCTAAATCTAACTGCATTTATTATTTCTAAAATTATTGACTCTTAAAATATATAAAAAAATATTTTATGAAGAAGAAAAAGCTGAAAGAAAGTGAGAAAAGACAGTAAATAATCAAATGTTTTTGGCTTGTGAATGAACATGACAATTGAAAGCTGGACACAACATGCACAAAACATGCTAACTGTTGTTGCAGAAGAAAAAAAACAGGCCAAATTATTTTTTTCAAAATCATTTTTCATAGTATATAGAAAAAAATAAAAATAAATATGATTGCTTGAATAAAATATGTTTTGAATGATGAATGTACAAAATAAAATTAAAAAAAAGACATTTTGATTGTCAAACGTAAGACAAAAATACTTACTAGTGAACAACTGTTTTCCAATGTTATAAAGGTTTTAAAGTATATACTGAATAGAGAATGTAACAGACATAAACTACAGTGTACAGATTTGGTAGCTAAACTCTATGAGTGAAATGAATATTACAAATGATCATGTTCTTAAGAAGACAGAAAACGAAATGGTGGCTGGCTTTTCAAATTGGGTGCTACTTACGACACTTTCTTTCTTTACATTTTTTCTTCTTGCTCAATTTCTTGGGGCACTTTCGGCCACCATTTTGAGGGAGGATCTTGATCATTCTCGTCTTTGTGATGAATCCTTTGCCACAAGTTACAGAGCATGGTGTCCATTCTGACCAAGGAGTGACCATGCAGTCTATAACTGGGCCATCTGATAAATTTGTTTTACGTTCTGATCCCTTCTGACGTCTTTTCTTGTCCAATCTTCTTTCCCATTTGTCTCTTTTTCGTTGAACTTTTTTTTCTTTTCTCATCACATCAGTTTCTTCATTACTTGTGACCTCAAATGCTGGAATAGTTTCATCTTGCTCTTGCTGATTAGGAAGCATCATGTTTTTTTTCTGTTAGAAGAGAATTTTTTTAAGCAATTTGAGCTTAACTTTAAAAAAAAATATACAGCTTAACTATAGCCTGATTTGCATTTCACTTTATTGTAAAGATTTGGCTATTATCTATTAGACTAACAAGCAACAGATTGAGAGTTTTCTGTGGTCAAGTAGTATGTGCTATGAACTGTTTGTTCGATGGTTCCAGATTTGAACCCTGCACGACCCCATCCTCTCCACCATGAAGGATGTTTGAGGTACAGATGTTTTAATCTATGATTCAGAAAAAACATCTGAAACATGTAAAACAAAACAATACAAAGAAAGAGATGGGTATAAAGTACAAGTGTTAAAGTGATGGGTATAAAGTACAAGTGTTTTGTGGCCATCAACAAGACTTTCACTCTAACAAAATAACTTTAAAAAGCTGTATTCATTTAAAATTTCTCTGATTCCATTAAAATTTTTTTTTTTTTAAATCCTAAACAAGGATTTGAATATAAGACAGCTAAAATCTAGGCCACTCTGCCCCTTTCCTCCCAGTTCTAACCAATCCTTTTACCATGGCATTTTCTTGTTCAATTCTGTTTTCTTCCTCCATCTTTTGTTTCTGCATCATCAATTCTTTCCTTCTCATGTCTTCTTCCATTGTTTTAGCTTTCTCCTTCATTTCATCGTTGGCCATCATTCTCTCTTTTTCCATCATAATTTGTCTTTCCATTTCCATTTGTTTGTTTGGCATTTCTTGTTTGACCATCATGTGCTCTTTTCTGAAGATATCAGCTGTAGATTATACAAATAGAAAACTCGTTTTCACCAAGAGCTACTTGGTAAAAAAAAATATATTTTTAAAGATATTTTTTTATTAAGCCTTCAAGCTAAAAAAAACTGAGAATTATTTAAAAATATATTATACACAGATTTTATGTGGACTTAGAATATTCAATATACTAAAAGTATATTCAATATACTAATAGTAATTTTAAAGATACCATTTAATAGATAACTGAATTAATGGCTATAGTGGAGCTGAGTAATTAATCTAGTAATTTTAAAGTAATGTCTGTATTTTAAAAGATAGGATTATAAAAAAGTGAATGGGTATGACAAACAGTGCTAATATGTATTGAGTAATGCTGATGTACCAAAACCACAAGCAACCACAGAGACTACTTACCCATATGCTCAGCACAAAGATCCACACATTCTTTTTCAGTCTCAAAACGATTTTCATTTCCTCTGCATCCTCCATAACTGAATATCTGGCACTTTTCCATGGTGTGATTATAAAACCATCTTGGGAAATCCCCACGGCATGGTCCTACATCAGCTTCTTGTTGACATATGGCTAAAACAAAAATAAAATTCTTTTGTATTCAAACATAGCTTAAAATTAATCATTCTAATTAATAAATGAACAAACAAAATAAAAAAAAAATACTTTAACAAAAAATAAAGCTTATTTTAAGTGTATCAATTAGTTTGGATCAGTCATGTAATTAAATTTTGTAATAGATCTACACTAACAATTTAGCTTGATTTAATGCATATATATTGGCTTCCTTCAGTCGTAGAACAGTACGACTATGGTTCATCTCAAACACTTTTTAATATGGCAGTGGAGCCCTATTTTGGACAGACACTCCCATCCACATATATTGCAGGTCAAGGTGGCTTTTGCTTTGAGGAGCTGGCCATTTTCCGTGTGCCTCGTTTTTCTTCAAGAGCTGAGGCCCATATTTTCTCGCTGTCCATAGCTTTCTTGGTCACCATCTTTCTCTAACTAGTATGGTCTAAGGCTATGTCTTCCCAATGGTCAGTATCAATGTTCACTGATTTTAAATCCTGTTTTATCACATCCACATAAAGGAGGTGGGGGCGACCAGTTTTTCTTGCGCCAGAAGCAAGTTGCCTGTACAGAATGATTTTTGGGATGTGATTGTCCTTCATCTGGTGAACATTTCCAAGCCAACGCAGGCAGCATTGCCTGAGGACTGTAAAGATGCTGGGAAGGCCCGTTCTCGCTAGGATTTCAGTATTACACACTCTTTCTTTCCATGTTATTTTTAAGATCCTTCAAAGGCAGCAGAAGTGGAATGAGTTTAGTTTTCTCTCTTGTTTTATGTAGGTAATCCACGACTTCCTGCCATACAGTAGCGTGCTAAGAACGCAAGCCTTGTAGACCTCCATTTTGGTCACTGTGGTGAGCTTCTGGTTTTCCCAAACTCTTGGTCAGAGTCTTGTGAAGGCTGCATCAACCTTCCCTATGTGTTTTGAATACTGGATAGAGCTCAACGCATTTAGCTTTCTCACTAAGCTATGCTCCTATCACTTGTCTGGACCTGTTGAAAAGGAGTGGGAGAGAAAGAAGGGGGTATCTGGGTGATCGCTTTTTTAAATGTATTTATAACAAGGTTACAAAGACAGTTTGTGGTCCACCCAGGCAGATAAAAAGGCAGGTTTCAATATTTTCAGAAAGAACATCAGAATAAAATTCTATCAAAGACAAATTACAGAGAAGAATGGAGAAAGAAGGTTGACAGCGGTCCAGCAAACCAAAGGATAGGTGAAAGTGAATGTGAAGTTAGATGTGAACCTGGCCTAACGGATGTCTTATAATGAATATTTAATTGATTGTAAAGGGTCAATCTCTTACTCAAATCCTCAAGAAAAAAACATTTCCGTAAAAAAACTAAATAATAATTTTCCTATAGTTAGGTGCTTTATAGTTATTAGTAGCACTGCAGTTCACAAGATAATATAAAAAAACTAATTATTAATTGTTGTTTTAAATTATGTCCAACTTATATGTATACTAAACAGATTTTTTCTCTTTAAAAAAAAAAAGTAAAAAATTTATTTGTGTAAATGTAGTAATTAGTAGCCTATAACAGAACTTATTTAACTTAGCAATACAAATGTTAAAATTTTTTTTGACAAAAATCTAAAACCATTTGCATAAATGTGTTAAAAATATGGTAATTAGTCATCTCCCCTACTAAAGAGCCTCCCGTGTTTGTTACTATTAATAGTGAATAGTTTTAAAAATGGTGTATTTTTGTGAAAAAACTACTTGCATAAGTGATTTAAAAAAGTAGATTTTTCACTTTCAGAAAAGATAAAAGAAGCCATTGCATCAAATGGTCTAAAATATTATGATGTAGTATTTTTACTATTTTACGAGATCTAAACAGGATGGAAAGAGGGACGGACATTCCACACAAAACTAAAAGTGTCTTTTTCTTTTTTTTATACTACCACTTCAGTCAAATAGAATTTCTTTCCCTTGTTTGAGATACCAAGCAAAATAATTAATTATGAATAGTTAATTAAATAAAAAATTTTTTTATTCTTTTGTTGTCAGGTAAAAGAAATATTTGTGAAAAATTTCAGCTTGATCCAAGATTGGGTGTGGGAGAAATAATGTATACACACTTTTTACCAGACAGACAGTGTGAGTTGATATAATCTTGGTCAGACTCTATCACCGCCACTCATTGATCAGGGAACATGAAAAGCACCAAGATACCTGTGTGTAGTCACTGAATGAACTCTTTATGTTGTGTCTGTTGTATTTATGTGTATTTTTCTGTTGTGTTGTCTTTATATGAGAAAAGAGTCCTTGTAATCACAAAAAATTTCCTTAAGGATCAATAAAGCAGTCTTGGTCTTTGTAAAAAAAACAAAACAAAAAAAAAAACACTTTTGCTCTGTCTTTAAATTGGTTGAATGTAATGGACATAACCATATTAGAATAAAAGAAAATTATTTTTTGTTGTTGTTACAAGACCAAGTACATCCATATTTTATTTTTTATGTTACATCTTTAATTTAAATGGACTAATAAAAACTAAATAAGATGACATTTACCTGTGAAATTCTTCATCATCATAGCTTTCTGACAATCATAAATCTCTCCCCTACATAAGTCTTTTTCCATTAAGTGAACCCCACAATCCACTCGTTTTTCAGTGTTGTGTAGGAACATTCTCCATCGTTCCTGCAATCACAAACATGTATTATTAAAATAACTACAAAAGTACATAAGTAACAAAATTAATTATATTTTAAATATATATATAAATGTCGCTATCTCTTATTTTTAATAGTCTTATCTAATCATTCTAGAGGGAGAATTTTTAACTAACCTTCATGCCAAGTCCACAGGTGGCGCTGCATGGTGACCAATCAGACCAGTTTGTGACAGCACATAAATCTGATGGATCTCTTTCATCATCATGGCGCATCACATAACTATCATGAAGCTTTTTACGTTTCTCTGTGAACAATTCAAGACATACAATTTGAACTGCTCTATTTTGCACATTGGATTGAAAATTTTTTTAAATAATTCAGGACACTCCATGACTGACAAAAGAAAAAAAAAAGATAGTTTTAAAAAAGTAAATTCCACCTCAAATTTCTGGGTGTAGCATACCTTTACAGGGACCAGTACATGCTTCTGTTTCTGTCAGTTCAAGGTCACACATATCTTTTGTCACACCTGGATTTTTCAACATTCTCCTTCTGTCTCTCTGACCAGCACCACAAGGGTTAGAACATTCAGACCAGTCAGACCACAGGCTAGTGGCACATTTCTCCATATCTGTACAGACATAATAATTTAGAAAAAACACTAAAGGCAGATATCAACAAAAAATGGAAAAGAAATCTTCAAAAAAGTTTTTGACTATCAATGTTGTGAGGCAGAAGTTCTCAGTCGACAGACAAAACTTAGTAGTCAGTAAATAAAACTTTAAAACTGCATTAGTAAAAGACATAATTGTCACTGCTAGTCAACTACTTAGACTAAAAATAATATAGATAAAGTTCTTTCTACAAAATAATCAGAAACTAGTGCTTCTGCTGTAAAAAACAAACAACTCTGGTTATCAACCAATTTAGTTTCTTACCAAACTTCTTCTTTTCCATCATTTTCTTTTTCATCATGCTAACAAGTTCATCAGTGCTGGGAGACTCAGCAGAGTTACTTCTTCCATCATCATCAGTACATGCTTCTTTGTTTTTAGTGATTGTCAGCCTGGAATGAAATATTACAGTATTCTAAACAAAGCATTTCTTTAAAAATAAACATTATCAGAGAATAATAAAGATACATTCAAATGAAAGGCTACTTTAGATCTGTTACTCTCTATTAAACTGTTGTTACCTGGCAAATGGTTTGATGTCTATTCCATAGAAAGGACTTTCCGCATCATTAGGGATGTTGCTAGACAGCCTATGGATGCGTTCTGGAGGTTGTGTTGGAATTTTACGACCCTACAGTGAGACAGGATAAAATGCCATTTCATAAGTATAAAAAAACAATAACATATATTTGATGCTTTAATATTGAAAGAATTTTAATTGTTAAATAACTTTTTTATAAATAAAACAACACTCAGTTTTAATCCAATACTTTATGGTCTATAACCATGTAATGAAGTAAACCATTTTTTTTTATTTTTGGCCCCCACATCCCTATCATTTAATTGATTTTTTTCCACTTAGTAAAATTTTACTTTAGATAACTAGCTTTCAATTGTATACAAGCAGTTTTATTTTAATGTATTTTACAAAATTTATTTCTATCTACAAAGGCAAAAAATTATGAATAAGCCTACGAAAACAATATATGAACACAGGGAATTTTATCTAGATTTTAACTTTCAAGTTTCAATAAATTAAGAGGAATATGATTTCTATGTGTTTAAATCAATGAACTCACAAGGTATGTAACTCTGCTATCTGTCCCAGCATCCCAGGGGTAAAGGTCAATTTCAAGATGATCTTTCCATGTACAGTTAGCAGTACACATACTCTGACTGCTCAAACCTGCAAGTCCACAATTAGATATGTATCAGAAAGTAAGTTAATGAAAGTTCCCCTTTCAGACTATGCATTCCATGGGTAAGAGATTGATTCCTTAGCCAATGAGTGTGCACTGTGGGCTTTGCTAAATGTCTGGTATTCATTTGTGCTAGGTCAACTCAAAGACACCAGAGACTAATTGGAACTCAAACTCTTGACCCTTCCATCCCCTTTTTAGAAACCAAAAGCTGACCATGATGCTCCCCCCCCCCCCTAAAGTTAACTATGCTCAAAATTGAAAGTCATAATGAGCATTTAAGATTATTTAGTAATCAATATACATCTACTGTCATGATATTCATTATGTAGGCAACAGAAAGAGAGAAGGGGGGGGGGGAGCAATCAAGTGGATAGAGGGTCTGAATTAAGAGTAGAATGAGAAAATGAGAGCTATAGAAAAAGAAAGGAAAATTTAAAAAAAAAATGGCATAGATTATAATAGATCTATTTCTATTTAGGCCTACTTTCAATGAATAACCAGCTGCTTACATCAATCTTATCATCATGATGTATTTGCAAACTCATTTATAAATACTGTTATTTTAAATACATATTTAAACATAAAGAGTAATTTCATCTTCATCTAGCACTACTACAGGTGTAACTTACCCAAGCACCAGTCAGGGCTGGGACCCACCATTGTGATTAATGACAAGAAATGTTTCTGTTTGTTCACGGTGTACACAGCTTTCACTGACTCTAAAATTTTGTCTGGGCCCCAGAGCTGATTCGTCTTGATTACAGTCCGTATCTTGTCACTCTAAATAAGAAGAAGTCAACAACAGGAATTACATTAGGAAAGTAGCCTATACTAGATCGAGATCTAATCTGACAATTTAACTTCTTTTAAAGTGTACAGACATTTTACAATCATCAGACAGGGGAGATCTATTTATTGTCTTTTGATTACTAAGCTTAGTAGTTGTCTCAATAAGTTTGGATCAGTAATGTTATTCACTTTGTAATAGATATAGACTAGCAATAGTAAATCTGTACGATTAGAAATATTTTTGTACAAAGCTTATAGGGACTATCAGTATCAACTCACTCTGTGTGTCTGTTTGGTAACAAATCATGCACACGTTATTTCTCCCACACCAATTCTCGGGTGGAGCTGAAACTTGGCACAATTATTCATTGACATAGACAAGACACGAATCAATAATAAAAAAAACAAGCTTGCACATGATTGGTAGATTGGTGGTCTTAAGGATGGAGTTCTTTGTTTTTTGTTTTGTTTTTTTTACCAATTGTTTTTGTTTAGCGCAATTTTATGCTTTTAGCTTTCTCACTGCACTATGATCATCTACTTGTTTGAACAGTTTGTAAGGGGGGGGGGGAGAAGGTGAGAAAGGAGGGGGTATCTGGGTGAAGGTTACCATTGCAAGTTGTACGACTTCAGTTCAAACTCGAGGGCTCAAGCCTTCTTAAGCCAATACTTTATAAACACTGTGCCAGCTAAGTCTTAAATTATGAAAATAGAAGGTTTCATAGCTATCTATGGTTAGTTTCAAACTTTAAAGCGACGATCTGATTCTCTACACAAAGTATAAAGGTAACTAATTCATCTTATACCGCCACATCTGTCAAATACAATTTCTTTCCTTTGTTCGATACTAAAGAAATAATTGTGCGAAATTTCAACTTGATCAGAGATTGGGTGTCGGAGAAATAACATGTAGGCCTACAAAAATTGTAGCAGACAAACAGAGTGAGTTGATATAAGCTTGGTTATTACACTAATTGCAGTGTTGTGTCATTCTAAACAATTTACAACTAAAAATTCTGTCCTGTCCAACAACTTAAAAACTGGCAATGGTAGATATATATAGCCTATTGATCTTATGCTTAACAGAGATTATGTGATGTCAAACAATTGTCCAGCTGATAGTTTGATTGTCAATTTTATGCCCAGATAATATAGGTCTACAAATGTCGGCCATATCTACAACTGGCATCGGTTATGTAATGAACATCTGGAATCTAGATGTAGACGAGACATCTGGTTGAGTGTATGCGTTTGGAACAGTCATCACAATGGTGCAGAGTTAAAACTCTGCTCACTGCCATCTCCCGCCATCCTGCAGGATGTTTAGGCTCAGACGTCTTATAATAATGTTCATTTCCGAAGAAATGTCAGAAACGTCTAGAACAACAATAATAGGTCCTGGAAATGTAAGAGTGATTTACAACTGGCTGTGTTTTGTAAAGTCCAACAAGATTAGGTCTTCAACTGACTGTGTTTTGTAATGTCCAACAAGATTAGGTCTTTAACTGGATGTGTTTTGTAATGTCCAACAAGATTAGGTCTTTAACTGGTTGTGTTTTGTAATGTCCATCAAGATTAGGTCTTAAACTGGCTGTGTTTTGTAATATCCATCAAGATTAGGTCTTCAACTGGCTGTGTTTCTAACGCCCATTTCACGGAGCCTTCCCTTCCCTATTTGATCACCGTATGATAAAGATTCTGGTCTATAAGCTAGTCTTGAAAGTCTAGACTCTAGACCATATAGGTCTATCTAGATCTAGAATCTCGATCGATTAACGCTTAAATATCTAGATCTAGAGAATCTAGGATAACCAAGAAGCGTCACAGTAGTCACATATTAAGTTACCAGGACTTTATATAGGCATATATATAGCCTAAAATATACCTAGATTATTTTCTAAGTGTATTATTATATTGAATGAAATAACTATGATGATAATGAAAGAAAAATAGAAAGAAACGGATTGAATTATGAGTGTATGAAATACAATTTCAAATGTGTGATGTCTATGTCTAACAAAATAGCACAGAGAATAGGCCTACTAATATTGTAGACAGACATTTCGTAACGATTAAAGACTTGGAGTTGGCAACTTGAAAATATCAAAAGACTACTTGAGAGAGAGAGAGAGAGAGAGAGAAAGAAAGAGAGAGAGAGAAATCCATTTCCCTACATTTCTTTTTACTTGGCGTAATTTAAGTACAGGGTAAGAGTTACTGCGACTAAGTATGCGCGTGGCATCGAAGTCATCATGATCTGATAGATCTATATATATTAGAAGTTGTGTATGAAACAGTTTTCAAAGCAAGATCATTTCCTGTATGAGTTTCACAGATGATGCCGACACAGGTGTTAATAAGCTACACATAGACCTATACGATAGTTTGTTTATAACATTTCATTTTAAAATGTAACTAAGGATTTATGGTTATCGACGAAATCAGGAGCCACAAATACACATAATTAATATCAATATTTAAATTACATGTGCCATTTGCTTCTGTAACAATATGGCTAATGAATTAGTGTGAAGTTGAGAATGTATAATCTGGTCAAACTTAAAATAAATAATCTAATTATTCGGAAAGCAAGCGGTAACTATAAGTTCATATTTTCTGAAATGATTATATTTTTGAGTTGCTCTAAAAACACTGTAGAATATTGCTTTTTGTAACACTATTTTTTATAGGAAACAAAAAGTCATTAACAAAGGCGACCACTAGAACATGCTGTATTAAAGCAACAAATGACATATAGGTCTATAACTACACAAAGGAGTTCAAAGGTTATTAGCGCGTCTTCTGAGATGAAATTAAATATTTAGTTAAAGCAGCTTCCCCAATGAAGAAACAACTATTGTAATTTGGAATTTGGGCCAATAAGAAGAAATGGACCTATTGGGGAAAGTGAGATACTGGGTTTAAAAGTAAAAGTATTTTCAGACCTTTCAATCAATGGGGCAGATGATGTCAAGGGCATCTGTTGCTATGGGCGACGGTTAACGAGGATGTCAAATGGCCAGCACAACGACCAATCGCATTGACTTTCCCCAAATAATGTCAAGTACCCATTGAGCTAGGTGACTCAAGGGTGTTCTAAAAATCCCGAAATTCACATTTCCAGCCTTCAGCGGGATTTGAACCGGTCGAGACTTCAGGAAGCAAGACGTTTTACCACTCGTCCACCTCGACCCCTCACGATACTGCGTTTAAGTAATTGAGATCTATTTTGATATCTTATAAATCTAGATCAGGGGAGATAAAGCCACACTACAGTATGTCACCATGAGAGTATCTTTCTCCGTACCTCCCATTTGTGTGTTCGACGACTAACCCCCCCCCCCCCGGCTGTGTTACATTACAAGGGGCATAAGTTTGTTTAGCCTAGCTGTTGACGTGTCATCATCGAGCAGACAACAATAAACAATCCAGCCACTATTGGAGACGCTACGAAAAGGTCCCAGGTGGCATCCCCTACCTGGCCGCCCCGTAGAGTGTTTACATTCAGACAAGACAAGCCTCTTAACATATTTGTTCCCAGAGTTCCGGGGATGTTTTTTTTTTTAGTTACTTCCCCTTTTATAATTTCTGCGATGTCAGAATAGAATCTAGTATTTGTTTACCTTGGTTACTATAACCTATTAGTTCCGTTTTACAAGAAAAAGGTCATAATCATATGGAGAAAAAAAATCGTTGTGTGATGAAAAAATAAACGCAGTGTAAATATGAACTTTGCAAGGAATGTCGTAATTCGAGAAGAATGTCGTAATTCGAGAAGAATGTCGTAATTCAACAAAATAACCACTGATCAACAAAAGAAAGTAGAGGGTACAAAGTCGAGTATTAGACAGAAATGGAGATGAAATCAAGTTCCAAACAGATCTCACAGATCCGAGTCCCTGTGGAAACGGAGACGACTGGGCCAATAGGAAAGCAAAAAGGAACCATCGTTAGGGCTTAGACCAGGTCCGTGCACTAGAACCTGCACGCGCAGGGATGGAAGAGAGTGCCAGCAATCGTAATCAGTTTCACGGGCCTGCACAATCTGCGTCTTGTAATGTGCAGAAAAGGTGGACCTCCCCTTCAACCCAAGTCTTGGGATTCGAGCCATCGGCAAAGGGGCTGTAACAAATTACATTTGCTTTGATCCCTAAAGTGCTAAGATTCTTCCAGTTGTTTAGACAGGCCGATAAGCCCCTCGACTCAGCTCTTATGATAATTAAAATAATATCATTCAGCTTCCAATGAATCATTAAGAACCAAAGTGATGTTCAACGCTCAGTATCCTATCCCAAAATATACGTCAATGACATGCTGACGGCAGATGGCGTTAGTTTATATCTATATTATAAAGTAGAATGTGAGGGGTATGTATGTATGTATGTATGTATGTATGGATGTATGTTACTTATAGACATCAAAACCGCTTGACCAATCTTGATAAAACTAGGCAGGAATGTTCCTGGGGTACCACTATGACAGTGACTATATCGACAGTAATGCGCAAATAAAGACCCGCGGGTCGCGGGTAACATATGTCTAGTCTATATTATAAAGTAGAATGTGAGGGGTATGTATGGATATTTGTATGTTACTTATAGACATCAAAACCGCTTGACCAATCTTGATAAAACTTGGCAGGAATGTTCCTTGGGTACCAACTTAGACCGTAGTGTATGTATTGTAGCCCTAAAACAAACTTAAGACCCTCAAAAAAAAAATAAAGTGATGTATGTTACTTATAGACATCAAAACCGCTTGACCAATCTTGATAAAACTAGGCAGGAATGTTCCTTGGGTACCAACTTAGACCGTAGTGTATGTATTGTAGCCCTAAAACAAACTTAAGACCCTCAAAAAAAAAATATAGTTGTCCGACTCTATTACAGCTATAGTATTTATGGATCTAGGCCATGTCTACAATGTTGACATAAGAAAAGATAGAAAGGATTTAGACCTAGATCTAATTTTAAGAAATACACTTTGCGCAGATAGTTTTTTACTTTGACACATGAAAATACAAAAGAAGATCCATTGATTGCATTATATAATAAAATTAACCTTCAATTTTGTGTTTCAAAAGCATTTTTTACATAAATTAGTTCCTTATATCTGTGACTACAGATTTCCTGACGAACATTCTTTCATTAGACAATACCGTAATGAATCGCGTACTAAATATTAATTCGTTTAATTGTTTATTTTATAATCCCATCCCTAGATCTAAAACTCTAATTCAACTCTAAGGTGATAAAACTTCTCTTCGCACAGGTAGTTTTATACTTTAACACATAAACATATTAATTAAAGTCCATTCATTTCATATTTTGATCAAATAAACATTCAAATTTGGTTTTCTAAAGCTACATTCGTTTACGAAAGCTGCGAAGCCGAGTTAAAGGCCTAGATCTATATTCATTCATGAATCGCGTACTAAAAATTATTTCGTTTAATTGTTACTTTATAATCCCATCCCTAGATCTAAAACTCTAATTCAACACTAAGATGATAAAACTTCTCTTCGCACAGATAGTTTTATACTTTAACACATAAACATATTAATTAAAGTCCATTCACTTCATATTTTGATCAAATAAACATTCAAATTTGGTTTTCTAAAGCTACATTCATCTACGAAAGCTGCGAAGCCGAGTTGAGATAGGCCTAGATCTATATTCATTCATGAATCGCGTACTAAATATTATTTCGTTTAATTGTTCACTTTATAATCCCATTCATTTAACAAAGCTATCGCTCTTTTCGTTTTTAATAGATAAGAATGTATCGACTTCGGGTAAACCCATTTTCGCAAAACTAATTTTATTTTCGTAGCGAAAGAGAAATAACGTGAAAGGATCATTAGCTACGTTTAACATACATCTAAATCCAATCCACTAGATTATTCAGAAGCATTTTTTACATAAATTAGTACCTGATATCTGTGACTACAGATTTTCTGGCGAACATTCTTTCATTAGACATTACTATTACCAAATGGTTACACATTAACACATCTCTCTACTGAGTCTATTCCTAGGCCTAGGCCTAGGTCTAAAACTCTTATTGAACTCTAAGATGATAAAACTTCTTTTCGCAAATATAGTTTTATGCTTTAACACATAAACATACTAATTATTGTCCATTCATTTCATATTTTAATCAAATTAACATTCAAATTTGTTTTTCTAACGCATTTTTAATACATTCGTTCGCTGTTCGCTAAAGCTGCGTAGCGGTGTTGAGATAGGCCTATATTCATTCATGCAAAAAAGTTCACGCATGCGTAGCACAGAATGAACTCTATAAAAGCCAATGTTTAACTCTAGATTAGTCTAGATCTATATCTACCTCAAGATCTACTTTATACACATGAACATACAAAATTTAGTCTATCTATATATGTAGGCCTAAAAGCAAATGTTTTAAGTTGAAAAAAAGGATTTAAGCCTATTAGCTATTTTGATTTGATAGCTTCATTCACACTATTTTTACATTGACACATTCGCTTTACTTATTACATTATTATTTCGTTTAATTGTTTACAAAACACTCTCAGTGACTATATCGACAGTAATGCGCAAATAAAGACCCGCGGGTCGCGGGTAACATATGTCTAGTATCTTATATAATACAGGCGTTACTTCAAAAGAGAGGATGATTACGTCCTACATATATATATGACATGAAAGCCAACATTAAATAATCAGGCTACACATGTCTATCTACCTTGACTAGAAATATTTTAGTTTTTTTCATAGCATGATTCTAAATACAAAATTAGGTGTACTGGAATAGGAGACAATTGGTGATATTGGTGTGTGTTAATTAGAAATGTGAAATATTATAATAAAGGTAGGACTGTGATTTGATGTTTAGTATTTATCTTTATAGAGACATTGTTTGTAGTGAAGCTAGAGAGACATTGTTTGTAGTGAAGCTAGAGAGACATTGTTTGTAGTGAAGCTAGAAGAGACATTGTTTGTAGTGAAGCTAGAAGAGACATTGTTTGTAGTGAAGCTAGAGAGACATTGTTTGTAGTGAAGCTAGAAGAGACATTGTTTGTAGTGAAGCTAGAAGAGACATTGTTTGTAGTGAAGCTAGAAGAGACATTGTTTTTAGTGAAGCTAGAGAGACATTGTTTGTAGTGAAGCTAGAGAGACATTGTTTTTATGAAGCTAGAAGAGACATTGTTTGTAGTGAAGCTAGAAGAGACATTGTTTGTAGTGAAGCTAGAAGAGACATTGTTTGTAGTGAAGCTAGAGAGACATTGTTTGTAGTGAAGCTAGAAGAGACATTGTTTGTAGTGAAGCTAGAAGAGACATTGTTTGTACTGAACGTAAGGTTTTCGCTAACTTGGAGAGAATGAACTAGAAGCACTTATACCTGGGGGACAAACATTCAATACCGGTATTACCAACAAAAGAATAATAATGGCTTGAAGTGTCCTTGTATTCACATACTTTATGAAGTAATTAATAAAGGCTTATTTATTCTAATAGAATTATTGCTTTAAAAAAAAACACCACATTTAAAAGCGATAATCTTAAAGCTATCAAATCAACATCTCACGCTGACATCGTAGACGAGTGAAAATGCTCGGGAATATCAGTCATCCAATTATTCCGTCACTTGGACAATTTCCCAATCAACTCTGGCAGCAGGTTGGGGTCCAACAATCTCGGCTGCACATGTCTCAGTGAGTTCCATACCCTAACAGCTTTTCGCATTTTTTACCTTCCCTGAATGAAGGCCGATAACTAGTGGCTGATGAGATGGGCGGGTGGAAAAGACAGGTTTCTCAAACAACCGCGAGCTAAGAGTAAAGTAACTTTGTAATCTATTAGCACCAAGACTCTGAAAGTCTAGATGTACTGAACGGTGTCTGGACATTTTTTTGGGCATATGTTAGTTATAGGTATATAATAAGTAGGAACTAAGAGGGCAGTGAGCAGGGGAGATAATGGGGTGGGGGGGGGGGAGGGGAAAGATTCTCTACCAAGCTAGCAACTTTATCTTTCTGAAGTGTATATCACAGGAAACTCTTCCAAAAAGAAGCCATCTCTTCTTATGTTTGCCTTGTCAGATGTTATCGGTATTCATGGTCCTTCTAAACTAAAAATGGGTGTCGGTAAAATGTGTTTTAGATGTTTGTGTGTCTAATGAACGTCAAATACACAGAAAAGGACAATCTTTTATTTTATGGACACTATAGAACTGTTGAGTCCTGTATGACTTTTGTTTCAAGTAAATAGGAGTTAAGTCGCTTGATTGACAACTGCCCTGAGAATTTAGTCTAGATTGACAACTGCCCTGAGAGTCTAGTCTAGATCATTTGTTTCAAGTAAATAGGAGTTAAGTCGCTTGATTGACAACTGCCCTGAGAGTCTGGTCTAGATTGACAACTGCCCTGAGAGTCTAGTCTAGATCATTTGTTTCACTTTCACTTCTCACTTCTATTTGTTTCAAAGCTGAAACTTGACTCTCGCAGAAACACGCGTCGATCTTCAGATTTCTCTGGCTGAGCAAGAACCACAATAAGAGTATTGGATTTCTTCTTCTTCTTTTGTCTTGGAATATTATCCACATCTTTTACTGGGCAGGTCCCAAGTACCTAGCATTTTGTTTACTTTGGTCTTTTGGGAATCATATTATAGCACGACATCCTGCAGATGCAGATGGACAGTGACAACCAAGGTAGAAAGGTCTCAACTTCTGTTGGTATGTTTTCCGCAAGGCTGATAGTCCACTTCTCAAAGGACTAATCACGCATGGTAGGCAGTGTGATATTCGAGCGCTGTGTATGTGTGTGACGTTGGCGTGTCCATGCGGCTGCCTCTGTGTCTGTTTGTCTTTCCATGCTTGCATTTGTAACTCTACATACTGGCGTGACAATTTAATCAGTGGTTTCATCACACAAGATTCAGGATAAGACATCAATCAATTAGCCAAACAACAAGGAGTGCCTCTCATCAAACATACACAATAAAGTTGTCCTTTTCTTCTCATTTGCACATAGACATACACGCATACACACACACACACTTATCATTAATAATAATAATAATCACTAATACTTTTCTATACGTTTTCTTCATAATAGCATGGCTCTGAGTCTGTACAAAGCTGATATCAACTCACTCTGTCTGTCTGTCTGCCCAAAAGTTTGTACACGTTATTTCTTCCATACCCAATCTCGGATCAAGCTGGAATTTTGCACAATTATTTCTTTTACCTGAAAACACACTAATCAATTAAAAAAATTTAACCAATTAGTTAATTAACTATTGGTAATAAATTACTTTGTGTGTTTTCTCAAACAAGGGAAAGAAATAGTACTTGACTGAAGTGGTGGTATAAGCTCAATAAAAAATTAATTAAACAATAAAATCTTCCATGATTGTACAATCTTCGCTAGCAGATTGGTTGCCGCGTTGGCTTGAGAAGCATGAGAAGGCTTTATCCCACAAGTTCGAATTTAGGTCGTTCCTTTTTTTTTTTTAATTATTTTTATAAATTTATTTTTTGTTAGTCTAAATCTATTACAAATTTAATTACACGACTGATCTAAACTAATTGATATAAGTACGCCTAATATAAGCCTTATTGTTTTTTTAGAGTATTTTTTTTGCAAACCTCCAGATATAAAAAAACAGAAAAAAACAACAACATATACAATCACCAAACAAACAAACGAGCAAGCGAATTGAAAAGTGAATGATCGAAATAAAAACAGCGTCAATTTTTATGAGTGAACTTTTGAATACACTTTATTTCCAATCTTCCTTGAAACTTTTTTTTTCAAATATTAAAAATAAGTTTAGCTATCCAGGATCCAGGTCTGGAATGTCATCATCAAGTTATCAGCAGAAACCAGAAGATAGTACCGATGTGAATCTTGCGTAGTTTTATGTAAGCCTACTCCAAGTTATTTCGGTAACAAAGCAGAGCATGAATATACACTTTGCTTGAGTATGACATACGGGAAGTGAAAAACGTACTGGTCTAATTCGTTTAAGTATTTAGTAATTGACTGAACTACTGTTGATTCATTGGATGTTCAATATGTTATGGAGTGTGTTAGCGATTGGTAGTGAATGATGCAAGAGAAGCGGCAGTCGACGGGCTTAGTTACGACAGACGACTCCAGAAAGACAGCGTGAAAAGACGTGTTTCTGTAGGGAGTTAGATTTTGTTCAAAATACCATTTTATATTATTTCTAAAGCTTCATATATTGATTGCATTTCATCTCTAGTTGAGAAGAGCTAGTCAAGTTATTTCAAGTTGTAGAAGTTCAGATATAATATGTCTACAGCGGTTGAGTTGTCTACCAGCAGTTTGGTGCTACGTGTAAACCACCATCTACAACGCAATAGCTACATTCAGTCAATGACTCACATTCAGCCAATGACTCACATTCAGCCAATGATTCGTATCCAGGCAATGATTGACATTTAGTCAATGATTCACATTCAGTCAATGATTTACATTCAGTCAATGATTTACATTCAGTCAATGATTTACATTCAGTCAATGACTCACATTCAGTTAATGGCTCACATTCAGTCAATGACTCACATTCAGTCAATGACTCACATTCAGGCAATCACTCCACATTCAGCCAATGACTCACATTCAGACAATCACTCCACATTCAGTCAATGATTTACATTCAGTCAATCAATGACTCACATTCAGTCAATGATTTACATTCAGTCAACGACTCACATTCAGTCAATGACTCACATTTAGTCAATGACTCACATTCAGGCAATGACTCACATTCAGTCAATGATTCACATTGAGTCAACATTGTATATTTATTTACTTACATTTTCTTTCATCTCATTTTCAAGAGATCTTGATGACCCATATTCACAGACTTCCTTGACCGCTCGACTGGCATACTGACCATATTCCCAGATTCTGTAGTCAGTACCATGGGTGGCTCCTACAATATTTGACCAATGGAGTTGGTACGAATCTGTAGAGAGAATGAAATAATAATGGACTTATTGGTGCCCCTTGGTAAAAGTTGGTATCCCTCGTATCTGTCTTAATACTACGTGCAACTTCCTACAACATTGCTCTACCTACAACTTCTTACAACATTTCTCTACCTACAACTTCTTACAACATTTCTCTACCTACAACTTCTTACAACAATGCTCTACCTACAACTTCTTACAACATTTCTCTACCTACAACTTCTTACAACAATGCTCTACCTACAACTTCTTACAACATTTCTCTACCTACAACTTCTTACAACAATGCTCTACCTACAACTTCTTAAGACATTTCTCTACCTACAACTTCTTACAACAATGCTCTACCTACAACTTCTTACAACATTTCTCTACCTACAACTTCCTACAACATTGCTCTACCTACAACTTCCTACAACATTTCTCTACTTACAACTTCTTACAACATTTCTCTACCTACAACTTCCTACAACATTTCTCTACTTACAATTTCTTACAAAATTTCTATACCTACAACTTTCTACAACATTTCTCTACCTACAACTTCCTACAACATTTATCTACCTATAACTTCTTACAACAATGCTCTACCTACAACTTCCTACAACATTGCTAAACCTACAACATCTTACAACAATGCTCTACCTACAACTTTCTACAACATTTCTCTACCTACAACTTTCTACAACATTTCTCTACTTACAACTTCCTACAACATAGCTCTACCTACAACGTCTTACAACAATGCTCTACCCACAACTTCTTACAACATTGCTCTACCTACAACTTCCTACAACATTTCTCTACCTACAACTTCCTACAACATTTCTCTACTTACAACTTCTTACAAAATTTCTCTACCTACAACTTTCTACAACATTTCTCTACTTACAACTTCTTACAAAATTTCTCTACCTACAACTTTCTACAACGTTTCTCTACCTACAACTTCTTACAACATTTATCTACCTATAACTTCCTACAACAATGCTCTACCTACAACTTCTTACAACATTTCTTTACCTACAACTTCCCACAACATTGCTCTAACTACAACTTCCTACAACATTGCTCTACCTACAACTTCCCACAACATTGTTCTACCTACAACTTCCTACAACATTTCTCTACCTACAACTTTCTACAACATTTCTCTACTTACAACTTCCTACAACATTGCTCTACCTACAACGTCTTACAACAATGCTCTACCTACAACTTCTTACAACATTTCTCTACTTACAACTTCTTACAACATTTCTCTACTTACAACTTCTTACAACATTTCTCTACCTACAACTTCTTACAACATTTCTCTACCTACAACTTCCTGCAACATTTCTCTACTTACAACTTCTTACAACATTTCTCTACCTATAACGTCATACAACATTTCTCTACCTACAACTTCGTACAACATTTCTCTACCTATAACTTCATACAAAATTTCTCTACCTACAACTTCCTACAACATTTCTCTACCTACAACTTCCTGCAACATTTCTCTACCTATAACTTCATACAACATTTCTCTACCTACAACTTCCTACAACACTTCTCTACCTACAACTTTCTACAATATTTCTCTACCTACAACTTCTTACAACATTGCTCTACCTACAACTTCCTACAACAATGCTCTACCTACAACTTCCTACGACATTGCTCTACCTACAACTTCCTACAATATTTCTCTACCTATAACTTCATACAACGATCCTTCTAAACAGTAAACCAGGATTAGCTACGATGCCTTAAAAATGGACTTAATGGCGGACGTCTACAGCCAACAAAGGATGGAAACAAATCATGTAGGCCTGTGACTACAACATAGGAAACTAAACATAAGTGAAATAAGAGCTCTTTCTTTAATAACATATTTATGTCACTCAATCATCAAAGGTTCTTTAATTTCCAATATCTGATTTTTAAAAAATTCAATAGTCCTGTTTCCTTACAATTCATGTAGTCAAAAATAATGAACCAAAACTGTTTAGTTACATGTAACACGTGACCATGATTGTCTTTCATTTCTTTTGTTCTTTGATCTCGATACACACTACACAATATAGAAACTATGTCTCTTTTGGAAGGAACGTCTGTATTTTATAAGCTAAGATAATATGACGATTTATATGAATCTCAAATCCAAATAAAAACAACAATAAACATTGATGTGAAACTTGTTCGATTGAACATTAAATCTTTCCATTTCCAAGGTATCTATTTCTGAAACTACCTCCTACGTAGACATGTCTCACTAATTGTTCACTTGTCCACAGTTTCATGATCTGTCAGTGGAGAATACTTTGAGAAGGGGGCAGTTCACACAAGTACTTAAACACAGTGTGGTTTGTCCAGCTTTGGCTGAGATCAGTTTTGTTCTAATCAATAGATTGTTTCGTGTACAAGACTGCGGAGGTTGATTTAGATTTTTAATTCACACATTTTGTGAAACTGTAGGGAATGACGTGACGTCATACACAATATCAAAGAAGATATTCACGTGGAACAATGAAAATAATGATATAATAATAGTAGAAGGTAGATGAACATAAGAGACAAGTCGCGACTAGCTAGATGGTTCTCACAAAGGTGCATTATTGCACGAAATTCCTAGATCCTTTCTAGTGTTGTCACTTGTGATATTACATAAACGAGACTGATGCATTCCCTAACACTGACGCTTCCTTATAGCAGACGCAATGGTTTTAATTATGCAATTTTTGTTTTTTTAGTTATTCTAATGGAATCTAAATTTATTTAAAAAAAAAATATAGAACCAAAATTTTAAATGAAACTGTATCTGCTAAACAATACGCTAAATGCAAAAGAGAAATTACTTCTCAGAAAAGACTTTCCTAACCCAGTCTGCGACAAGTGAAGAAGTTGGTAGCTCTTCCATACATGACTTTGGTACAACTTTTAGGTATAACTTTTAGGTATAACTTTTAGGTACAACTTTGGTACAACTTTTAGGTATAACTTTTAGGTATAACTTTTAGGTACAACTTTGGTACAACTTTTAGGTATAACTTTTAGGTACAACTTTGGTACAACTTTTAGGTATAACTTTTAGGTACAACTTTGGTATAACTTTTAGGTATAACTTTTAGGTATAACTTTTAGGTATAACTTTTAGGTACAACTTTGGTACAACTTTTAGGTATAACTTTTAGGCACAACTTTGGTACAACTTTTAGGTATAACTTTTAGGTACAACTTTGGTACAACTTTTAGGTATAACTTTTAGGTATAACTTTTAGGTACAACTTTGGTACAACTTTTAGGTATAACTTTTAGGTACAACTTTGGTACAACTTGTAAGCTTCAGCTTTCGTTGTTAGTGTAGGCAAAAGACAGAGAGGAATGGAGAAAGACGGTCGACAAATCTTGTGTGGTGCCCCCAACGGTCGAACAGACTAAGGGATAGGGAAATTATTCTACTCCTAGTATGAAAGCATTTAAATGAGCCACAAAAAGGAGGTTTACAAAATCTAAAGTGATTACTACTTACATTTGTCCTCAATAAATCCTTTAGGGTGAGTATTTCTTGACCAAAGCCCTTTAAACTCCACTGTGTACATAGCGTGACCACAGGCGCAACATTCGTCTTGTGGGTTGGGAGGGTCATTGTTGATGGCACTGGCAGAGTCTTCTTGGGCAGCTAAAAACAATAAGAAAAAAAATTGTTCAGTCGTCTGAGAGGTCAAAGTACATGTGTCTAGACTGGAAATACTGCATTTCTCATTAATCTTCGGACTCGAAGACAAACCTTAGTATTACAATAACAAAGTGTATTTCCTCTTTCTCACAATAATTTTTCCCAGGCGAAGTAAAAAGCCATAACATTAGCCCTCGCTATCAGGCTCAGTAGCAAGCATCTATGACTTGGCCAGATATTTCTTTAGTAGAAGGTTTGAATTCATGATACAAAGAGATATAACTTGGCCAGATATTTCTTTAGTAGAAGGTTTGAAGTCATGATACAATGAGATATAACTTGGCCAGATATTTCTTTAGTAAGAGGTTTGAACATATTTCTTTAGTAAGAGGTTTGAAGTCATGATACAATGAGATATAACTTGGCCAGATATTACTTTAGTAGAAGGTTTGAAGTCATGATACAATGAGATATAACTTGGCCAGATATTTCTTCAGTAGGTGGTTTGAAGTTATGATACAATAATATAACTTGGCCAGATATTTCTTTAGTAAGAGGTTTGAACATATTTCTTTAGTAAGAGGTTTAAAGTCATGATACAATAAGATATAACTTGGACAGATATTTCTTTAGTAAGAGGTTTAAAGTCATGATACAATAAGATATAACTTGGACAGATATTTCTTTAGTAAGAGGTTTAAAGTCATGATACAATAAGATATAACTTGGACAGATATTTCTTTAGTAAGAGGTTTAAAGTCATGATACAATAAGATATAACTTGGACAGATATTTCTTTAGTAAGAGGTTTGAAGTCATGATACAAAGAGATATAACTTGGCCAGATATTTCTTTAGTAAGAGGTTTAAAGTCATGATACAATAAGATATAACTTGGACAGATATTTCTTTAGTAAGAGGTTTAAAGTCATGATACAATAAGATATAACTTGGACAGATATTTCTTTAGTAAGAGGTTTAAAGTCATGATACAATAAGATATAACTTGGACAGATATTTCTTTAGTAAGAGGTTTAAAGTCATGATACAATAAGATATAACTTGGACAGATATTTCTTTAGTAAGAGGTTTAAAGTCATGATACAATAAGATATAACTTGGACAGATATTTCTTTAGTAAGAGGTTTAAAGTCATGATACAATAAGATATAACTTGGACAGATATTTCTTTAGTAAGAGGTTTAAAGTCATGATACAATAAGATATAACTTGGACAGATATTTCTTTAGTAAGAGGTTTGAAGTCATGATACAAAGAGATATAACTTGGCCAGATATTTCTTTAGTAAGAGGTTTAAAGTCATGATACAATAAGATATAACTTGGCCAGATATTTCTTTAGTAAGAGGTTTAAAGTCATGATACAATAAGATATAACTTGGCCAGATAATTCTTTAGTAAGAGGTTTAAAGTCATGATACAATAAGATATAACTTGGACAGATATTTCTTTAGTAGGAGGTTTGAAGTTTGAAGTCATGTCGTAAAGAGTTACAATGACAAGGAGTGACAGACTTCAGAATAATAAAAAAATACATGGTTTATGATCGAGCCTTTTACACAGAATTGGTTCCATGATAAACACTAAATAAATACTACAATCAATCGCACTTGATGTGAAACTTTGCTTGAAATAAATCTATCGTCCGGTTTCTATGTCCTGAATCTAGATCACGCTGACCTCTGGTCAGACGGTGATGTACTGCCATGAAGCTTCAACACCAAACCAACTCTCAAAATGCCAGACTCATTTATCTTTGTATAGCTTTTTATGAACACACAAAAGTATAAAATAATTTGTTTTATTGTCATGACAACATTATCCGCTGGTAGTCTGATGTTCTTTCAATCTTTTTAGTATATATAAAACTTTGTATTGAAGACATATGTCGTAGCCTGTTTTTTTATTGTATCATTTTCACATAAATAATACACAAAACTGGTTGAAGACATTTATGTTTTATTTTGTATTGATCGCGTTCAAGTCTCTTAAGATGAGGTCTAATAGAATTACTTTAGTTGTTTTTTTTTTATTTCTATCTTGTATTTCATTCACGACACAATGACCTTAAGAAATGATAAAAAGCCATTAGACCGTGAGACACGGTAGATTAGAACAAGTAATGTAAGCACACTAATGCTTCCTAACGTAGGTGAAGGACACTAGAGTCCAGCTGATGTTTCGTGTTCTGAGATTGGTATCTGCCAGAATTGTGTTCCTGTTTTTAATCTTTTTCATAGCATTTAAAAACAAACAATAGTATCAGCAGTGTGTGACTTAAATAATCAACTAATAATCAATCTTTCTGTCAGTTACAAGCAGCATTGTATGAGAACCATTAAAAAACAACAACTAGATGTTACTACAGAAGATGTGCAAGTCACAAATCAGTATCGATTTTCGACTATATGTAACCTCTAGCTTGCAGTGAAACAAAGAATCCGACCCTATAGTTTCGGAAGGCAAAAGAATCTGACCCAATGGCATCGGATTAACAAAAGATACAGTATCATAGCTTCAAGGATCCGACCCAATAGCATCAGATTAATTAAAGATCCAGTTTCATAACTTCAAGGATCTGACCCAATAGCATCAGATTAATTAAAGATCCAGTTTCATAACTTCAAGGATCTGACCCAATAGCATCAGATTAATTAAAGATCCAGTTTCATAACTTCAAGGATCCGACCCAATAGCATCAGATTAATTAAAGATCCAGTTTCATAACTTCAAGGATCTGACCCAATAGCATCAGATTAATTAAAGATCCAGTTTCATAACTTCAAGGATCTGACCCAATAGCATCAGATTAATTAAAGATCCAGTTTCATAACTTCAAGGATCTGACCCAATAGCATCAGATTAATTAAAGATCCAGTTTCATAACTTCAAGGATCTGACCCAATAGCATCAGATTAATTAAAGATCCAGTTTCATAACTTCAAGGATCTGACCCAATAGCATCAGATTAATTAAAGATCCAGTTTCATAACTTCAAGGATCTGACCCAATAGCATCAGATTAATTAAAGATCCAGTTTGATAACTTCAAGGTTCTGACCTCATATCACAAGCTAAGACATTCTAACATAAAGAAATATTTGTATCGACTTGCTTTATGTTTGTAACTACTTTACAACGATGTCTGAAAACAGTAACAATTTCAATATAGATAAATACTATTAGAATAAGTTAAACAACATTTGCATACAACTTACACAACACTAGTAAAGTCACAACCAAAGTGACCAAATAGACAGACGCCATCTTCCACAGTTGATATATTACATATACCGCTTGTCAGGAGCAGACAACTCCAGGATATAAATCTTGGAGCAGGCGAGAATGTCGTCAGAATGTGCAGGTTTGAAGTGTCACTAAGAATGGGCTAGCTTGGTCACTGTGGGGCAAGCTGCGACATGGAGTTAAGGAGGAACGTAGAGTGAGTGAGGAAATGGGAGGAGTGGGCGCTCACGCTATGCATGGGATACAAGAGTACTTGACAACTACTTGGGCTGTCCACCAGACGTAATGACACTGACACTTAACTGTGCTCTACTTTTAAACAACAAGAGTGACCTAAGATCACGTGATTTTGTGATGTGACCTGAGATCACGTGTTTTTGCGATGTGACCTGAGATCACGTGATTTAGTGATTGAAATTAAATTGACATGATTATGTGGTGTGACCTAAGATCATGGGATTTTATTTCGGTGTGAATAAATATTACGTGATTTTGTAATGTGACCTAAGATCGCGTTCTTATTTTGTATGTGAGCTATGATCAAGTGATGTTGTGATATGACAAAATATTACATGATTTATTATGTGACCTAAGCCCACAGGATTTTTGCGGTGTGACCTAATACTGCGTGTTTGTACAAAGTTAAAATCAGCTCACTCTGTCTGTCTGGTAAAAAGTGTGTACACGTTATTTCCCCCCCCCCCCCAACCCATTTTCGGATCATGCTGAAACTTCGCACAATTCTTCATTGACATAGACAAGATAAACAAAAAGTAACCAACTAGACAATTAGTTCTAAATAATCGGGTTAGGGTGTGAGAGTAAGACACATTGAGACAGCAAGACAGAGACACGAAGACAGGAAGCAGTTATATAGCCTAATTATCTGTTTGAAAAATACCACTGATTCATTTATCAGGAACAAATTTCTAAAACCTCGGGACGGATTTGCATGAAATTTTGTACACAGGTTCTTTTGACCTCTTTAGAAGATGTTTGTTTGGGGGAGGGGGCATTTTAATGCGGACCGTCCAAAAATGCATTATTTTCCTTAAAAGCATGTCTGCGTGGAACAAATCAACAGGCGTAGCCGGTATGTAGTACCAGTAGGCCCCTACACATATAAAGCCAGGCACATATAGTAGGTCAGGAATTGGCAGGCAGGCGAAAGGAAAAGTAATCAAATAAAAAAAACAACTATGGGTATTATAGTACACCACACATAATCGCAATTAAGACAAAATAGGTAACCAATTAAAAATTGTAAATATATGTTCCGACTTAAGGCTCAAAATAATTTAAAGAAGGAATACAGTAGATGAAGGTCACGTGTGGTAGGTATTTTCTTTGCCTAGACTTTGTGCTGAGCTTCCACGACAGAGTAAGTACTATAGGTTCTAGTCATACCAGACTGAATGTCAGAAAGAGTAAGTACTATAGATTTTAGTCATACAAGACTGAATGTCAGAAAGAGTAAGTACTATAGATTTTAGTCATACAAGACTGAATGTCAGAAAGAGTAAGTACTATAGATTTTAGTCATACAAGACTGAATGTCGGAAAGAGTAAGTACTATAGGTTCTAGTCATACAAGACTGAATGTCGGAAAGAGCAAGTACTATAGGTTCTAGTCATACAAGACTGAATGTCGGAAAGAGTAAGAACTATAGGTTCTAGTCATATTGGACTGAATGTCGGAAAGAGTAAGTACTATAGGTTCTAGTCATACAAGACTGAATGTCAGAAAGAGTAAGTACTATAGGTTCTAGTCATATTGGACTGAATGTCAGAAAGAGTAAGTACTATAGGTTCTAGTCATATTGGACTGAATGTCAGAAAGAGTGTAGCCTATAAACTTCAACAACCAATCTATCCTTCTACAAGTGTTTAATTGCCTGCTGCACCAGACATGATCTTGAGCGACCTGGCACAACTATGTAGTCGTATAAATAACAAGTTAGCCCAAGTAAAACATGACTCCACATCATCTCGTAGATCACACAGTGCGGGAGAAAGAAGGCCGGGCAAAGTTTGGCTTGGGTAGAAACAGGAACGATAACTGGTTGGCTTATTGCACATAGACAAGCAGAGTTTTGAAACTTGAGTGACATTCTCCGATATGTATGGTTAAACTTCATTATCATTGTTAACATAACTTCGAAGCATAAGAGCATTTGCTATTTTTGTTAATTGTCATATTGACTATTTATCTTATGTTTCTAAACTAAAGCAAGTCTCAATGAGAAGGCTATGTGTTGAAGAAAACTTTTATTTCAATATTTCAACTTGTAAGACGTTAACGTTTAGACCTATTTCTAATCACCACAAGATAGTTGCATAGACACTAGTTTCTGAAAAAATGGATTACTTCTGAAGCAATAATCACAACCATAGAATGACTCAAAAGTCACTTCTATAAACAACGTAGGCGGTTAGCTCGAAAATAGTGCCTTCCACATATGTCTTTCCAGGTTTGGTTGGAGTGGCTTGTATGAATGCACACATGTTAGTTTACTACAAGTACAAGAAAATAGTTCGTTACATACAATCACATTGAGAGGCTTGTTAGTAGAGATAGGAAGTAGGTGCTAGATAGAAGTAGGTTTGGAAAAGCTGGATATCAGTTGTGGGTGGGTATCAGAGAGTTGTGGGTGGGTATCAGAGAGTTGTGGGTGGGTATCAGAGAGTCTTGGATATCAGTTGTGGGTGGGTATCAGAGAGTTGTGGGTGGGTATCAGAGAGTCTTGGATATCAGTTAGTTGTGGGTGTGAAGAGTTGTGGGGGAGTACAAGTTTGAAGTGGGGTGGAAAGGAAAGCTCTCATTCTGACAGGAGTTCATTTAAGTGACAAGTCATTGAAAGTTTGACATGACAAGTGAAATGACCTCAATTTGACACCAAACATGTTGGCCAAAAAAAAAAAAGGAAATTTTAAAACTAGTTACTTCGTATTGTGATTGGATGGAATATTTCATAGTAGCGAATCAATGTTTCATTCAACTGGTTACATAGTGGAAGATTTAAGTGATTTAAATAATTCTTTCTGAATAAAATGAAATGACTGTATATATAAGTCAAGTTCTCCTTTCAGACCTTGCGATCTATGGGGCAGATGATGCAAAGTTCAACTGCTTCAGTGGCCCACGGTGTCATGTAACCAGCACAACGACCAACCATTTTTACATTTACCAAACTCATAGCTGGGTGGACTCAGAGGTGCCCTTAAGATCCCAAAATTAAAAATCCCAGAATTCGAACTCGGGTCCCACGGCTCATAAGCCAAGCTCTATATAACAGCTACCTAGCCTCCTATGAATGCCCATAGTTTACTACCCCCCCCCCCCACCTTCCATTCATGAAGACATTCTCAGCTGAGAGTCTGAGAGTAAGAATTGAAAACAGTAATGGCAACAATTTCTCTTGAACTCAACACTTTGTGTATAGATCTTACTCGTTGATCAGAGGCGTACACAAGTAGGCTTCTTAGAAGTTGTCTGTTGAGATTTGTGTGTGTTATTTCATAGCTATTGTTCTTTCAGTTCATAGAAAGTCATAAAAAAGAGAAAGAAACAAAATTTAAAGCCTTCAATTGGTATAGAGATGGGCTTTCAAACAGAGACTATTCTCAAGTCTAGTCTCATAAAGGTTAATCTTTATCTTTTTCACATGAAAGAACTAGAGGGTTAATACCTCTTGTAGTTTCAAGGGGAGACTATTCTAACGTACAAAGTCGTCTGCCAGAAGAGGTGAGACTATTCTCACGGCGATTATCTCGAAAAGAGTGACTTCCTGTTGTTGTTTTTTGTTATACGGATATTGAAATATTGATAAGATTCGTTTTTTTTTTTTTTTTGAAATTGTCATAAACTTCAATGTTTAATAATTAACTTTTGAAAAGGATAAGTGGCTCTTCGTTGGGATTTACTGATTGGTCTAAGGTGTGCCATGTTGACCTTATTATCAAACTAATTGACAAGAGGTCTGACTTTTAGCTACACTTTAACCACAGAGGCAGAGGCCCAGTGACTATAAAGTCGATTGTGTTACTGTGAAGGTAGAGACTTTTAGCCATAACTTGATTTGATAGATATCTTACGTTAGTGCATGTTAGTCAGTGACTCGGTATATGTAGATGTATAAGTCAATACTGGAAAAAGTCTATGACTAAAGTACGTTAAGGGTTGGCAACATTTTGGCACTAGTGTGTAAATGAAAGACATTTAGTGTCGTACTCTTCACAATCGTTTGAGTGAAAAATTACTTTGAGAGTAGTTGGCAACAATTATATAATAACATTATCTTCATTTTACAGAGAAGATGCGAAAGATAAAGATAGAGAGAGAGAGAGACAGAGACAGAAAGAGAGAGGAGATGAGTATCTAATGAAATTATTATTTCTGTTTTTCAAACGAATCATAGATTTACTCTGCACTTTAAAATAAATTACCAAGTTTTTTTTAAACTATTAATAGTGAATAGTTTTTTTAAATGGTGTATTTTCATTAAAAAACTGCTTGCATTGATAAATTTAAAAATTAAAGTTTTACTTTCAGTACAGAATAAAGTAGCTGTTGCATAGAACATTGAAAAATCTAAATTGTATCATGATGTTGGATTTTCTAGTTTTTGCGATCTAAAAGGGACGGACCTACGGACGACCACACAAAACTTATAGCGGCTATTCCCATTTTGGGGGCTTCTAAAAAACTAATTAAGAAGCGAAACATTACGAATAAAAAAGAGAAAAAAAAATGGGGGGGGATATGGAAATATAGAAAAAAACTTAATTCAAAATGGCCAGTTAAGCACAGACACACAAACACACACACAGTGAAATGAAAACATGGATACAGCCATCTCGTGTTCACATTTATCTAGACCTGACTGGCGCAATTTAATTTTTAAAAATACATAAAATGGGAAAAGTTATGATACCGCAGGACAGATAATTACCCACTGAGGCGCCCGTTGAACCGAAATCTTCCCTGGATTCATCTTGTTCAGACCTAATTAACTTCTCGTTAGCAAGTGAACAGAACCTGGTCTTGAAGTTGTTAGCCCATCTGAAGGAACAGGTTGAGTGTTTGAGAAACAATTTGTTTCTTTTCATCTTTGTTTACAAACAAAACCAAAGCATGTTAGTCTCTCCCTCTGATTCCCTCCCCTTTGACACTTCCCTTCGGTCAATTCTCGCTTCTGTAAGTAACAAGCCATTCATCTTTTTATTATGATTTAATTGATTATTTATTATTATTTACGGATTTTATAATATTAAAGTTAATAGACATCGTTATTTGTTTACACTTTAATTTTTAAAATCCCTTTTACATTCTTTCTGCAATAAAATGTATGCAATTAAATTCAGTATGAGGAAAAAAAAAGAAGAACAAGGGATATGAAGCAATGTGGTGGCTATATACAAGTAAATGAACAGAGACTAGGAGAAATGTTGAAAAATAAACAAAAAACGTCGTCAAGTTGAAAGATCAATGTCGCCAACTTTTGTACTTCAAGCATAGACATAGAAATATCTATATATATATATATAGGTCTGTAACTGCAAAGCGAAACAAAGCTTAGAAATTTGATTTGACAGTGTTGAAAAGAGCACACAATTGACTACATAGTTGACAAAACTACTAGCATTCAACACCAGCTACATCGTTGATGTGTTCCCAGGTCATAGAGTCACAATATAGTGTTCATTTTGACCAGTCACCCCTTGTTTGTTGTTTTTTTTTTCTTTTTCACTTTCAGTTTTTGCATCCAGTCCATTAGTAAACTCAGAGGACTACCCGTAGGTTCACGCCCTTGCTGGAGATTCGGCCTACTAGCGATTTGTTTACATTGTGAGTTGCAGAAATGTATAATTCAGGCAGAAGAACAGTTCTTCTGTTACATATATGTAAAAAAAAAAAATGTTTGTAAAATGTTTTTCATATTTCGGATTTTCTTTCAGAGTTGAAGATAATCTTCACCCTAGTCCAAACCTCCTGCAGGACGACGGAATATGGCAGCGGGCAAGGGATGAACCCTGGATTATCGAGACAACCGAACGACAGTCCAGCGAGCATAAAGCACGGCCAGGCGACTATCTAATGGGATAGTAGATACTGTAGACCGTGAAGTTCCGGCCCACTGGAACAGTTTAATATTGATTATGTAATAGTTTGAGAAAAACAAACCTCTTTTAAAATAAAGATGACTATTATTACATACCAAGAGCGATCTGTTTTCAACTGCGCTGCAATATATCTCAAGACGAAACCAAAGAGAGCAAACTCGGCGGCAAAGTTTTATGATTAGGAAATTTCACATTTCTTGGTCATATATTACATGACATTTCCTTCATTATCAGCCCATTACCTGTGTCAGTTATCTCCCTTCTACAGTGGACTTTCAACGTGGCACAATTCCTACGTGTCTAGACACAAGGGCGTTTACTCGCGATTTTTAAAAAAAAATTGTTTCGATTAACAAGTGTTAGGGTGAATAGTATGCTGTAAATTAGACAATTAGTCACGTATAAAAGTAACTTGTTTTTAAATTGTGTGAAATCAGTAAACCAGCGGGTGGGCCGATATACATGCAAGAGAAGGTCAATCAAATAGCAATCTGATATTTGACTTCTGTGGTTTCTGTTTCTTAAATGAAAATAAATGCTCAGATTTTAATTATTTTATTGTTGTTTTTTTTATATTTTTATATCAATTTTCAATAACGGAAATGTAAGCCAGGTGGTGACAGAGTCCTAACAAACAAACAAAAAAAAACAACATAAATGGGAGATAATAGAAATCATAGAATAAAAAAAAAAAAAAAACAACTGTTGTGACTAGATGAAGTCTTGAGTGCAAAGAAAGTCACTCTATTCCTTATGAAGGTCGCACAAATATTTGGAAATAAACATGAAGAATTAAATACACATTAAGTTCCTCTTCACCACAGATGAACAAAATACTTCAACTCAAAACAGTACGCGTTTACGTCCCCTAGTAGCAGGGGCACAGAACTGATGCTTGAATGTAAGGCAAAGACAACTCGGCAGGTGGGAAGAAAGACCGTCGCTTCGAGAGAGAAGAGAGAGGCGTTGAGAGTAAGGAATAGAGAACTAGGACTGGATGGACAAGAGAGATAACTCTACCGTTTGGAGAACTTAAAGCAATCATAGTTCTTTCTGTAGCAGTTGATCTGAAGAGGCAATCTATCAACAATAGCATTATTAAAGCCTAAAAGATGAAACGTTTCAGTAATATTATAGATAGAAGCTAAAAAAGTATTAAATAGTGATTAAAATACAGCATATTTTTTTTTATCACAAAATGTAATTTCCTTTTTTTTTTTTAAATATTAAAGATTTTCATTTATTGCGGAAAAACTATAAATTGTTAGCACTTATGGTGTATCCGGAGTACAAAATGAAAGCAGTATTGATAAGCAATATTGTATGTAATGTCCATGATAATGACAATACATTTCTAGCAGTACAGAATCAAGCTCTTTCGTTCGCAGCACAAAATAATATCACTATGGTCGAGGTGTCTAGCATTGGCCACAGTGAAGTGGAGTTAAGCCTTCTCCACACTGTTTAGCTGAGGGTCGAAATCCCCAATATCTTCAAAATAGAGTTTCTCTCAAACTGTAGTGCATTTCCCAATCTCCCCGTTGGAGATCTCGACGTTCTGGTCAGAGAGAGAGAAACAAGTGGGTGTGGAGACATATTGAATCAAGGGATCCATCACCTGTTTCACTTATCTAGCTAGATTACAAGACCAATGACTAATGTTTCAAACATAACGGCCGAGAAATGAAGACACGTGATTTCATCATCTAGGCTCTAATAGTTCACGCTTCTTATAGTGGTCTAAATAAGATTTGCAGTTGGACTGAGTTTATAACTTACATGCCAGTTGTAGATGTGTTTTGTCCCTATGACATTTGTAATTTGTCTTATGACTGAGAACTCTGATGTTGTTCAATGGAGCTTCATCTCCGCCCACAAATAAAACAATCCTTGGCAGCCCCTCCCCCTATTAAGGCTGTGCCTGCCTGAACGCAGACATCAAAGACTCGTCAGAATATACTTCTAATCATTGGACTTATGAAAACTAATATGATTTTTTTTGTTCTTCCCGGCTGTCTTAATCTAGATTTATAAGCTAACCTTTCGCTGGTAGATCTGCTCTACTCTTTCTCTTAACTGGTCATACTGGAGTTACTGTCCCTTGCCTCCTGTCAGGTTAAACTAGTAAAGCCAAGTCAGACACAGATTGGACAAGACAGACTACAACACTTACATCACTGAGTGGTGTCCAGTTGGTCAAGACACACGTAAAGCAGAGCATCACCTCACAGGAGACATGTTTGACTCATTAATTACATCTGGCGAGAAATCTTTGAATTGAAATAGCATCGCACTCTTACCTTAGACTTCCGTTTTTTATTTTTGACATGCGCACTTCAATCGATTGCTTAAATAACAAGACACCGTCCTGCACCTATAAAATTAGACGTAGATTCCACACACTCAACCGTCTGCCCCAAGTCTCAGGACTTTTACCAACGTTTGATCTTGTTTCCTGATAACACAAACTTAGAACTCATTCAGTCAATGCTTTGGGATTTATGTTGACTTGACCAAAAAAAAACAAAAAAACAAAACAACTTATGATGAGTTGATTCATAACACAGTATAGAATCTAGGTCTAAGTGTAGACAGTGCAGGACTGTGTCTTTTTATCCCACGGGGCCGGCTATCTAAAGTTCATGCTTCAAGATTGCATCTAAAGTGAAAGTACTCCTTTCAGACCTTGCGATCTATAGGGTAGATGATGTAAAGGTCATCTGTTCCTTTGGCCAACGGTTAACGAGGATGTCATGTGGCCAGCACAACGACCAACCGCTTTACTTTTCCAGCTAATGTCAGGTACTCATTAGATTTGGGTGGACTCCTGGGTGCCTAAAAAATCATAAAACTAAAAATCCAAGACTGGAACCCGAAACCCCTCGGTTCGAAAGTCAAGTGCTTTACCACTCAATAGTTAAATAGTAGCTACAAAAATAATCTAGTATTCTGTTATTAAAAACTGTTCTGAAAAAAAAAATCTAATACATTTTTAAAATAGTTATTTTAGCTTTACATTTGTATTACAGATAGACGAGCTTGAGATTATCTGCCCTATAGACCACAAGGTCTGAAAGGAGAACTTTTTACATTTGTATTACAATTTAAATGCCCAGAATGCATCTTGTCCCACCGCTAATCCCCGAAGCTATAATGACTATAGGTCAATTCCATTAATCAAAAATACAAATGTCCAGAGCTTGGCTGTTCATAGTGCATCTGTCAATGCTAGTACAGATCGTTCAAGTGTAAATCATATCCCCAGGCACTATCACATTCTTAGGTCACACATGGTAATCTTTATTGAAAAAAATGTCTATCCAGATGTACGTACTGTATGATTTGCAGTTTTGCGGATAAAATTACACAAGGCAACAAAATAACAACGTCTACTTCAAGGAACAAATTACAGAGTTGTACACCTTTAAATACCAGATCATATTTACAGCAAAGCATTGATACAATTAATCACATTTTTTTATTTGCTCCTAATATGACTCCGTTTCTTTAGACACAAGCTGCCTATAACAACATCTTGTGCACTGTTTCAGTAACACAATCCATCCTTATATCAGGCGTATATATAGGAGAAAAGAATCCTTAAACAGAAGTGACATGTTGACTTTGATGGATGGTTACGATCGAGTTCCATAGTTTCAACATAGAAATCATCATTAGGCTGGCTTGTTATCGCCCTTGCCTTCCCGTTCTAGACAACATTAAAAGAAATTCTCTGATAAAGAATTCAATTTTCTCCATCTTTGCTGAGGCCATTTGTAATTTCTCTAAAGTTTTAATCAGGGAGAAAATATTCGTTCCACTTCCTCTCTCTCTCCTCTTCCTCTCTCTCACCTCTTCCTCTCTCTCTCCTCTTCCTCTCTCTTTCTATTCTCTACCTCCATCTCTTTCTATTCTCTACCTCCCTCTCTTTCTATTCTCTTCCCACTCCTTATTTCTCCCACCCAAGTATACGTCTAGACGCTCGCAGAAGAAAGATGACAAAGAAATAGCTTTTAGTTTTGTAAGTACATGTTTATAGATTCATGTTGGTATATTGTCTTACAACGTATGAGTTGGGAAGTCTCTTCCACACATTCTGTTCAGGTCGAAGTCTTGATCACATTCACTACATCAGCGAACACTAACGTGAAGTGTGTGGCTGAGTGGTATAACTACATAACTGAGGTGGCTCGTGTCTCGCTCGAGTTCAACTCCCAATGTAGACAATACATTATCAAGTGGTGACTTGAGCAGAGCTGTGTGTTTGCTGAGCAGCACAGAAACCTTCTCCCAGATGCCCCCTCCCCTACGTTACCACTAATGAGATTAGATCAGTGCGCACTAAACACGTGATCGCGGCATGGAGGACGCGCTGCACACACAAAAAGTTCTATTAAATAAATGTAAAAACAGATCAAATCAAGACATGGTTTTCAGAGATCAAAGTAGGACATTTTCTTTTCTACAAAACACTTGAGAAACACTTAATACGATAGAAGAGTCAAACTAACACTCTGTTCTGACTAGAAGCAATCTAAAGCCAACAGTCAAGCGAGTATTTGCTTTTTGAATCATACATTCTATCCTGTATATTTCAAGTGTTGTTCTGCCTTCACCCTGTTATGTCTTGAGTTCTGCCTTCACCCTGTTATGTCTTGAGTTCTGCCTTCACCCTGTTATGTCTTGAGTTCTGCCTTCACCCTGTTAGGTCTTGAGTTCTACCTTCACCCTGTTATGTCTTGAGTTCTACCTTCACCCTGTTATATCTTGAGTTCTGCCTTCACCCTGTTATGTCTTGAGTTCTGCCTTCACCCTGTTATGTCTTGAGTTCTGCCTTCACCCTGTTATGTCTTGAGTTCTGCCTTCACCCTGTTATGTCTTGAGTTCTGCCTTCACCCTGTTATGTCTTGAGTTCTGCCTTCACCCTGTTATGTCTTAAGTTCTGCCTTCACCATGTTATGTCTTGAGTTCTGCCTTCACCCTGTTATGTCTTGAGTTCTGCCTTCACCCTGTTATGTCTTGAGTTCTGCCTTCACCCTGTTATGTCTTGAGTTCTACCTTCACCCTGTTAGGTCTTCAGTTCTACCTTCACCCTGTTATGTCTTGAGTTCTACCTTCACCCTGTTAGGTCTTGGTTTGCTGTGACCAACGTTTGATGGTTTGTTTTGTCAATAGTCCACATATTTCATTGTTCAATATCTACATTGAGTCAGATTAAAATGTGTAGGAGTTACTGTAGAAGAGATGCTCAAGACATTTTGACAAGAATGTCTACATTTTATCAGCGGTGTCAGAAAGGTGAAAAAAAAAAGAAATTGATTAGGAAACCAAATTGAGTTGATTAGAGAACGTTTTGATGCTACACACAGGTGTAACAGAGGCGTGGGTGTTGGAGGGTAATTGGATTAGAAGGAGTTGAGTGGCGACGTACTCTCTACAGGCAGGTGCACTGTAGGAATCTCCCCCTGGCCGCATGATCACTTTACTCATTACCACTGTTTTGAAATATATATACAGAAAACAACAACCTGTTTTAAATTGTTTCACTAAGTCATAACACTTGTTTCTAATCAAGTAAAGGCATACGCGGCAACATAGAACCATAAAAATGATGACAGTAATTCACGTGACCACGCAAACCCAGTAGCAACCTTGCCACAACATTACAGACAAAGTAGTCGTTGGTGTCTACTCAAGTTGCCTGCGCCTGTCTTCGGCAAAGGCACATCTATGAGTCTCAAGTGTATGTCAGGTATATGCATGTTGCTCTATATGTAATTCAGAATGATGAGGTTACATGTCCGTTACATAGTCCATCAGGCCGACGATAGGTCCATTTCTATTTCTAATGTTACAAGAGGTGATGACTAAAACCAATAATTGACCCTTTCATGTCACACATCTGCTAGTAGTGCTAGCCGAACATCTAGCTGAACTCAAACATTCTCAATTGAAGGGTCCCAGGTTTGAAATCAAGACCCTAGATTCAGTGGCCGAGTCAATTTCCGTTATAAATTATGCTCCGGAAACATCACAACTTACTCTGGTACATAAGGTCTAAAATGGCATCCACAGCTCATAGCCCACTCCTGTGAACACTACTAACTAATGCTTATGTAACTCATTGACAGAAAACCAATTATGTAACTCATTGACAGAAAGCTTATGGTGGTAACACTAACTAACAATTATGTAACTCATTGACAGAAAGCTTACGTTGGTAATACTAACTAACAATTATGTAACTCATTGACAGAAAGCTTACGTTGGTACTACTAACTAGTGCTTATGTAACTCATTGACAGAAAGCTTACGTTGGTACTACTAACTAGTGCTTATGTAACTCATTGACAGAAAGCTTACGTTGGTACTACTAACTAGTGCTTATGTAACGCATTGACAGAAGGCTTACGTTGGTACTACTAACTAGTGCTTATGTAACTCATTGACAGAAAGCTTACGTTGGTAACACTAACTAGTAATTATGTAACTCATTGACAGAAAACTAATTATGTAACTTATTGGCAGAAAACTAATTATGTAACTCATTGACAGAAAGCTTACGTTGGTAATACTAACTAGTAATTATGTAACTCATTGACAGAAAGCTTACGGTGGTAACACTAACTAGTAATTATGTAACTCAATGACAGAAAACTAATTATGTAACTCATTGACTGAAAACTAATTATGTAACTCATTGACTGAAAACTAATTATGTAACTCATTGACAGAAAACTTACGGTGGTAACACTAACTAGTAATTATGTAACTCATTGACAGAAAGCTTACGTTGGTACTACTAACTAGTGCTTATGTAACTCATTGACAGAAAGCTTACGTTGGTACTACTAACTAGTGCTTATGTAACTCATTGACAGAAAGCTTACGTTGGTACTACTAACTAGTGCTTATGTAACTCATTGACAGAAAGCTTACGTTGGTACTACTAACTAGTGCTTATGTAACTCATTGACAGAAAGCTTACGTTGGTACTACTAACTAGTGCTTATGTAACTCATTGACAGAAAGCTTACGTTGGTACTACTAACTAGTGCTTATGTAACTCATTGACAGAAAGCTTACGTTGGTACTACTAACTAGTGCTTATGTAACGCATTGACAGAAAGCTTACGTTGGTACTACTAACTAGTGCTTATGTGACTCATTGACAGAAAGCTTACGTTGGTACTACTAACTAGTGCTTATGTAACGCATTGACAGAAGGCTTACGCCCACGCTCTTGTTATTGCAAAGCTGATATGATCAACTCATTCTGTGAGTCTGTTTCAAATACAGTGCACGTTATTTCTCCCAATGTACTCACTCAGATCAAGTTGAAACTTTGCACAATTATTCATTGTCCCTACAATAACATAAATCAATCAAAATAATTAACCAATTAAGTAATATATGAGTGGGAATTGTGTTTACATAAAAATGGATATAAATCTTACAGTATTGAAATATATGACTGTAAATATGCATTTCTTTCCCTAATATAAGTTTTGTTTAATTTTTTTTTTACATTTTGCTTGTTTAGATATAATGTGTTTGCGTTGTTTGTCCTCGTGTTTGTGTAGCTTGGCCGATGTGTTTGTGTTGTTTGTCCTCTTGTGTTTTTTTTTTGCTTGTCCTCTTGTGTTTGCGTTGTTTGTCCTCTTGTGTTTGCGTTGTTTGTCCTCGTGTTTGTGTAGCTTGTCCGCTTGTGTTGGTGATGTTTGTCCACTAATGTTTGTGTTGTTTGTCCGCTTGTGTTAACTGTCCAGTACATTTCATGGTCAACTCTCAACCTGTTAGAGCCCAGTGAGAGGTCAGTGAGAAGAAAGGAAGTGAAGTCTACTTACTCTCCTCACAAATGACCTTGTGGAGGCTACCTTCATCTTTATACCACACATCTGACCGCTCGATGACTGTAGCACTGGAAATAAAAAAAAGTTAACTTTCTGTTAGAGTGGAGCTGAATGAAGAGTCACTCATTCTCTGGTTAAGTGGCACACATTCCGACCTGTTTAGCGGAGCGATTAGAGTTCAGTGTTACATCACACGAAAAGAAAGAAACATGAATTAGGTGAAGTTTTTTTTTGTTTTTTTATGAGATTTGTTGCTTTTTTCGAGAACGCCAAACATCTCAGGGGACACAACTATTTTAGTTTCTGTTCTTGAAGCTTCTCGAGTTATCTCAATGTTGTTGTTTTTTATTTTTTTAGTTTTTTTTTTTTACTTCACCTTAATGTTGTGTTGCTAAGGTAAACATAGAAACAGTCTCACAAGACAAGGGGAAAAACCAACATTGGCAGTTAGTTCGTGCATGTATTGAGTGTAGGGAGAGTCGAGACATGAAGTCTCCAAAGCAGCCAATTTGTTTCTTTGTTTCATTAGATGGTTGGATCATTAGTACTGAAAGGTCTCTAACAATGACCAATTGTTCACTCGTGTTACGTGTTAAAAAGCCGGCCGCAAGGGGAGGTTGGGTTTGTTGCAAAGTTGCAGCTTTTTTCCCCCCTTCATATTAGATTGTCAACTCATGAATCAAATGAGTGGGCGGGTATTTTAGAAACGGCTCTAGTGATTTTCCAAGAAAGTATACAGTTTATGTGAAAAAGTAACTAACTAATAGGCCTCACAACGAAAACTCTGGTTTGACAGTTATAATGTTTCAAAATATAATTATCTTCAAATTAAATTTAACTTTCTTCTTTTTATTTCGAGCGCGGATTCAGCGGGAATTCCCGCATTCGACTCTAATGTTTCTTTGTATTCAGTAGAGAGTTGACTCAATAACTAGACGTCCAGAAACATTTGGAGCACCGTTAGCTGGACTGTTAATAGAAGACCTGGATTGTACAAAGCTCACTGGTAAGGACTCCATGCAATAATTAACCATTACAAGAAATACAAAGAATGAGAAATGTTAGACCATCATCAGGCCATCATCACATTTTGTGATCGAGTAGCGTCATGCTCTTTCCTAGCGTAAACTAGCGTCAGTCGTCCATACTTGTCTTGTGGCATTAGTGTGACCAGCCAATGGAAAGTAGATTCAGGCTCGTCTTCCATATTTACGTGAATAATAATAATCTGTTGATCAACAAAATGTTTGAACCGTCTCGACATCGCCATTACAATACTGAGCTAAGTAGAATCTTGAAAGTAGAGAGATCTATATTCAGTTCACTATTACCTACGAATAGAATGTCATATAGTACTAAGAAAACGTGTAGGCCGTTCTACAAGTACAAGTTAGACTCAAGTTCTATTCAACATCTATTTATGTGCGTGTGTTTGACTCAACATCTATTTATGTGCGTGTGTTTGACTCAACATCTATCTGTGTGTGTGTGTTCCCTTGTGACATAAAATATGTATTTGAACGCCATGGTGTAATGGGAAGATAACTGGGAAGTAGCCAGACATCACGATGTGTGATGCTGTGATGGATGTACCGTAGAAGTTTCATTTTCCAGGCCTCACAAGTCACGGTGAGTGTGTCAACTGACAAGGCCTCACACGTCAGCACATAGACTTGAAACTAGCACTAACCCAGGTGCAACAACTCATACTCAAGGATTCCTGAATTATTTCCCTTCCACATCTTGGCATTGTGGTGGCCATGAATTGATCTTTTAATTTTTTTTCCCCGTCACTGGCTTAAAGCCAGAGTCATTCATTTCACAGGCGGCTGTTGGGAAAAGCTCGCCACGATAATTGTTCGTTTCTAAGCTGGAAATAAACCCGCCCATAAATTCAGACTCCATGCTAAAGATTCAAAGTAAAACGTGAAGAGGAGGTGATCTCTATGCTAGACCATAGCAGCTGTTTCTCTTTCTAATCAGTCTTGGTTCATCTCTGTAGGAACTACTTTACGTCTGTCATATGTACTATATATACATACACACACACTAGCGGATCAAGAACTAAGAGCCTGAGGGGGGGGGGGGCGATTTTATTTCCAAACCCTAACCCCATCCCCCATGTAAATCCTAACTTTAACTCTATGTATAACACTGACCCACATATGGAACCCCGAATCCAAGCGTTCTCTTACATTCTTAGTTAGTTGTACAGATGCATTCTCTTGGCGTCTACAGCTCATTATCCATGGGCTATTTTTTTTTTTAAATGTCTGGTTAAGTGATTAAGTGAACTAAAGTAAGGAGGGGGGCACGAGCCGACACTGAAGTGTGAGTGACAAATGAGGGACGTGTGTAGTGTAAGTACATCATATTCATCGTAAGATGATCTTCATGTTAAGAGAAACTAGTTGGACTAGTCAACAGAGGATGTTAACAGAGGATATCAAAAGAAGATGTCAACAGATGGATAAACGCTGTGCGGAAATTAGCCCGCAAAACAGGCCATCGAATGTATGTTGAGGTCTGACACCTGTGGATGTTTAGGTCTGACACCTGTGGATGTTTAGGTCTGACACCTGTGTATGTTTAGGTCTGACACCTGTGGATGTTTAGGTCTGACACATGTGTATGTTTAGGTCTGACACCTGTGTATGTTTAGGTCTGACACCTGTGTATGTTTAGGTCTGACATATGTGTATGTTTAGGTCTGACACCTGTGGATGTTGAGGTCTGACATCTGTGTATGTTGAGGTCTGACACATGTGGATGTTGAGGTCTGACACATGTGGATGTTGAGGTCTGACACCTGTGGATGTTGAGGTCTGACATCTGTGTATGTTGAGGTCTGATACATGTGTATGTTGAGGTCTAACACATGTGGATGTTTAGGTCTGACACATATGTATGTTTAGGTCTGACACCTATGGATGTTGAGGTCTGACACCTATGGATGTTGAGGTCTGACACATGTGGATGTTTAGGTCTGACACATGTGGATGTTGAGGTCTGACACATGTGTATGTTGAGGTCTGTCACCTGTGGATGTTGAGGTCTGACACATGTGGATGTTGAGGTCTGACACATGTGGATGTTGAGGTCTGACACATGTGGATGTTGAGGTCTGACACATGTGGATGTTGAGGTCTGACACATGTGGATGTTGAGGTCTGACACATGTGGATGTTGAGGTCTGACACATGTGGATGTTGAGGTCTGACACATGTGGATGTTAAGGTCTGACACATGTGGATGTTGAGGTCTGACACATGTGGATGTTGAGGTCTAACACATGTGGATGTTGAGGTCTGACACATGTGGATGTTGAGGTCTGACACATGTGGATGTTGAGGTCTGACACATGTGGATGTTAAGGTCTGACACATGTGGATGTTGAGGTCTGACACATGTGGATGTTGAGGTCTAACACATGTGGATGTTGAGGTCTGACACATGTGGATGTTGAGGTCTGAAACATGTGGATGTTGAGGTCTGACACATGTGGATGTTGAGGTCTAACACCTGTGTATGTTGAGGTCTGACACATGTGGATGTTGAGGTCTGACACATGTGGATGTTGAGGTCTGACACCTGTGTATGTTGAGGTCTGACACCTGTGGATGTTGAGGTCTGACACCTGTGTATGTTGAGGTCTGACACCTGTGTATGTTGAGGTCTGACACATGTGTATGTTGAGGTCTGACACCTATGTATGTTTAGGTCTGACACATGTGTATGTTGAGGTCTGACACATGTGTATGTTGAGGTCTGACACCTGTGGATGTTGAGGTCTGACACTTGTGGATGTTGAGGTCTGACACATGTGTATGTTGAGGTCTGACACATATGGATGTTGAGGTCTGACACATGTGTATGTTGAGGTCTGACACATGTGGATGTTGAGGTCTGACACCTATGGATGTTGAGGTCTGACACCTATGGATGTTGAGGTCTGACACATGTGTATGTTGAGGTCTGACACCTGTGTATGTTGAGGTCTGACACCTATGGATGTTGAGGTCTGACACCTATGGATGTTGAGGTCTGACACCTATGGATGTTGAGGTCTGACACCTGTGTATGTTGAGGTCTGACACCTATGGATGTTGAGGTCTGACACCTATGGATGTTGAGGTCTGACACCTGTGTTTGTTGAGGTCTGACACCTATGGATGTTGAGGTCTGACACCTATGGATGTTGAGGTCTGACACATGTGGATGTTGAGGTCTGACACCTATGTAAGTTGAGGTCTGACACCTGTGGATGTTGAGGTCTGACACATGTGTATGTTGAGGTCTGACACCTGTGTATGTTGAGGTCTGACACCTGTGTATGTTGAGGTCTGACACCTGTGTATGTTGAGGTCTGACACCTGTGGATGTTGAGGTCTGACACCTATGTATGTTGAGGTCTGACATCAGTGTATGTTGAGGTCTGACACCTGTGTATGTTGAGGTCTGACATCTGTGGATGTTGAGGTCTGACACCTGTGGATGTTGAGGTCTGACACCTATGTATGTTGAGGTCTGACACCTATGTATTGTTGTAACTCTAGGTTAGGCACTCAACGAATAGGCATGCAAATCAACACAGTTTAACAGGAAATAATAGTTGTGTTTATTCACTAGGGTAAACACATAACATGATGATTCATCCTTCAGCTTCCTCAGAGTCTCACTACTAAGTATACCAGTCCTTTGCTACTTAACCCAAATGTGGACCAACGACAGCCTTCCCCGCTTCGCTCCAGGTCCCTACTACAACCTTCAGGCAGCATCAAAAGCTGGCTTCTTCTTAGTTTCCAAACATTCAGACTCTTCACAATCCCTGATGCACTGTTATTCTCTCCGTTCTAGTCTCTTCCTGTTTACGTTCACTAGTGCGCTAGTGCGCACCTCAAGCACTGGTGCAAGGCAGGGTTACAACAGTATGTTGAGGTCTGACACCTGTGGATTCACATGTGAGTTGACGGCACATCGGAATGGTCCCAATGCTGCTTGCAAGTATTTCACGGAAAGAAGGAAAGTCTGTGAATGGTCTCAAGTATTAATGGCGAGTAAAGTCTGTGAATGGTCTCAAGTTTTAATGGTGATGAAGTCTGTGAATGGTCTCAAGTTTTAATGGCGAGTAAAGTCTGTGAATGGTCTCAAGTTTTAATGGCGATGAAGTCTGTGAATGGTCTCAAGTTTTAATGGCGAGTAAAGTCTGTGAATGGTCTCAAGTTTTAATGGCGAGTAAAGTCTGTGAATGGTTTCAAGTTTTAATGGCGAGTAAAGTCTGTGAATGGTTTCAAGTTTTAATGGCGAGTAAAGTCTGTGAATGGTTTCAAGTTTTAATGGCGAGTAAAGTCTGTGAATGGTCTCAAGTTTTAATGGCGAGTAAAGTCTGTGAATGGTTTCAAGTTTTAATGGCGAGTAAAGTCTGTGAATGGTTTCAAGTTTTAATGGCGAGTAAAGTCTGTGAATGGTCTCAAGTTTTAATGGCGAGTAAAGTCTGTGAATGGTTTCAAGTTTTAATGGCGAGTAAAGTCTGTGAATGGTCTCAAGTTTTAATGGCGAGTAAAGTCTGTGAATGGTTTCAAGTTTTAATGGCGAGTAAAGTCTGTGAATGGTTTCAAGTTTTAATGGCGAGTAAAGTCTGTGAATGGTTTCAAGTTTTAATGGCGATGAAAGTCTGTGAATGGTTTCAAGTTTTAATGGCGAGTAAAGTCTGTGAATGGTCTCAAGTTTTAATGGCGAGTAAAGTCTGTGAATGGTCTCAAGTTTTAATGGCGAGTAAAGTCTGTGAATGGTCTCAAGTTTTAATGGCGAGTAAAGTCTGTGAATGGTCTCAAGTTTTAATGGCGATGAAAGTCTGTGAATGGTCTCAAGTTTTAATGGCAAGTAAAGTCTGTGAATGGTTTCAAGTTTTAATGGCGAGTAAAGTCTGTGAATGGTCTCAAGTTTTAATGGCGAGTAAAGTCTGTGAATGGTTTCAAGTTTTAATGGCGAGTAAAGTCTGTGAATGGTTTCAAGTTTTAATGGCGAGTAAAGTCTGTGAATGGTCTCAAGTTTTAATGGCGAGTAAAGTCTGTGAATGGTTTCAAGTTTTAATGGCGAGTAAAGTCTGTGAATGGTTTCAAGTTTTAATGGCGATGAAAGTCTGTGAATGGTCTCAAGTTTTAATGGCGAGTAAAGTCTGTGAATGGTCTCAAGTTTTAATGGCGAGTAAAGTCTGTGAATGGTCTCAAGTTTTAATGGCGATGAAAGTCTGTGAATGGTCTCAAGTTTTAATGGCGAGTAAAGTCTGTGAATGGTCTCAAGTTTTAATGGCGATGAAAGTCTGTGAATGGTCTCAAGTTTTAATGGCGAGGAAAGTCTGTGAATGGTCTCAAGTTTTAATGGCGATGAAAGTCTGTGAATGGTCTCAAGTTTTAATGGCGAGTAAAGTCTGTGAATGGTCTCAAGTTTTAATGGCGAGTAAAGTCTGTGAATGGTCTCAAGTTTTAATGGCGAGTAAAGTCTGTGAATGGTTTCAAGTTTTAATGGCGAGTAAAGTCTGTGAATGGTCTCAAGTTTTAATGGCGAGTAAAGTCTGTGAATGGTTTCAAGTTTTAATGGCGATGAAAGTCTGTGAATGGTCTCAAGTTTTAATGGCGAGTAAAGTCTGTAAATGGTTTCAAGTTTTAATGGCGAGTAAAGTCTGTGAATGGTCTCAAGTTTTAATGGCGAGTAAAGTCTGTGAATGGTCTCAAGTTTTAATGGCGATGAAAGTCTGTGAATGGTCTCAAGTTTTAATGGCGAGTAAAGTCTGTGAATGGTCTCAAGTTTTAATGGCGAGTAAAGTCTGTGAATGGTCTCAAGTTTTAATGGCGAGTAAAGTCTGTGAATGGTCTCAAGTTTTAATGGCGAGTAAAGTCTGTGAATGGTCTCAAGTTTTAATGGCGAGTAAAGTCTGTGAATGGTTTCAAGTTTTAATGGCGAGTAAAGTCTGTGAATGGTCTCAAGTTTTAATGGCGAGTAAAGTCTGTGAATGGTTTCAAGTTTTAATGGCGATGAAAGTCTGTGAATGGTCTCAAGTTTTAATGGCGATGAAAGTCTGTGAATGGTCTCAAGTTTTAATGGCGAGTAAAGTCTGTGAATGGTCTCAAGTTTTAATGGCGAGTAAAGTCTGTGAATGGTCTCAAGTTTTAATGGCGAGTAAAGTCTGTGAATGGTCTCAAGTTTTAATGGCGAGTAAAGTCTGTGAATGGTTTCAAGTTTTAATGGCGAGGAAAGTCTGTGAATGGTCTCAAGTTTTAATGGTGAGGAAAGTCTGTGAATGGTCTCAAGTTTTAATGGTGAGGAAAGTCTGCGAATGGTCTCAAGTTTTAATGGTGAGGAAAGTCTGTGAATGGTCTCAAGTTTTAATGGCGAGTAAAGTCTGTGAATGGTCTCAAGTTTTAATGGCGAGTAAAGTCTGTGAATGGTCTCAAGTTTTAATGGCGAGTAAAGTCTGTGAATGGTCTCAAGTTTTAATGGCGAGTAAAGTCTGTGAATGGTTTCAAGTTTTAATGGCGAGTAAAGTCTGTGAATGGTCTCAAGTTTTAATGGCGATGAAAGTCTGTGAATGGTCTCAAGTTTTAATGGCGAGTAAAGTCTGTGAATGGTTTCAAGTTTTAATGGCGAGTAAAGTCTGTGAATGGTCTCAAGTTTTAATGGCGATGAAAGTCTGTGAATGGTTTCAAGTTTTAATGGCGATGAAGTCTGTGAATGGTTTCAAGTTTTAATGGCGAGTAAAGTCTGTGAATGGTCTCAAGTTTTAATGGCGAGTAAAGTCTGTGAATGGTCTCAAGTTTTAATGGCGAGTAAAGTCTGTGAATGGTCTCAAGTTTTAATGGCGAGTAAAGTCTGTGAATGGTCTCAAGTTTTAATGGCGAGTAAAGTCTGTGAATGGTCTCAAGTTTTAATGGCGAGTAAAGTCTGTGAATGGTCTCAAGTTTTAATGGCGAGTAAAGTCTGTGAATGGTCTCAAGTTTTAATGGCGAGTAAAGTCTGTGAATGGTCTCAAGTTTTAATGGCGAGTAAAGTCTGTGAATGGTTTCAAGTTTTAATGGCGAGTAAAGTCTGTGAATGGTCTCAAGTTTTAATGGCGAGTAAAGTCTGTGAATGGTCTCAAGTTTTAATGGCGAGTAAAGTCTGTGAATGGTCTCAAGTTTTAATGGCGAGTAAAGTCTGTGAATGGTCTCAAGTTTTAATGGCGAGTAAAGTCTGTGAATGGTCTCAAGTTTTAATGGCGATGAAGTCTGTGAATGGTCTCAAGTTTTAATGGCGAGTAAAGTCTGTGAATGGTCTCAAGTTTTAATGGCGAGTAAAGTCTGTGAATGGTCTCAAGTTTTAATGGCGAGTAAAGTCTGTGAATGGTCTCAAGTTTTAATGGCGAGTAAATTCTGTGAATGGTCTCAAGTTTTAATGGCGAGTAAAGTCTGTGAATGGTCTCAAGTTTTAATGGCGAGTAAAGTCTGTGAATGGTCTCAAGTTTTAATGGCGAGTAAAGTCTGTGAATGGTCTCAAGTTTTAATGGCGAGTAAAGTCTGTGAATGGTTTCAAGTTTTAATGGCGAGTAAAGTCTGTGAATGGTCTCAAGTTTTAATGGCGATGAAAGTCTGTGAATGGTTTCAAGTTTTAATGGCGATGAAAGTCTGTGAATGGTCTCAAGTTTTAATGGCGATGAAAGTCTGTGAATGGTTTCAAGTTTTAATGGCGAGTAAAGTCTGTGAATGGTCTCAAGTTTTAATGGCGAGTAAAGTCTGTGAATGGTCTCAAGTTTTAATGGCGATGAAAGTCTGTGAATGGTCTCAAGTTTTAATGGCGATGAAAGTCTGTAAATGGTTTCAAGTTTTAATGGCGAGTAAAGTCTGTGAATGGTCTCAAGTTTTAATGGCGAGTAAAGTCTGTGAATGGTCTCAAGTTTTAATGGCGAGTAAAGTCTGTGAATGGTCTCAAGTTTTAATGGCGAGTAAAGTCTGTGAATGGTCTCAAGTTTTAATGGCGATGAAAGTCTGTGAATGGTCTCAAGTTTTAATGGCGATGAAAGTCTGTGAATGGTCTCAAGTTTTAATGGCGATGAAAGTCTGTGAATGGTCTCAAGTTTTAATGGCGATGAAGTCTGTGAATGGTTTCAAGTTTTAATGGCGATGAAGTCTGTGAATGGTCTCAAGTTTTAATGGCGAGTAAAGTCTGTGAATGGTCTCAAGTTTTAATGGCGAGTAAAGTCTGTGAATGGTCTCAAGTTTTAATGGCGATGAAAGTCTGTGAATGGTCTCAAGTTTTAATGGCGATGAAAGTCTGTGAATGGTCTCAAGTTTTAATGGCGAGTAAAGTCTGTGAATGGTCTCAAGTTTTAATGGCGAGTAAAGTCTGTGAATGGTCTCAAGTTTTAATGGCGAGTAAAGTCTGTGAATGGTCTCAAGTTTTAATGGCGATGAAAGTCTGTGAATGGTCTCAAGTTTTAATGGCGAGTAAAGTCTGTGAATGGTTTCAAGTTTTAATGGCGAGTAAAGTCTGTGAATGGTCTCAAGTTTTAATGGCGAGTAAAGTCTGTGAATGGTTTCAAGTTTTAATGGCGAGTAAAGTCTGTGAATGGTCTCAAGTTTTAATGGCGAGTAAAGTCTGTGAATGGTTTCAAGTTTTAATGGCGAGGAAAGTCTGTGAATGGTCTCAAGTTTTAATGGTGAGGAAAGTCTGTGAATGGTCTCAAGTTTTAATGGTGAGGAAAGTCTGTGAATGGTCTCAAGTTTTAATGGCGAGTAAAGTCTGTGAATGGTTTCAAGTTTTAATGGCGAGTAAAGTCTGTGAATGGTTTCAAGTTTTAATGGCGAGTAAAGTCTGTGAATGGTCTCAAGTTTTAATGGCGAGTAAAGTCTGTGAATGGTCTCAAGTTTTAATGGCGAGTAAAGTCTGTGAATGGTCTCAAGTTTTAATGGCGATGAAAGTCTGTGAATGGTCTCAAGTTTTAATGGCGATGAAAGTCTGTGAATGGTCTCAAGTTTTAATGGCGAGTAAAGTCTGTGAATGGTCTCAAGTTTTAATGGCGAGTAAAGTCTGTGAATGGTTTCAAGTTTTAATGGCGAGTAAAGTCTGTGAATGGTCTCAAGTTTTAATGGCGAGTAAAGTCTGTGAATGGTCTCAAGTTTTAATGGCGATGAAAGTCTGTGAATGGTCTCAAGTTTTAATGGCGAGTAAAGTCTGTGAATGGTCTCAAGTTTTAATGGCGATGAAGTCTGTGAATGGTCTCAAGTTTTAATGGCGAGTAAAGTCTGTGAATGGTCTCAAGTTTTAATGGCGAGTAAAGTCTGTGAATGGATTCAAGTTTTAATGGCGATGAAAGTCTGTGAATGGTCTCAAGTTTTAATGGCGAGTAAAGTCTGTGAATGGTCTCAAGTTTTAATGGCGAGTAAAGTCTGTGAATGGTCTCAAGTTTTAATGGCGAGTAAAGTCTGTGAATGGTTTCAAGTTTTAATGGCGAGTAAAGTCTGTGAATGGTCTCAAGTTTTAATGGCGAGTAAAGTCTGTGAATGGTCTCAAGTTTTAATGGCGAGTAAAGTCTGTGAATGGTCTCAAGTTTTAATGGCGAGTAAAGTCTGTGAATGGTTTCAAGTTTTAATGGCGAGTAAAGTCTGTGAATGGTTTCAAGTTTTAATGGCGATGAAAGTCTGTGAATGGTCTCAAGTTTTAATGGCGATGAAGTCTGTGAATGGTCTCAAGTTTTAATGGCGAGTAAAGTCTGTGAATGGTCTCAAGTTTTAATGGCGAGTAAAGTCTGTGAATGGTTTCAAGTTTTAATGGCGATGAAAGTCTGTGAATGGTCTCAAGTTTTAATGGCGAGTAAAGTCTGTGAATGGTTTCAAGTTTTAATGGTGATGAAAGTCTGTGAATGGTTTCAAGTTTTAATGGCGAGTAAAGTCTGTGAATGGTCTCAAGTTTTAATGGCGAGTAAAGTCTGTGAATGGTCTCAAGTTTTAATGGCGAGTAAAGTCTGTGAATGGTTTCAAGTTTTAATGGCGATGAAGTCTGTGAATGGTCTCAAGTTTTAATGGCGAGTAAAGTCTGTGAATGGTCTCAAGTTTTAATGGCGAGTAAAGTCTGTGAATGGTTTCAAGTTTTAATGGCGATGAAAGTCTGTGAATGGTCTCAAGTTTTAATGGCGAGTAAAGTCTGTGAATGGTTTCAAGTTTTAATGGTGATGAAAGTCTGTGAATGGTTTCAAGTTTTAATGGCGAGTAAAGTCTGTGAATGGTCTCAAGTTTTAATGGCGAGTAAAGTCTGTGAATGGTCTCAAGTTTTAATGGCGAGTAAAGTCTGTGAATGGTCTCAAGTTTTAATGGCGAGTAAAGTCTGTGAATGGTCTCAAGTTTTAATGGCGAGTAAAGTCTGTGAATGGTCTCAAGTTTTAATGGCGAGTAAAGTCTGTGAATGGTCTCAAGTTTTAATGGCGAGTAAAGTCTGTGAATGGTCTCAAGTTTTAATGGCGAGTAAAGTCTGTGAATGGTCTCAAGTTTTAATGGCGAGTAAAGTCTGTGAATGGTCTCAAGTTTTAATGGCGAGTAAAGTCTGTGAATGGTCTCAAGTTTTAATGGCGAGTAAAGTCTGTGAATGGTCTCAAGTTTTAATGGCGATGAAAGTCTGTGAATGGTTTCAAGTTTTAATGGCGAGTAAAGTCTGTGAATGGTTTCAAGTTTTAATGGCGAGTAAAGTCTGTGAATGGTCTCAAGTTTTAATGGCGAGTAAAGTCTGTGAATGGTCTCAAGTTTTAATGGCGAGTAAAGTCTGTGAATGGTCTCAAGTTTTAATGGCGAGTAAAGTCTGTGAATGGTCTCAAGTTTTAATGGCGATGAAAGTCTGTGAATGGTCTCAAGTTTTAATGGCGATGAAAGTCTGTGAATGGTCTCAAGTTTTAATGGCGAGTAAAGTCTGTGAATGGTCTCAAGTTTTAATGGCGAGTAAAGTCTGTGAATGGTCTCAAGTTTTAATGGCGATGAAAGTCTGTGAATGGTCTCAAGTTTTAATGGCGATGAAAGTCTGTGAATGGTCTCAAGTTTTAATGGCGAGTAAAGTCTGTGAATGGTCTCAAGTTTTAATGGCGAGTAAAGTCTGTGAATGGTCTCAAGTTTTAATGGCGATGAAAGTCTGTGAATGGTCTCAAGTTTTAATGGCGAGTAAAGTCTGTGAATGGTTTCAAGTTTTAATGGCGAGTAAAGTCTGTGAATGGTTTCAAGTTTTAATGGCGAGTAAAGTCTGTGAATGGTCTCAAGTTTTAATGGCGAGTAAAGTCTGTGAATGGTCTCAAGTTTTAATGGCGAGTAAAGTCTGTGAATGGTTTCAAGTTTTAATGGTGATGAAAGTCTGTGAATGGTCTCAAGTTTTAATGGCGAGTAAAGTCTGTGAATGGTCTCAAGTTTTAATGGCGAGTAAAGTCTGTGAATGGTCTCAAGTTTTAATGGCGAGTAAAGTCTGTGAATGGTTTCAAGTTTTAATGGCGAGTAAAGTCTGTGAATGGTCTCAAGTTTTAATGGCGAGTAAAGTCTGTGAATGGTCTCAAGTTTTAATGGCGAGTAAAGTCTGTGAATGGTCTCAAGTTTTAATGGCGAGTAAAGTCTGTGAATGGTCTCAAGTTTTAATGGCGAGTAAAGTCTGTGAATGGTTTCAAGTTTTAATGGCGAGTAAAGTCTGTGAATGGTCTCAAGTTTTAATGGCGAGGAAAGTCTGTGAATGGTTTCAAGTTTTAATGGCGAGTAAAGTCTGTGAATGGTCTCAAGTTTTAATGGCGATGAAAGTCTGTGAATGGTCTCAAGTTTTAATGGCGAGTAAAGTCTGTGAATGGTCTCAAGTTTTAATGGCGAGTAAAGTCTGTGAATGGTCTCAAGTTTTAATGGCGATGAAAGTCTGTGAATGGTTTCAAGTTTTAATGGCGAGTAAAGTCTGTGAATGGTCTCAAGTTTTAATGGCGATGAAAGTCTGTGAATGGTCTCAAGTTTTAATGGCGAGTAAAGTCTGTGAATGGTTTCAAGTTTTAATGGCGAGTAAAGTCTGTGAATGGTCTCAAGTTTTAATGGCGAGTAAAGTCTGTGAATGGTCTCAAGTTTTAATGGCGAGTAAAGTCTGTGAATGGTCTCAAGTTTTAATGGCGAGTAAAGTCTGTGAATGGTCTCAAGTTTTAATGGCGAGTAAAGTCTGTGAATGGTCTCAAGTTTTAATGGCGAGTAAAGTCTGTGAATGGTCTCAAGTTTTAATGGCGAGTAAAGTCTGTGAATGGTTTCAAGTTTTAATGGCGAGTAAAGTCTGTGAATGGTCTCAAGTTTTAATGGCGATGAAAGTCTGTGAATGGTCTCAAGTTTTAATGGCGAGTAAAGTCTGTGAATGGTCTCAAGTTTTAATGGCGAGTAAAGTCTGTGAATGGTCTCAAGTTTTAATGGCGATGAAAGTCTGTGAATGGTTTCAAGTTTTAATGGCGAGTAAAGTCTGTGAATGGTCTCAAGTTTTAATGGCGATGAAAGTCTGTGAATGGTCTCAAGTTTTAATGGCGAGTAAAGTCTGTGAATGGTTTCAAGTTTTAATGGCGAGTAAAGTCTGTGAATGGTCTCAAGTTTTAATGGCGAGTAAAGTCTGTGAATGGTCTCAAGTTTTTATGGCGAGTAAAGTCTGTGAATGGTCTCAAGTTTTAATGGCGAGTAAAGTCTGTGAATGGTCTCAAGTTTTAATGGCGAGTAAAGTCTGTGAATGGTCTCAAGTTTTAATGGCGAGTAAAGTCTGTGAATGGTCTCAAGTTTTAATGGCGAGTAAAGTCTGTGAATGGTTTCAAGTTTTAATGGCGATGAAAGTCTGTGAATGGTCTCAAGTTTTAATGGCGATGAAAGTCTGTGAATGGTCTCAAGTTTTAATGGCGATGAAAGTCTGTGAATGGTCTCAAGTTTTAATGGCGATGAAAGTCTGTGAATGGTCTCAAGTTTTAATGGCGAGTAAAGTCTGTGAATGGTCTCAAGTTTTAATGGCGAGGAAAGTCTGTGAATGGTCTCAAGTTTTAATGGCGAGTAAAGTCTGTGAATGGTCTCAAGTTTTAATGGCGAGTAAAGTCTGTGAATGGTCTCAAGTTTTAATGGCGAGTAAAGTCTGTGAATGGTCTCAAGTTTTAATGGCGATGAAAGTCTGTGAATGGTTTCAAGTTTTAATGGTGATGAAAGTCTGTGAATGGTCTCAAGTTTTAATGGCGAGTAAAGTCTGTGAATGGTCTCAAGTTTTAATGGCGAGGAAAGTCTGTGAATGGTTTCAAGTTTTAATGGCGAGTAAAGTCTGTGAATGGTCTCAAGTTTTAATGGCGAGTAAAGTCTGTGAATGGTCTCAAGTTTTAATGGCGAGTAAAGTCTGTGAATGGTTTCAAGTTTTAATGGCGATGAAAGTCTGTGAATGGTCTCAAGTTTTAATGGCGATGAAAGTCTGTGAATGGTCTCAAGTTTTAATGGCGATGAAAGTCTGTGAATGGTCTCAAGTTTTAATGGCGATGAAAGTCTGTGAATGGTCTCAAGTTTTAATGGCGATGAAAGTCTGTGAATGGTCTCAAGTTTTAATGGCGAGTAAAGTCTGTGAATGGTCTCAAGTTTTAATGGCGAGTAAAGTCTGTGAATGGTCTCAAGTTTTAATGGCGATGAAAGTCTGTGAATGGTTTCAAGTTTTAATGGTGATGAAAGTCTGTGAATGGTCTCAAGTTTTAATGGCGAGTAAAGTCTGTGAATGGTCTCAAGTTTTAATGGCGAGGAAAGTCTGTGAATGGTTTCAAGTTTTAATGGCGAGTAAAGTCTGTGAATGGTCTCAAGTTTTAATGGCGAGTAAAGTCTGTGAATGGTCTCAAGTTTTAATGGCGAGTAAAGTCTGTGAATGGTTTCAAGTTTTAATGGCGATGAAAGTCTGTGAATGGTCTCAAGTTTTAATGGCGATGAAAGTCTGTGAATGGTCTCAAGTTTTAATGGCGATGAAAGTCTGTGAATGGTCTCAAGTTTTAATGGCGATGAAAGTCTGTGAATGGTCTCAAGTTTTAATGGCGATGAAAGTCTGTGAATGGTCTCAAGTTTTAATGGCGAGTAAAGTCTGTGAATGGTCTCAAGTTTTAATGGCGAGTAAAGTCTGTGAATGGTCTCAAGTTTTAATGGCGAGTAAAGTCTGTGAATGGTCTCAAGTTTTAATGGCGAGTAAAGTCTGTGAATGGTCTCAAGTTTTAATGGCGAGTAAAGTCTGTGAATGGTCTCAAGTTTTAATGGCGATGAAAGTCTGTGAATGGTTTCAAGTTTTAATGGTGATGAAAGTCTGTGAATGGTCTCAAGTTTTAATGGCGAGTAAAGTCTGTGAATGGTCTCAAGTTTTAATGGCGAGGAAAGTCTGTGAATGGTTTCAAGTTTTAATGGCGATGAAAGTCTGTGAATGGTCTCAAGTTTTAATGGCGATGAAAGTCTGTGAATGGTCTCAAGTTTTAATGGTGAGGAAAGTTTTGAGAGGGGGGGGGTAGAGATACTGAAAGTCAAGGCCGGTCCATTTAAGGTAATAAATACTAGCATTCACTGGTCAGAGTAATATTCAGGAAAACGTTTACTTTTGGGCCATTTTATTATTAGTTTGTTATGTAAGACAAAAGGGGAAGATGTCCAAGACCAAATATAGCTTAGGAACAAATCAATAGCGGACAACGTGGTAGAAGACCTGGATTCTGAGACTTAGGATCTAGATTTGAATATTGGTGTGTACTTTTTATTAAGCTTAAAACAATTTACTCTGTCTGTCTGTCTGTCTGGTCAAAAGTTTCTACACGTTATTTCTTTCACACCCTATCTCGGGTCAAGTTGAAATTTTGCCGAATAATTTCTTGTACCTGACAAAACAAGAATGGAACAAGGGAAAGAAATCGTACTTAAAAGGGGTGGTGGTATAAGTTGAAGAGGCTTGAGCCCTCAGTGAGCAAGTGCTTTTTTTTTTTCATTTCAGACAGATGATAAGATCACAGCGCATTGAGAAAGTAAAATCAAGAAAACAAAAACAATCGGTAAAAATATTTCTAAAAGCACAGATTTATTATAATTAGTCTAGATCTATTACAAATTTAATGACATGACTGATCCAAACCTATTGATACAATTACATTTAATGTAAGCTGTGTTTTTGATATTATTTTTTAAAATGATTTTCTTGTTAGTTTTTAACTAAGTTTTACGTTATTCAAGAGAGCACCCAATGACACGGCGTAGTAATACATTCAATCTGTCAGGCAATGTCAAGGCGCTACTTTAAGCTGGACAAATAACATTCAGATATAATGTAATGTGTCCAATAACATTCAGATATAATGTAACGTGTCCAATAACATTCAGATATAATGTAACTTGTCCAATAAGATTCAGATATAATGTAACGTGTCCAATAAGATTCAGATATAATGTAATGTGTCCAATAACATTCAGATATAATGTAATGTGTCCAATAACATTCAGATATAATGTAACGTCTGCTCTCCGCCTGTCAGAGTCTCAATTCGGAAAAAAAAAATTGATCGTTTGACGTTTAAAAAATAAAATTGTGTCATGCAGCGAACATCTAATAAGTGAACAGGAAACGAAATCTGAGCTTTTAATTGCTCATAATTCAAGGTCAGATCAAATAAAAAACATTAAAAATATTTCTATTTCCCGTTAAGTTTAGACTTTTACTAAATGGACATTTTCAGCATTTTACATTAAGACCGAGTAAATGTAATGTCAGTAGATGTCTAAAGATAGTGTTTATTATGTACCTGATAAACAGATGTTTTAATCTTGACACAAACAAATGAGAGACTAAACACGAATACATCACAATTAAAGTCAAGCTAATGAGTCAAGCTCGGAGAAAAAAAAAGGGGGGGGGGGTATATTTTCTCGGCCATGCCAATGGCGCTATCATTGAGAGGAGTCAGTATGAATAAATATATATCCAAATGTATCCACCAGAGAAATGTTAGTTAAAACATCTATCCAAATGTATCCAGCAGAGAAATGTTAGTTGAAACATCTATCCAAATGTATCCAGCAGAGAAATGTTAGTTGAAACATCTATCCAAATGTATCCAGCAGAGAAATGTTAGTTGAAACATCTATCCAAATGGATCCAACAGAGAAATGTTAGTTGAAACATCTATCCAAATGGATCCAACAGAGAAATGTTAGTTGAAACATCTATCCAAATGGATCCAACAGAGAAATGTTAGTTGAAACATCTATCCAAATGTATCCACCAGAGAAATGTTAGTTGAAACATCTATCCAAATGTATCCACCAGAGCAGTGTTAGTTAAAGCATCTATCCAAATGTATCCACCAGAGAAATGTTAGTTAAACATCTATCCAAATGTATCCACCAGAGAAATGTTAGTTAAACATCTATCCAAATGTATCCACCAGGGAAATGTTAGTTAAAACATCTATCCAAATGTATCCACCAGAGCGTTCCACTTTTAGATCCATCCTTCTTTACACAGTTGGTGGTACATTATCAAAACAAATCTCTCGATGTGTTTGGTTCCCTCCCCTGACTCGATGACAACGGAAATGAGCCAATGTTCGTCTGCTTACTTTTGGAGCTCTTTAGACAGAGAGATGAAAAAGATCCTCCAGAGGCCTTCAAGGAGTCGGCATCTATCCTCTATAGACTTCTTCAAAGATAGCCGGGCTAGACAAACTTTGAAATATGCTCCAAGACAAAGTTGGTCAAGATATTTTTTTGTAGATCTATATACCGTTGTTTAGATGTTGCAATATGAATTTATGGCTTGGAATAAGTCTACCAACAATGTATTCTCAACAAACCTACAAATAAATCTAGACCCCAGTTGTGAGTATCTGAACAAGTTTTGTCAATGTGAATGGTAGTAACAAATTAATATCAATAAGTCCAACAAAAGTTCTCATTGAACTGAACACATTGTGTACATTTCTTCTACGTTTTCGGCTAGAATCTTGTGCGAGTTTCTGATGTAACCATGAGTAAAGGTGAGCGCTTGGTTTGGTTGTGTATGCTGAGAGAACAAGCGAGAGAAGTTATACAGAAACATGGGTATTTTTAGAGAATTAGATCTTGTTTCAATTATCCTTACACTTGTGGTTCTACGTCTCCTTTCAAGTTGACTCTGTGCAGAGTTAGACCAACACATAGAGTTTTGTTTGACAAGAAACTTGTTTATGTTTATTTTAAGATCTACATTAATTATTTAATACGCCTACACCGGTGTAGTTGCTCTAAAGCATCGAGTATCAACAAATCTACATCTAACAATCAGTAGAGCTATTGAGTCGTAGTTCTGTCCCATTGACCCGGACATTAGAGACAAGAAATAAAATCATACATTTAGAGCACGTTCCTTTTGTACATTTTATTCTTTCAATTCATTTTGTAATCTATAAAAACCGAGGGCTCCAAAAAATAGAGCTGTTGTTTTGTTGTTTTCAAAACAGAGCACGTTATTGTTTGAATGCCTGATAATTAAAAGTCAAAACCAAATAAAGTGGATTTCATTTAGATTTTTAAAACTAAAAATCACTTCTTTTTTTTTTTTTGAGGGGGGGGGGGGAAGCAAAGTTAGATATTCTTTAACATCCATTATGTTTTTACTTTCGGAATAAATAGCAGAAAAATGAGTTTTAAAAAAATGATCCCGTGGACCAGCCCATTGGAGATGTTCCTACTCTAAGTAACTAGCGTTTTGGTGTCTCCGCTGTACAAACTAAAGGAAGTATTTAAACAATATAATATCATTAGCCCTGCAGGATCAAACTTTCTAAGCACTTCTCATTAGCACTGCAGGATCAAACTTTCTAAGCACTTCTCATTAGCACTGCAGCATCAAACTTTCTAAGCACTTCTCATTAGCACTGCAGGATCAAACTTTCTAAGCACTTCTCATTAGCACTGCAGGATCAAACTTTCTAAGCACTTCTCATTAGCCATGCAGGATCAAACTTTCTAAGCACTTCTCATTAGCACTGCAGGATCAAACTTTCTAAGCACTTCTCATTAGCCTGCATGATCAAACTTTCTAAGCACTTCTCATTAGCCTGCAGGATCAAACTTTCTAAGCACTTCTCATTAGCACTGCAGGATCAAACTTTCTAAGCACTTCTCATTAGCCTGCAGGATCAAACTTTCTAAGCACTTCTCATTAGCCTGCAGGATCAAACTTTCTAAGCACTTCTCATTAGCCTGCAGGATCAAACTTTCTAAGCACTTCTCATTAGCACTGCAGGATCAAACTTTCTAAGCACTTCTCATTAGCCCTGCAGGATCAAACTTTCTAAGCACTTCTCATTAGCACTACAGGATCAAACTTTCTAAGCACTTCTCATTAGCACTGCAGGATCAAACTTTCTAAGCACTTCTCATTAGCCTGCAGGATCAAACTTTCTAAGCACTTCTCATTAGCACTGCAGGATCAAACTTTCTAAGCACTTCTCATTAGCCTGCAGGATCAAACTTTCTAAGCACTTCTCATTAGCACTGCAGGATCAAACTTTCTAAGCACTTCTCATTAGCACTGCAGGATCAAACTTTCTAAGCACTTCTCATTAGCACTGCAGGATCAAACTTTCTAAGCACTTCTCATTAGCACTGCAGGATCAAACTTTCTAAGCACTTCTCATTAGCACTGCAGGATCAAACTTTCTAAGCACTTCTCACATAGGGACACACTCAAAGAAAAGCCGTTGTTGAAGACAGGCTCAGAGAAGGGAAACAAGACATTACCATTATTTATTAATTAGCACTTCTGATAGTAGATCAAAAACATGTCACCACCGCTACACTTTCACACTAGGACAACAAAAGCAAAGCTTATATAAGTCCCTTATTTTTACTAATTTCCCTCATTTGATATCAAACAAAATAATTATTTACCAACAATTAATTGACTGATTGGATATTTTTGAATGTATTTATTCATGTTATGTTAGGTGCACCAAATAATTATTTACTTTTTCAACTGGATCCAACAAGATTCGTGTTTCTCCAATGAATTATTGTGCAAAGTTTCAATTAATTCAGAAAATTGGTTTGGAGAAAAGCATGTACAAAATTTTTTCAAGACAGACAGACAGGCAAACAGACAGAGCGACGTAATAAATCAATTATTGACCAATTTGATAAGGCTACAATTTCGCTGAGCTATTTAAAAGGGCCGATAATTGAGTAGTATACAGAGATACAAAACTACCAGCTAGTTACGAGCTGTTTAGACGGGAGGATATGACGTAGAGAGAATAAGAGAGATAACCCACACATAGAAGCCTCCCCAAGGGAGAGCAACGTGCTACTAATGAAGATTTAATGAGATGCAAACAGGTCTTGATCTACTAGCTTCTAGTGCAGACTGAAGTTGAAGGTTATGTGGATCTATTAGATCTAAATATCTGAGAAGATCCTCTACAAGAAGCCAGGATGAAAGGAACTGAACGGATATAAAACTACACGCTAACAGGGTGGGGGGAGGGGGTTGCATCTTTTCACACAGTAATGTCGCAATAAAGTTTTTTTTTATCGTTTTATGGAAACACCTTTTGGTCAGAGTTTAAAAAATCTGTGAGTTTAGAATGTCATTTTTTAAAATACATTCCTCGAGACTGAGTTGAGGAAATGAAAAAAAAAGGGGGGGGGGAAGGGAGAGCAGACGCCTGTATTTTGATTTCTGCTCTTGAGATAAAATCTCTGGCAGTATAATTGCCGAAGAACTCAGTGAGGCCTTCACACAAAGAGCAGAGTCTGGAAGTTCTTTGCAGATGGTTTATTTATATCTTAGGATACATATTATCTATAGTGTCAGGTGACGAGACATTTAATAAAAGTGATAGAATCTTTGAAATATGAAAGTCATATAGACAGTTACCTGACCAATGTTACGCGAAACATTCTCTGCAGACAAATCACAGTATACGTCTGCGTTTTAATGTATAAAGAAATTTGAATGATTTTGATAAGCTCAACTTTTGTATGTTTAAATCTTTTTTTTTTCAGCTGGACTGCACATTTCTTGCTTGGCCAACACTTTTATCCAGTGTTATCAAAGATGGGATCATCTGTGGAAGTTGCCGTAAGACTAGTAAGTCACTGTTTGCTTAGTCAGTGTGAAACACTGCAATCATCCTTAATCTTCGGACTTGAAGACATTGCTAAACACACCTCACAGTTCTAGGGAACTATGTTTCTGAGTCCAGTTCGGATAGAAGTCCAACAAATGATTGAGTTTATTAATGAAGAAGAAAACTCGTATTTTATTTGTATATAATGACTCCGTTGTAAGAAAATAAGAGTCAGTGAAGTTTTAGTGTTAGTGGTGTGGAGTGGTTAAGTGCCAAAGGTTTCTAGTTTAAATCCTGACGATGGCATCTGGATGTTTATATACAGGCTTATAAGGGTTTATTGTCACTGGCTAGGACATGTTTGAATGGTCCGGTGCTGAAGACTTCTGGTTTAAATCCTGACATTTGAATTTGTGTACACCGGGTTATTGTCCCGGGTTAGAAATGTGAGCATCAAGTAACAATGTTTTTTGGATCATGATATATTGGTCATACACCTTGTACAATCCTTTGAACAACAGAGTTCTCATTTACTGAGAGTGCTTAGGAGGACAATAAGAATGCTGGTATCAGACGACAAGAAGAATGCTGGTATCAGACGACAATAAGAATGCTGGTATCAGACGACAATAAGAATGCTGGTATCAGACGACAATAAGAATGCTGGTATCAGACGACAATAAGAATGCTGGTATCAGACGACAATAAGAATGCTGGTATCAGACGACAATAAGAATGCTGGTATCAGACGACAATAAGAATGCTGGTATCAGACGACAATAAGAATGCTGGTATCAGACGACAAGAAGAATGCTGGTATCAGACGACAAGAAGAATGCTGGTATCAGACGACAATAAGAATGCTGGTATCAGACGACAATAAGAATGCTGGTATCAGACGACAATAAGAATGCTGGTATCAGACGACAATAAGAATGCTGGTATCAGACGACAAGAAGAATGCTGGTATCAGACGACAATAAGAATGCTGGTATCAGACGACAATAAGAATGCTGGTATCAGACGACAATAAGAATGCTGGTATCAGACGACAATAAGAATGCTGGTATCAGACGACAATAAGAATGCTGGTATCAGACGACAATAAGAATGCTGGTTTTAGAGGGCAAAGAAGAATGCTGGTATCAGACGACAATAAGAATGCTGGTATCAGACGACAAGAAGAATGCTGGTTTTAGAGGACAAAGAAGAATGCTGGTTTTAGACGACAATAAGAATGCTGGTATTAGACGACAATAAGAATGCTGGTTTTAGAGGACAAAGAAGAATGCTGGTTTTAGACGACAATAAGAATGCTGGTATCAGACAACAATAAGAATGCTGGTTTTAGAGGACAAAGAAGAATGCTGGTTTTAGAGGACAAAGAAGAATGCTGGTATCAGACGACAATAAGAATGCTGGTTTTAGAGGACAAAGAAGAATGCTGGTTTTAGAGGACAAAGAAGAATGCTGGTATCAGACGACAATAAGAATGCTGGTTTTAGAGGACAAAGAAGAATGCTGGTATCAGACGACAATAAGAATGCTGGTTTTAGAGGACAAAGAAGAATGCTGGTTTTAGACGACAATAAGAAAATGCTGGTATTAGAGGACAAAGAAGAATGCTGGTTTTAGACGACAATAAGAAAATGCTGGTTTTAGAGGACAAAGAAGAATGCTGGTTTTAGACGACAATAAGAAAATGCTGGTTTTAGAGGACAAAGAAGAATGCTGGTTTCAGACGACAATAAGAATGCTGGTATTAGAGGACAAAGAAGAATGCTGGTTTTAGACGACAATAAGAAAATGCTGGTTTTAGAGGACAAAGAAGAATGCTGGTTTTAGACGACAATAAGAAAATGCTGGTTTTAGAGGACAAAGAAGAATGCTGGTTTCAAACGACAATAAGAATGCTGGTATCAGACGACAAGAAGAATGCTGGTATCAGACGACAAGAAGAATGCTGGTTTCAAACGACAATAAGAATGCTGGTATTAGAGGACAAATAAGATTACTGGGATGGAAAAATTACTTGAATAGGCGACAAATTTGAGTGATTATTGCCATTGTTAGTTTTAGAAGTTACTAGCCTGACATTACCCGCGGCCTGCGGGTCTAAGTTTGTGTTTACTAATCTAGTGGATTGGATTTAGATGTATGTTAAACGTAGCTAATGATCCTTTCAAGTTTTTTTTCTCTTTCACTACGAAAATAAAATTAGTTTTGCGAAAATGGGTTTACCCGAAGCCGATACAATCATATCTATTAAAAACGAAAAGAGCGATAGCTTTGTTAAATGAATGTAAACATAAAAAACGAAATAATTTTTAGTACGCGATTCATGAATGAATATAGATCTAGGCCTATCTCAACTCGGCTTCGCAGCTTTCGTAAACGAATGTAGTCTCTTAAAAAATGCTTTAGAAAACCAAATTTGATAGTTAATTTGATCAACATATGAAATGAATGGACTATAATTAGTATGTTCATGGGTTAAAGTATAAAACTATCTGTGCGAAGAGAAGTTTTATCATCTTAGAGTTGAATTAGAGTTTTAGATCTAGGGATGGGATTATAAAGTAAACAATTAAACGAATTAATTTTTAGTAAACGATTCATTACGGAATTGTCTAATGAAAGAATGTTCGCCAGGAAATCTGTAGTCACAGATATAAGGAACTAATTAATGTAAAAAATGCTTTTGAAACACAAAATTGAAGGTTAATTTTATTATATAATGAAATCAATGGATCTTCTTTTGTATTTTCATGTGTCAAAGTAAAAAACTATCTGCGCAAAGTGTATTTCTTAAAATTAGATCTAGGTCTAAATCCTTTCTATCTTTTCTAATGTCAACATTGTAGACATGGCCTAGATCCATAAAATACTATAGCAGTAATAGAGTCGGACAACTTTATTTTTTTTGAGGGTCTTAAGTTTGTTTTAGGGCTACAATACATACACTACGGTCTAAGTTGGTACCCAAGGAACATTCCTGCCTAGTTTTATCAAGATTGGTCAAGCGGTTTTGATGTCTATAAGTAACATACATCCATACATACATACATACATACACCACACATTCTACTTTATAATATAGAAGATAGAAGATTAGGTGTTTTTTTTAAAGAAGAAGAATTATTGTGGTCGAGAGGCTAAATACGCTTGAACTTGACTTGGTTTGGCTACCTATGAAAGGGGTTCCAGGTTCGACACCCGACTCGGGCAGAGTTGTGTTACCTGAACACGGAAAACATTCTCCCCCCCCCCCCCCCCCAAAAGGGCCAAAAAATGAGATTGGATCATAGCGCACTGAGCATGCTATAAGCATGAAAGTAGCGCTATATAAACGCTATATAAATCTAATGGATATATTATTTATTAAAGGATATTTTCATATTGCATTGTGTATCTAAATACAAGTCTAAGTTTAGAACTTAAACTTTGAAAGTTTAGGACTTACTCTGTGTTTTTTTGGAGCATTTTAAAAGTTAAGGACTTAAAACTGTGTTTTTGGAGACTTTGAAAGTTTAGGATTTAATTAAACTGTGTTATTTGGAGACTTTTAAAAGTTTAGGACTTAAACTGTGTTTTTGGAGACTTATGATCTTATTCTTTGTTAATTGAAAGCTCCATTTTTTTAATCATAACTTAAGATACCATTGAATACCATGATGACTATAATGTAATAACGGTACCGTGCAAACGTAATATCCATTGTATTATACTTAGACTGTTCTCTGGACCGTTAATTCTTGAATGTGTATTTACCTTTCTTAAACCTTAGTGGGACAATCTTGACCACTCCAGTATTTCTGGACCAACCGGTTTTTTTTAAAATAACAATGGCGCCACCGTAAGTCTGTCTGGCTTTAAAAAAAAACAACTTTATGTATTTATTGTTAGTAAATTGTGGGGATATTTTTTTTTAAATTAATTTTATAACAAACTTGCGGAATAGAAAGAAATACACAGTTTAGAACTTTGTTGGAAAATATTGTTTGAAACGTATTAATAAAGGGAATTAACAACGTAATACAAACAGTAAAATGACAGCTAGTTAATTCCCTTTTGTATTCGTTTGTGTAACGGACTGGAAGTAATAAAAAGCATGATCTTTTTTTTTTTCTCAACTTGAACATAGTGTTCAGAATGAATTGCATTCCAATCAGCTAGACTTGTCTATTTCCACTTCAAACGTCATAATAAGACAGAAGATATTTTTTTTTTAGAACGTACCGACTTCATGAACCTGACTCCCGAATGTGCTATCAGATAACATCCGAACCAGCAAGTACGTGGAGCATTCTAGATCTGTTTAACCTGACGAGCCGTGCTAGGGTTGGGAGGTATCATTGGTATCGAAGGTGAGCTTCTGACTCATGTTAGTCACTTTGTTTATTGACATAGAATGTAGACATGTCTTATTGACACATCTGAACCAGAATGAACTTTTTGATAGCAGGTTTCGCAACATCGGGTTGTGTGAAAGTTGACATTTGATTGGTTTTGAAATGCACAAGTTAGATTGCAGAAGATAAGTAGTCAGTGCCTGGTGACGACTGACGTATACACCTCTGTAACATGGGATGCAGGTATCTTATGTCCCATATAACCTGTGGGTGTTTTAGGGTTTTCTTTGATTTAAAATATTTTTGTGTTAAATAACTTAGGGTTGGTTGGGACAAAGTTGAATATTTAACGATCTGAGTCGACTAAAATTTCGTTTATTTGAACTTAAAAAAGCTTTTTTTTATTCCATTAACGATGTTTTTTTGTTTGGGAAAATGGAAAGAAAACTGAATTGTCATTATTTTTTTACTATATTTCTTTTGATTCCTTTAGTCTTTGTTTGATAATTCACTATAAGACAAGTACAAGCGTGTCAGGACATTTTAAAGATGTTAAAAGTGGATCGAATCACTTCAATAGGTTGATCAATGCTTGAATAAATGTAAAGCTAATAATTGTTTGAAAATCTGTTCAAAACAGAGACAGAGTGTGGGGCAGAGAAAGAGGCAGCTTGTGGGGCAGAAAGTGAGGCAGCATGTGATGTAGGGTGTGGGGCAGAGAGTGGTACAGAGAACGGGACATTGTGTGGGGCAGAAGTGAAGAGTGTGGGGCAGAGTGTGGGAAAGAGAGATAGAGACAGAGTGTGGGACACAATTGAGGTAGAGTTTGGGGCAGAGAGTGGTAAGGAGTGTAGGGCAGAGAAAGAGAGAGAGAGAGAGAGAGAGAGGCAGAGTGTGGGGCGGAAATTAAGGTACAGTTAAGGGCAGGTTGTGGTGCAGTGTGTGAGTCAAAAATTGAGGCATAGTTTGGGGCAGAGTGTGGGGCAGAGAATGGTGCAGTGGGGCGGGGAAGGAGGACAATATGTTACAAAATAGTTTGTTTCATTCAATGCGTCAAGAAACAAGACGATAACGTCATAAATGCTACATCAAATTATGTTTGTTTGGTTGTTTGTTGGTTTGTTTGTTGGTTTGTTGGTTTGTTTGTTTGGTTGTTGGTTTGTTTGGTTGTTGGTTGGTTTGGTTGTTTGTTGGTTTGTTTGGTTGTTTGTTTGTTTGTTGGTTTGTTTGGTTGTTTGTTGGTTTGTTTGTTTGTTTGGTTGTTGGTTTGTTTGGTTGTTGGTTGGTTTGGTTGTTTGTTGGTTTGTTTGGTTGTTTGTTTGTTTGTTGGTTTGTTTAGTTGTTTGGTTGTTGGTTTGTTTGGTTGTTGGTTTGTTGGTTTGTTTGTTTCTTTCTTCACCTTGGCCACTACGTGAGTAGGATGGACTATTTGGTGTAACCCAAGATATCTGTCAAGTGGATCCCTCCGCCCCCTTTTTTTTCTGTCTCCTGTTATCCTAAGTGTCTCCTGTTATCCTAAGTGTCTCAACCTATCCTAAGTGTCTCAACCTATCCTAAGTGTCTCAACCTATCCTAAGTGTCTCAACCTACCCTAAGTGTCTCAACCTATCCTAAGTGTCTCAACCTATCCTAAGTGTCTCAACCTACCCTAAGTGTCTCAACCTACCCTAAGTGTCTCAACCTATCCTAAGTGTCTCAACCTATCCTAAGTGTCTCAACCTATCCTAAGTGTCTCAACCTATCCTAAGTGTCTCAACCTATCCTAAGTGTCTCAACCTACCCTAAGTGTCTCAACCTACCCTAAGTGTCTCAACCTACCCTAAGTGTCTCAACCTACCCTAAGTGTCTCAACCTACCCTAAGTGTCTCAACCTATCCTAAGTGTCTCAACCTATCCTAAGTGTCTCAACCTATCCTAAGTGTCTCAACCTATCCTAAGTGTCTCAACCTATCCTAAGTGTCTCAACCTATCCTAAGTGTCTCAACCTATCCTAAGTGTCTCAACTTATCCTAAGTGTCTCAACCTACCCTAAGTGTCTCAACCTATCCTAAGTGTCTCAACCTACCCTAAGTGTCTCAACCTACCCTAAGTGTCTCAACCTACCCTAAGTGTCTCAACCTATCCTAAGTGTCTCAACCTACCCTAAGTGTCTCAACCTACCCTAAGTGTCTCAACCTACCCTAAGTGTCTCAACCTACCCTAAGTGTCTCAACCTACCCTAAGTGTCTCAACCTACCCTAAGTGTCTCAACCTATCCTAAGTGTCTCAACCTATCCTAAGTGTCTCAACCTATCCTAAGTGTCTCAACCTATCCTAAGTGTCTCAACCTATCCTAAGTGTCTCAACCTACCCTAAGTGTCTCAACCTACCCTAAGTGTCTCAACCTACCCTAAGTGTCTCAACCTACCCTAAGTGTCTCAACCTACCCTAAGTGTCTCAACCTACCCTAAGTGTCTCAACCTACCCTAAGTGTCTCAACCTACCCTAAGTGTCTCAACCTACCCTAAGTGTCTCAACCTATCCTAAGTGTCTCAACCTACCCTAAGTGTCTCAACCTACCCTAAGTGTCTCAACCTACCCTAAGTGTCTCAACCTATCCTAAGTGTCTCAACCTACCCTAAGTGTCTCAACCTATCCTAAGTGTCTCAACCTACCCTAAGTGTCTCAACCTATCCTAAGTGTCTCAACCTATCCTAAGTGTCTCAACCTATCCTAAGTGTCTTAACCTAAGAGTCTCGACCCGAGATGTTTCATTCAGTGTAAGGTTAGTTCATTTATTTCTCCGCCTAAACAAGTTATACACTGATTATTGTTAATGAAGACTCATTAAATGCGAGTGTCAATCCAGGTCTAATTACTTCTGTCTACCTAATGTATATGATGCATATCAAATGCGCTTAGTGGCCGGCTCACCGTGTATCCAGTTGTATAAACACTTCATGTCAGGTCGAGACTCCATGTCGGCAGTCCAGTTGTCACCAGTCATGACAAAAGGTCAATGTTTTAGCTCACGTGACCTGTACTTACTTGAAGTGGATGCACCCAGTTCCTGGTACCGGGGCGGTCCACCGAAAGAAGACTCCGTTCTTGTTCACCAGGTACCGGTGGGCTATCACTGACTCGTCACAGGTTTTATCTTCTTTTAAGTCTTGGACTCGGATGTCAGCAGTTGTCTGAGGGTGGGAAAGAGAATGGTTGATAGGGGATTAGGGTGATGGACGATACTGCCATACAGGTACACAATGCCGCCTAAGAAAAACACAGTGGGCGGAACCAGGCCTGAGGCCTGACAAGGTCTTGCCTATCGGGAAAGCGAACATTTACATAATGTCATAATAACTAATATAAGGTGAAATAGATGACACAGAAGTAATAATAACAATTGCCTTTATTGATGACATAATCATTACATATGTTTACAGATTTATTCATTTCATAGATTTACACTGTATGTCAAAAGATAGTGTACTTTTATTTTTCTTCATTTTCGCATTAAAAAATTCTAATCAATTTTGTTGACAGGAGTTTTATTTATGGAAAAGTGAATATTGAGCTGGTTGCCCAAGAGCTCTAGAGGAATACATTATCGTATAGCCGAATACGTAATGTTAGCTAGAGTCTTTAATTATTTAGTACTAATGAGTTGTATTTATCACATACATTATTTGACTACACCAACTTCTTTGATCAATTGCACGCCTAAACTATGGAAATGGAATACGTAACTCAAAGTCAACTAAGTATCAAACTTTCTAGACAATGTGCTAATATTAATATATTAAATGATGTAATCATCTCACTTGTACCGAGGTGGTAAATTTTGAGGGGGGAATAACTGATAAAATTTGCCATTCTTTAGTTTGACTGTATTACCTCCCCTTTGTCAACATCGTTCGAAACTACTGGTGAATATATGAGTTCTTTCAAGATACAGTAGGGCTATTATTTGTAGATTCTAGAGCTATTGGAGATTTTTAGGATCAACTAAATAATGTCAAGGACGCTGAAGTCAATTAGGTTTTCTGCTATATCTCCATTATTTCCACAGTTAAGGTTTGTTTGAGTATCAACTTTTCAAGTAGTTTCAGTTCGTTGTACTGAATGAATAGACTCCTACCATTAGACACACAATGCACACAACTAAGAGTGTTTCATGCGAGTAATGCGTTTCAACTAAATGAAATATTAGATCAAAGTACTCGACTAATGTTCTACAAACCACGAAACACAGATGTCTACAAGGCGAATGGACTGAACCCAAACCTTGTAGAATCGGTGGCAGCCTGATCGTGTACAAATGTTGACACATACAAGCTTGCAGAAACAAAAATGGAGTTCGCTTGTTATTTAATGTTAGCCACGCGAAACTAGATGAGCCAGTTTCTTATTTTCTTCTTTTTGCAAATCTAAATGGTGGACATGTCACCTTGACCTAATAGGGCCAGACTAAACGCTACATCTTCAGGACAAGCGCTGATAATGTCCCTTGCATGCTCTGAGCTCACTCCATCTCTACTTGTTTGACAATATTTCAGTGATTTGATTGTGATCACTTGAACTTATATATAGAATGGTAGAAAGTACATCAAGTATTGGTAAGAGCAGCCGAGGTCTTAGATTTGTGCTCACTGGAATTAAGGAGAGTTGGCCTACCTGGCAGAAAATGGATGTTAAAAGAGACAGAAAAGTGGAGACACATATTCGAGACAGCTGAAGACAGATGAAAACTGGAACTAAACCATTGTGTCCAGTCCATCTCTTACTTTGTTCCTCTCTCCCTTTGTCTTCAAACTCAAATATAAGCCTGTAGCTGCTAGCTAGTTATACTATCTTAATATTCAAATATAAGCCTGTAGCTGGTAGCTAGTTATACTATCTTAATGTTCAAATATAAGCCTGTAGCTGGTAGCTAGTTATACTATCTTAATATTCAATTATAAGCCTGTAGCTGGTAGCTAGTTATACTATCTTAATGTTCAAATATAAGACTGTAGCTGGTAGCTAGTTATACTATCTTAATATTCAAATATAAGCCTGTAGCTGGTAGCTAGTTATACTATCTTAATGTTCAAATATAAGCCTGTAGCTGGTAGCTAGTTATACTATCTTAATGTTCAAATATAAGCCTGTAGCTGGTAGCTAGTTATACTATCTTAATATTCAAATATAAGCCTGTAGCTGGTAGCTAGTTACACACATAATTATACATTCATTTATTTTCAATGATAAACTTATGTATACTATAAATCCTCAATATTATATTGTATATTTTGTTTAAATACAAGTTGTTACGTGGCCTTTGGTTTTACTTAATCTTCATTTTAAAAAATTGAAAACTAAAATAAAACTTACATTAAATGTCCCAGGGACAAACGTGGCCCCCTTCTTGTCTGTAGCTGTGGCTGTGACCATCAGACCCATTAATCTTTGTTGAGGAGTGCTCCCATTGATAATCACTGAAATAAAGATTTGAGTTTTTCAAATTGGGCAACAACTAAAGAAAAGTATACACTAAACATTGCATATTTGTGAGTCCAGTACGTTGTGAGACAATTTCTACTTTTACTAGCTAGAAATAATAAGCATAGATAGATAGATAGATAGATAGATAGATAGATACTTTGTATGGTGGCCGAGTGATAAAACCGACAGGTTTCGACTCTCGAGTTCAAATCTAAATGAATTTCTAGGGATTTCTAGGACTCAACTCAAATGGGACCTTACTATTATATATTTAATTGTATTATAATATAAAACATAAAATGCATTCCAAATAATATATACATAGGACCCTCGTTGTGAGGCAAGAGACATGAGCATAGCACTTGACCGCAATGATCTAACTTGAAGTAGGTCTCAGAGTTATGTTCAGATTCATCAAAATTGGTCTAAAAGTGTTAATTTGCTGTAACAAAAACACTTTATGTACAGATATTCAGCTTTCTATGTTACAGGATGTTATAGACTAAGGTTTACTGCATATTGCTGGGCTCAAATAGAATATTTTATCAAAATTACTTATGCAATTAGAAGCAAAGTAACCACTATTTAAATAATGTTTTTAGCGTCATTTATTTCTTCTCTTATATATTACAGACGTGACTTCAAAAAGAAGATAATGACGTCCTACGTATTTCATGTGTCAATCTAGTCATGCCTGTGAACCAATGACTTAAACTCTGCTAAGTCATAGGTTTTTCTGGCTGATCAGGCAAACCAATTCTTTCTCTAATGGCACTAGGGAAGAAGGAACACTTGTACGAATTCGTTCTAGCATATGGAATAAGAAATGTGCCATAACCTTTGTGTCTTTCTGATTATTTCATTAGGTTTTGTTTTTCTAGTTGTAAATTTGTCCTGAAGTGTCTGGTGTACTTGTATATTTTGTTTTCTATAGTTAGAATGTTTACTTTGGAGCAATGCACAAATTGCAGGACAAGTTTCCTTATGGATAATAAAGACTTTTACTATTCTTCTTCTATTTACGAGGCTAACAGGATTAAGATATCTCTCTCCTTTTGTTTTCTTTCTTCTAGAACTAATCCTAGTCTTTGCTTTTTTTTTTTCCCCATGACGTTATTGTCGCTATATAAAACCTAGCCCGAAATACACAAAACAAAATGAATCTTAATGTTAACGCGCTAAATAAAAATTGCTTATTGTAAACTAGCTAAGCAACAGGTAGAGATAAAAAGAAAGATCAAAAAGTTTTGTAAACAAAATTTTTTTTTTAATCTAGTGTCTATGTCTAGTGACTACGCGCCATTTTTTTTTTTCAGAATTTCCGAAAACTCTGTTCATTTTGTTTAGCCAAGTCTGAGTTGCCTGCTCTTGGTTTTGTCATGGCCGCCAGAGGCTGTGAGAGTAAAGGCCTCGCTGCGGCCAGTGACTGCAGTTACCACCTGGTAGTTTCCAGCAGAGTCTTTGCCTCTCCAGCTACCTGAGTGCCGTCGCTGCATTTCATGCCTTTGTAGCATTCAGACTTAGTGTAAGACATACTGCACACCAGCCATTAACAGTAAGATCAAGACACAACAGGCTGAATTGGTGACTCTAAACGCTAGGGCCTATAAAATCTACTTAATATAAAGACGAAACAGGTAGAGTCTATACTCTAAACTTAGGGA